>NW_009259796.1:139876-245780 GCF_000687185.1 Egretta garzetta | reverse complement strand
CCTGCAGGTATGCAAGGGTAGCCTTAAAGATCATCTAATTGGAAAATATGTCCCATCGACAGTGTTTGGTGAAGAGATTGTTGTCTGTTGCATATTAATAAATCCATAAACTCTTAATTTTTAGGGAGGATATGCATATATTGACCCATGTGGGGGACAGGATTGTTCAGTTTGTCGGTGCTTTCCAGAAAAAGGATCAAGAGTAAGTGATGATTAGAACTAATGATAATTACTGTTATAAGTACTGTTCATTTTGTGCACGTTGCTGTTCTTTAAAATCAGTATGTGTGACAGAAATCAATAAATCCATATTCAGCAAATCAATATTCATACACGAACAAATCTGAATATAGCACACTAGCACAATTCTCTCACTGGTATGAAGTACAGCTACAATCAAAGGAAGTTAAGATTGTAAACAGGTTTGCTTGTAAATTAGGTTTGTAATAATCATGGTGCCTTTTTTGTGTAAAAGATTCTTTGAGATCAATCTAGTAGTTAGACAAAAGTCATTCTTGATATATATAAAGTTTAGGAATCTATGCTCATTTTCTACTAAGAGGCTGGTTAAAAGAGAATGTATATGCCATTTACCAGTTTTATGAGAACTTAGGTGTTTCTAATTTGGGTTAGATGATTCTGGAAAAGCTTGCAGACTTTTTATTTTACTAGCTTAACGCACTAAGTATAAAAAAAATCTGAATTGTCTTTGCCTTATAAATAATTGTAAAACATTGAATGAAGGCAAGGCTTTCCCATATTATACACTAACATTAGTAACCGCACATATTGCTATTTGTTAATTGAAATATGGTCCAGTGATGGCCATAGTTTGTTACCGTGGCTGTTCTTTCTCAAAATATATAATCTATATAGCGATAGCAAACAATTTAAATGTTAAATGAGGAAAGACCTTATTTAGATATATCAGTTAGTGACGGAAATTGTTTTCTTTCAAAGTATTAATATTAAAGTTTAGGGTTAGAAAGCTTGAACGTGGTGGATCAGTTTTTAGAACTGCATGCCCCATTTGTTTGTGTACGACCTGAGTCGCCACAAAAGCACAACACACCTTTTCCTTCCTGTGCTTCTGCAGTTAGCTGCATGCTTTGCTGTGTCATGATCACCGCCCTGGTGTCCTTGGATCCTATCCTAATCCTCCAGGATTATGTCTATGGGAAAGTTCCCCATACTGTAGGATTTTCATAATAGGGGTGTAGGATGCGTCTATCTCTGTAACACTGTGTTAACAAAGGGGCATCCGAGGAAAAGTATTTTGACTAGCAGCGTTGCAGTGTCTCTCAGCGCTACTGAATAGACTGTTTTGGATACCAAAAACCTGATCTGAAGTGCCATTTAAAAACAACTGACTTTGAAACTAGAGGAAATTTCTCTGATTCTGATTCTCGCTCAGCACCCTGGAAGTTCTGCATTACATGCCCATAATATGTCAATAATAAATACACACGGCAGCTGTTATGGCTCTTTCCTAAGTTGTCCTCCACTCCACAGGTAAACTGAACTATATTTCATGCATGTGCAGCTAGCTTTCTAAATACTTCCAAGGATCTGGACCTAAGTGCCAAAAAAAAGTGTAATAAACATTTCAAAATAAATTCAATATCATTATGCAAAAGTAAGTCTGAGAACTGTACCATTTTCTGAAACAGGTCTGAAATACCTATGCACACTGATGGATGAAGTCTCTCCAGTGTAATATGAATTCATATTTCATGAAATCTTTTCTATTAATCAATATGAAAGAAATAAATTACTTATCAGACCCTACATGAAATATGGCTTAACTAAACACCACTTCAGATAGACTGTTGCAAATATTTTCTATACTAATGTATGGTGATGAATTATTTTCTATAGGATTACTTGATCTTTTTTTCATCCTACAATCTTGTTGATTTCTAAACTTTGCTGTGTTCTGCCTTTACACTCTGGCACACTAACTTTGCTTTTCTACCTTTTCTGGAGACTACACATTACAAAATAAAAGATTTGTTTATCTTATTGTTAGCTTCCTAGAATGCAAAACATCTGCTTTATCTGCTTTTCTGTCTGAATCCTGCTCCCAGGCTGGC
This sequence comes from Egretta garzetta, assembly GCF_000687185.1. Classification (NCBI taxonomy): domain Eukaryota; kingdom Metazoa; phylum Chordata; class Aves; order Pelecaniformes; family Ardeidae; genus Egretta; species Egretta garzetta. Next base: position 243,687 of record NW_009259796.1, on the reverse strand, counting down.
TCCTCAGACTTTCGCCTCTTCCTCAATTCTGTCTTTAAAGTGCAAGGAATAAGTGATACTTGAAAACCTCTGGCAGTGTACGGTATGCAAGCCTAAAATTTCAGAAGTGTACGGTTTATGAAATAATCCTTCTCTGTAAAGAAGTTGAGATAAGGGCAACAGTATAAAATAGGTTGCCTAACACTATATTTTTTTCCTTCTTCACTGTTTAGCACAGGCTAGCTGTCAAAATTAAAGATGAGCTGCCCCCCTCAGCAAACATTTGCTGAAAGCACAAAAAGATTCTAGAAAATTCATGTACTTGCTGGCAAAAGGCAATGGAACAATTATCTCATCCAGACCAGCTGGAAAGCCAACCCTATAGCAGCCCTCAAATTTAACAAGTCTTTATTCTGCTCTATTAAACCAACTGCAGTATCAGGGGCTTTTGCAGAGGCTGAATGAGAAAGACCGCATCTGAGTGAGCTACATCAGTATAAGTATTGAGTTATGTTGGTATATGTAGACCAGTCCACCTATTTTTTATTTTTATTTTTTGTTTAGCTTTTAATCTCTTTTACTACAGGGAGTCAGAGGTAGGGTATTCCCTTCATGATCTTCCATTGAACATGGTAATCTAAGATGTACAGGGGAGCAAGGGCAAATTGTCTCATTATTTTACTGCTAAGGTATCATCTATGTTAGAAACATGCAAGGTCAGACCTATTATGAATTTATTAAATATGTTATTCCATCTCTTCCAAGAACTGCAAACAAATCCTTCATTAGACTAGCTGAAACATGACCATTCGTATGTTATTCTGTATCTTTGTTGTTGGCTGAATACTTCCAAATAGAGTTGCAGTTTCAATGGAAAGTTTCTGTTAACATTTATCTCCCCTAAAAAGTGCACTAGGGGAAAAGTTATTTAGCAAAGTGCATTATTTGTCGTAAACCTGGTGAAATGCATAGGTATTATTACCCATAGGAAAGATGTTCATTGTATCATAATGTAAACTTTGTGCTTGATAGATGTCATAGGTCCAACTTACAAGTGATAGTTTAACATCTGAATAAGAACCTGAGCAGTTTGTTTTGCATATTGCTAATGGTCACTTCCCTACATCCTTCTCCACATAGTAATGAAAAGGAGATTTTGAGAGAAGTGAGAATATCTATCTGGTGATAAAACAGCAGTTGTATAGTTTCAAAGTTAAGATGTGCCTATCTGATACGGGTTTGACTTTGTTAGCAGACTGTGAGGAAAATATTGTTGCTTGTTTCATTTGAGGGATTTTTGTTTACATATAAAACACTATGACAGGTATTTGATGATGTTGCCATTTTACAGATTTTAGAATGTTATGTTCCTTTTTAGACTTTCTGTGAAAGCATTGCCCACTGGAAATTTAGGTAGTGAATGGACAAACAGGTTATTTCTATGTTTGGAGCAGACTTCTAGTCAATCCATAACAAAGATTACTACTAAAATTAAGGTAGAACAAAAGTCTTAGAGGTGATATAAATCACCTTTGTTTATTTGTAATTACCTGTGACAAGTGAAGTGTGTTCACATTTTGTAAAACTAAAAACATTGTAAACTGCGTATGACATAACCGTAGCCCTTATCCTTAACATCTCTCCACTAAAACTGTAAACCCCCAGGGTAATAAGAGAATAGACGTCTAAAATTAAACTCCTAAATATATTTAGGTTTATGAATTAAGTAGAATGGCTGTTAGGAGTGTAGTATACTCTGAAGTTCCCTTAGGAAAGTGGGACCTCAAATCTTGCCCTACTGTCTTTGGCATAATGACCTTTCTTTCTATCCATTTTTTTGCATGCAGTTTAAGTATGATTAGTTAAAGCTGTGGTGACCAGGACAGTGTAAGAAAACTGTGCAGATGACTGAATGGAATGGGAATTAAGACTTTGCCTTCTAGTTGCCCATTTGAAAATCTTTTAAATGTCAACATAGAAAGCTGCCTTCATTGTAATTGGTCAAGATAACAGGTTTTAGCTAAAGAAAGTAGCTGAACTTTTTAGCTGAAGTTTTATTTAATATTTATATAAACCCAATATACTTATGCATTGGTTGTAATATTGGGCTTTAGAAAAGCTTGTGTAGCTGGTTTTTATTTCTCTCAACCTTAGATTACTCTGTGCTATAAAGAGATTTGCGCTATTATTCATTAGCAAGAAATCACTGTCTGAGAAACATTCTAGTCCCTACTGCTAGTAGTATATCCCATTCTGATATCATTACAGTTGTCCACATCACAGTGAAAGTTTGATTTCTGTTTAATTGGGATTACAGCCGTGTTGGAATTAGTTTTACATTATACTGCTTATCTCTTGATGTCATGTCACAACTCAAAAGGACTCTTTCTTCCATAGGGTACCACTAAATGTGCTGTGAAATCCCTTTACACATACTGTGTGCTACTATATGTATTTATTTAAGAACTATACAACAGATAAACGAGGGGAGAAAGCCATTAGTGAAAGTATATACACCAGTAAGCATTCTACATGATTTCTAGTGCCAACCTGGAATGATTGAGATTTTCTCCTGCCTCTTCTTTCCCAGTCAAGATGTATGGTCTTCCAGTAGGCAGTAGCAGTCAATGTTTTTAATTAGAGTCAAACAGCAATTTCATTGTTTTATATTCTCCCCCCTCTTCCTCTTTGGTCTCCCGCAAAGTCCGTGATTTTAATTTTCTTCTGATATGTCCAACAGACAGTGAAACATTTCCTCCTCTTTCTCTAACTTGGGAAGTTGTTTCCTTGATAACTCCTGAAGTGTTGTATCAGATGCCTCCAAAAATGCTGGCTGCTCTAACAGAATTTAGATAGTTAAAAAAATATTTGCAGTTAGCAGTGACCGATTGTAAACCTGTCTTGTGCCGACCCCAGAGTTTGATCCCATTCAATTCCTTTGGCTTTGTTTATAGAGTTAAGTAGATTTAGAAAGCAAGCGTCTATTTATGACCCAACCTGATCTAGCTTCTATGAGATCATGTGAAATGCCTGGAGCAAAGTGAATAATAAATATAACTCAGCAAGACCGATGTTCGTTCTTTTGCAGATGAAGTGAGTGGCCTATTTTCATACTAGTGTAGAAGAGACCTTGCAAACAGATATCTGAGAGGAAGGTCTTACATTTTCTGGCATATGAGGTGTAAAGAGTAAGCATTCACAAGAGATGCTAAGTCAGTTGGCTGTCACAGGTAAGTTAGAAAGTCAGCTGATGTATATACTTCAGGGCAGTGGGGTAAAAATGGTGAAATTAAATCTACAGTAGATGTCTTGTGGCACCACTTCTCTTGTAAAATCTCCCTAATAGATCTTGTGGGTTGTCACATCTCCCTAGCGGATCCTGAGGGTTAATTGAGTCTGACTACAGTGCAGTGTAAACATATTTAAGGTTCACTAACTGGGAAACTATGCAAATTCTGTCTGTTTTGGAGAGTAGGAGGCATTTATTAAATTACACTTTTTTTGTAGTCAGTATGCAATGGCAGTCTGTCATTCACATGGAATATCCAGCACTTGTATTTGAATTTTCAAGCTGCACACTCAGGAAATGAATATATGAAAATCCATCTATTGATCTCAAATACATGTGCTTAGTTGAATCCACTATCAGAGATGTATGCACAGTAGCATCTGAGGAAATCCAGATTTCTCTTACTATTTGCCTCATGCTTGATAATTTTTCCCAGTATATTACCGATGATACAGTTTTAAAATGTCCTGGTACTGAGACTAGTTACGTATGCCTGTAGTATTTCCATTGCATTTCACTTAACGTTCAGCGAGAACCACAGAAAAATAGACCTAGAGAAATGAGACCCCTAGATCTATATCTGAAGCAGACCACACATTTTTTATAACTAGGCAGAGCAGTAGGCAGTTCTCTGGCTCCAGGAGTTAGGATTTGATCTGGCAGGGAATGGAGCCTGCTTACTGGAATGTGGAATAGGAACAGGATCACTCCATTCTCCTCTCTGTAAGATCTCTTTGAGGCTGTTCTTCATAGACAATGTCCAGTACAGCATCTGTAAATTAGCATTTTTCCTATTAGACATGTTTCCAAATTTTTCAAAAGTTTTGATCTTGTTAAATTATCCCTCCTTTTGTTCTTGAGCAAGTTTCTTTCCTTAATATTTTTGGTTCCCCTGTCCCACCATACTAAAAATGGTGTTTTTCTCAGTTGCTGCAGATTGGCAAGTTTTTCCACATCAGGCAAAACAAAACTGTACAAAATCATTCTTTTTCATATATTTGAATCAACCAAAAATTGCCAATCAGCGACTTGTTTCAATAAAATGAATCACAGAAAAAGTTAATTTTATTTTATTAGCTAATATGATGTTAATTATTTGTGGTCTAAAATGCTCTATTCGCAGCCCTCTGCTTTCAACCATTAACTGTGTTTCCTACAGTTTCAGTGCCAAATTATATCTTGCTCAGTGTTTCTTTAATACAATAGTGACACCCACTGGTTTATTGGTTATTTTTCTTTTCATGGTTCCACAGGGTTAAAACACAAAACAAAGTACACCATGAAAAATGTTTTCAGCACTTCACTGTGATTTGTTGTGCTTCAGTGAAGTATCACTATGAATACTAAACTGCATCATTAGGTACTATGTTCCTGTAGCATATTGGGTCATTGAAAAATACGATAAAAGAGCATTAGAATTTTCCAGTAGTTTGCAGCATGATCCAGATGCTGAGAAAAGTCAAGCACTAAGAGTTACTATTGCATTTAATTGGCTCAAAATCTGACTATAAAAAAGAAGTTATCTAATACTGAAAAGTCATTATGCAATCTGCTGTTTTTGAACAAACTGAGAATAAAGTACGTGCCATGTACTAGTCTGACCCTCACTCACTGTTTAACCCACAATCACAGAAAAAATTCCTCTATTAAGGGCAAGAGTGGATTTAATGCAAGTTGTGTGCTTTCTCAGATTTATCACATCTTGATAAAGCTAATATTTAGGTTTATTTTGGAGCCTTGACTTACAGTGAAAATGGTTTTTGGTCCTAGTCCTACACAATTACAGTGGAGGCATGGAAACTTCCCAGAATGGACACCCCTACAAGCACTGGAAGCTGTGGCTTTGCTGTAATGGACCCACTCTTCCAAAAGGGGAGAGGACATGGGTGGAGCTTAGAGAAGCAGCAGATGCTCCCACCTCACTAAGCAAATTACAAAAGAAAACATCTGTCTGCAAATGCCTTTCTGTGCACTCCTCACTAGCCCCCAAACTGCTCTACTTTCCTCCCTTTTTCTGACCTCCTCCTGGTAAAACGAGAAAGACTGGTTACGAGCCAGAGTCTAGTGTAGAGTGAAAAAGGGCACTATGTTAGTTGCCTACAATCTGATTCTGTGGAGTTGCTGGGAATTTTCATTTTTGGTCAAGTGAAGAGAGGGTAAATGCATTTCACATATCACTCGTACATCCACATAGCCTGTAAAATAGGGTACTGTGCTAATTGAAGGCAATAACTGGACTTCTTTTGACTTTATCAACAATGAGAAGACAGAATTCAGTCTAATAGCATGAACCCTCTTTTTTTTTTTTTAATTTCCAATTAAGACTCCTTTAAAACACTGTGCTTTCAGACAATTAGGTGCTCAGGGCACTCTAAAATCAGGTGCTCTTACATGTCTCACGCAACCAAAAAAAGTAATTCCAAATAACCTTGGCCATTGCCTTTTCCAAACAGTATTAAAATGCTCTGCTGCATGATTCTGAAGTATTTGCAGTCTTAGTCTTAGGAAGCATACTTAATTAAAAAAAATATGGTCTTGTTTTGTCAAAAGTCAATTTCTTACTGCAGGTCAAGCCCAGGATATGCTAAAATAACAGAGCATAGTCTTGGCATGGGTAGCTCCTGACCTAGACAATTAACAAGGCATTGAAATCCTAAAGGAATTTATTGGCATCAGATGGCAGAGCAGGCATAATATTCTGTTCATTTTAACTGAGCTAATTTGTCATTTCCACATGAGCATGACTACCTTCATCCTCTTTATTTGTACAGCTGTCCTGAGACTGTAATGCTGTGGTAGTCACATTGGATGGGCACAAATAATAGATGTGATAATAGATGTTATGACATGGTATCAGTTTGGTCTTAACAAAGCTCCCAGTCATTATCAGTCTTTGAGCTGAAAGAAAGGGAGACAATCCACCAGCTTCACATGGCATGCTAAAGTTGTATCAGCTGTCAAATCTATTGTGAATTCTGGAGTCAGTGACTCTGTTTTATGACTTCACTACCTCCCGCTGAAGACATAAACCGTGGAGTCAATTAAATGCACAGGGTAGCAACTAACAAAGACATTTTATCAGCCTAAAGGATTTACCTGTCCTGGAAGCATTTATTGGTTAATTACAATGGATAATTAGCACAGAATTCATACAGTGTCTCAGCCTTTTTCTGAGTACTATCATAATTGTGTTTCTTCAACTGTCCAAAGTATATGACATGATTTGAAAATTTTCAACTCTTGATTGCAGAGCATATACACTATGAATTAAGAATATTAAAGTTGCTGTAGCAACTTATCATCAACAAAATTCATTGTTAAGACAAAGCATTAGAGCATTAGTGAGAAATAACTTAGGAGGTTTGGGTTCCTGCTGAGAAATTGTTGCATTTTGCATGGCAATAGCTAGTTCACTGTACTAAAAAATGTACCGCTTCCAGTAGAGTGAATGGTTCAAACAGTTGTACTTTACTATATTACTAGTATCATTCATTTCACTTTTCTTATAGTCAAAATGATGCTTTAATGAAAATAGTTATCCAGTCTTTTTTAATCAATATTTAAAGGGCATAATAGCTGCTTTAAAAGTACTTCGATGAATAAATTCAGTTTTACAGCAGAGGATTTGCAAGGCACTGCCAACAGACAGCCTGCAATTGTTCAGGCAAGCAAATACTCAAACTCTCAGAATCCTGACTGTCCATTCATTGTTGACAAGGATGCAGAATCTGCAGATTTTAATACTAGTAGCCCTTAATTTGGATAACATTTTACACTGCTCAAATTATGGTATCAAGAAAATTACAACTGTTGCTGGAGACAACATGCTGATTCTGCCCTGGAATTTTTGCCAGTGACTTCACTGGAAGCAGGATCAAGGTTTAAGTGAGAGGAGGCAGTAAACACAAATGGAACATGAGCTGTACAAGGATACTTTTGCAGGTAGTCCTTATTTGTAAGTGTAAGTGTAGGACTAATTTTCCTAGCTCCTGGACTAAATTCCTGTTCATAGCTTCAGGACCAGTGGTGATCCAGCCCTGCTTCCAGTACAGCATAAGCCTATAGCATGTCCCTGTTCCAAGCATGCAGTAAGTTACCTTCTCACTACTCTGCTTACTTGGCAATTTGATTGGGTGATGCTTACCATACATCTCTTCACTTCATGTCCAACTGTCAAATCACACTGATTTTATTGACATATTTTAAAAGACAAATAGAGAATAAGTAAAAAGAAGTTTAGGTCCCTGCTTCCAATTCACAAGATAAGATTTTGTTCAGACAGATCAGTCTGTTGAAATGCTTACACTGAGAAGCAAGCAGTTCGTTTCTGTTGCTTCAACATAATTTGACCCCTGAAGCTAACATATCTGCTTACAATCACCTTTGATTTCTGTCATTTTGTTTTGCTTCAATCCATTCATAGAAATAAACGTATCATCACTTCTGTGAATTGAGGTTGTACTGAAATATCCTTTACTGCCCTCAAGTGGTCTTAGGGCCATGTGCTTTTCTTGGGAATGCATGAGGCTCCATTTTGCGCTTTTTTAATAACGTGCTATAATTGATTGATGAATTCTGAAAAGAAAGCAAAGCACTCTTCAGTTGGGAAGCAAAAAAAAGTGATAGCTAAAAAAAGATAATGTTACAAAATGAAAAAGATGAGTAAGAGAAATAAAGACATGTAAATATGTAGATTTTTTGGGTGAAAGTGTAGACAGCTCACATGTGAAGTCTGATTAGAAAGCTTGCTTTATTCAGCACTTTGAATCTATAATTTAATAGTTGTTTAGCAGCACAGAACAAAAACTGCGCAAGTCCAAAACAACTCCACACCAATGTGTAGACTGAAAAATGGGAAGTATTTTTACTTTGGGAGAATATGTATTGCTTTGGAAAAGTTAGTAAAAATCCATGGAGGTGGTCTGTATGGTACTGTAGGTACAGATAAAAAATTTAGAGCTGTTTATAGATAAAATGACATTCTGCAACCTCCCAAACCATTTTAACACAATCTATTGTAATTGATACTTTCTGGCTAATAACTATCATTTTTTTTATGCAGGAGACTTCACAACTTTTAAATAAGCTATTAACATCTAAGAGTGATGATGGAAGATATGTGAACTAGAAAAACCTAAGATAATTAGCATATAGTGTGACTTAAAAGAAAGAGGGAACTCTCTCGATTTGTTCTAATTGTATACAAAGTCCCTTTGTCTAAAATGAGCCCTCACTTCTCTGGTGGCAAAAATATGATGCTCAGTGGAGTCTTACACTCGCAGAAGGTGATACTTACATTGGTAGAGTTACGAAGAGTTGCAATTTATCCCACACATCTCAGAGAGGTGGTGCTGGAGACCTGATGAAGTTGAAAAGAAATTATCAGCTTGAGCAAGGTGTTAAATTTGGAGGTCATGTTCCTATAGCATCTAACAGATCTTCAGGCTGTACAGCAAGCTGGTTTGAATCATGAGGATGTATGCACTGTAAGCCCTGTTTTATCCATACAGTCACCTCTGAAATGCTGCCTGCTGCGTGGTTTACAGCAGTAGTCATTCACTTCTTTGGACTCTTTTCAGGGTCAGCCTGGTGAGCTGGGAGCTCAAGGTCCAATTGGGTCCTTGGGATCTACAGGACCAGCTGGTCTTCCAGGGGAAAAAGGACAGAGAGGTGAGAATGGGCAGCCTGGGCCAGCTGGAGAAAAAGGTGCTAAGGTAGGAAACACCACGGACAGCTCTTTTAGGTATATGTAGAATGTAATGTTAAATATTGGCAAGTGAAACAGAACCTGAATGATCAAAAAGCACTTGCCAAACTATACTCTTGCTCACACAAAATTCTCCCTGAAATGCATTGCAGGTTTCTTGAAAAAATGTTTCAGGGGATTTTTGCTGTGGATTGCAAAATTAGAATTGTCAGAAGACATAAAATGAAATGAAACAGACCCAGTCTCTGTTATATACCATCTCATCCTCCTTAACCGCAAAGAGGGCTGTGGGAGGAGTGTGGAGCTGGAGGGAGGAGCACAGTGCTTTTAAAAGTGCTGAACACTAAACAGAATTTTATTACCACTTATGGAGTATAAATTGCAGTTGAGGTCTATATCTTTCACAGTTGTACAATCCCTGTGCTTGGCTCTTGATACTTTATATTAGTTTTAATGGTCTAATTCCACTGATTGCTGTGGATGACTGAAATCACTAATGTCAGTATCTAGCACACCTGAAGTGTAAGCAGTGTAAATATAAATTGTGCTGCTGGTATTATCAAAACAGGAGCAGGGTTGTGAAATTACATACAGGATTATTTTATAAGTTATAGGCAACTTCCCTTTCTCTGTCATTTTATAATCTTTGGAGAATGTATGAATATGAGAGTTAGACATTTGTCCTGTGCTGTACCATCTGTTACATGGATAGCTATTGGCAGTAGTCTCCTGCTAAGCCCATATAACTTTTTTCAGATATTTATTCCTGAGAATTACAGCTTTTGATTCATATTTAAAACAAGACTGTTTCTTGCCTTATAGTGTCATATATCCTCAGTTTTCATTCTTTTTAAGAGTTAATGACATCAGCGACTTTGTTTTTTCATGTCACCTGTTTTTAGGGCCCAACTGGAGTCCCAGGATTTCCTGGTTTAGATGGTGTTCCTGTACGTATTAAATTAATATTGCTTTATAAAAATTACAGTTTCTATAAAGTCATAACAAGTTCTCTAAAAGGATAATACACTCAATAAATTGTTTGGCTTTGTACATCTTGATATCATGTCACCTACAGAATTACATGTTTTGCAAAATACTGTTCTGTTAATTTAAAAAGTAATTCCCCGTTTATCATGGTTTATCTCTAATAAATATTAAACTATCTTTCAGGGATTACCAGGAAGTGAAGGACCCAGGGGCAACCGTGGTTTAGATGGCTGCAATGGCTCAAGAGGAGATCCAGGATTTCCAGGCGAAAATGGTTATATTGGACCAAGAGGTCCTTATGTACGTGATAGGAATTCCTGCTTTCTATGAATACTGTATATGTACACTTCCCCTCCAAGCTAACAGCTCTTAAAATGAAAGGAGTTTTAGACTACGGCGCTAGCTTTATACTGCACAATGAATTTCCAGCCATTCTTACTAAGGTTAATAGGAGCGAAGGACACTTGGTGCCTTAACAGATTAAGTTTAAGCTTGAATGTGAAATAAGTTCCTATATCCTTGAAGTAGATATGTCTACCCTGAGAGTTAAATTCTGCTTTGTTCTCCGATACATAACCACACCAAAGCGAATACCATTTCATGGATGTACAACTGAGAAGGAGTAGCTTGAAACCATCATACCATTTATCAGTACTTGAAATCTCTTCTTTCAGGTCTAGTCCTCAGTCTTTCACTTTTCATGGAAACAAGCTTCAGTTCTGAATGACTAACAGCTGATTAGTTGGTCTGAGAGCTTCCCTGAAATTTTCCTAAATAAAACAATAAAAACAACTGTAATTTACATGAAAAGTCAAGTGTGTTTAGTAGGAGCTAAATAAGATGCTGATTCAGCCATAGGGAATGAAAGAAATGTGCAATAGGTGCCAAAGTGAAAAGATTTTATAAAAATTATATCAATTAAAAAACCCATACAGTTTTAGTCTTGGACCTGTAATAAATGCTTTGAAATACATAACCTGATAAATACCTTGATAATAACCTCAGTTTTTATACCTCTCAAAGTAACCTTTTAACCGTCCAAATGGTAATATGACTTCTGCTCAAACTCTAATTTTACCTGTATTTTCTTACTTATTATGGCTTTCAGAATAGTTTTACCTTTTATAATTAGCCAAATGACATAAAGGAAAAATGAGACGTGGGACAAATTACAGCACAAATTTTCTTAGTTCCAGAGCATGCTCTTTGGCAGGCCTAGAAAAGTATTGCAACCTACAAAGAATGGGAGACACAATAGGCATGTCACTAAAATTCCAGTGCAAATTAATTTAGCTACCCAGAAAAACAAGACATAGTAACCATATTTTCTTGTGTACAAGAATGCTATTCCAGCCTCTCTGTGCAGATTGCCTACTTTTAAATCATTTTGTTGCACCAGGTACCAACTTGACTATATATTACAGCCAACGTTTTTGAATTATTATTTATAATATTGTCCTGTATAATTATTTAATGCTATTGTACATATTCATCAGCTTTACTTCTGTTACCTTGTAGAGTCTGTACATTTACCTCACCAATAAATTGGAAAAGAAAGTAGTTTCTGTTTTTAAGCCCTTATCTAAGTCACATAGAAGGTAACAAACTGAATCTAATAAAGATGTTTTATTACACAAGAGATCATATGTAAAATAACCAAAGACAAATATAACTTTTGATGTGTTGTATTCCCTAGCAGCTGTTGTTTGACCTGTAATCTGTATCCAGTCTGCTGTAGCTATATCCAGCTGGAGACAGCTGAAACTCTTCTTTTTATTGTACCATTCCAGGGATAAGTAGTTTCCCTGTTTCATTCTAACTTTAGCTAGTGTATAATATCAGGAAAACAGTACAGTTTTAAAGTGGTTGAATTCTATGAAAAACAGTATCCCATTTTATTGAAATCAATAGTTAAGTGGTTAACAGTTAAATTAAGTACATTTGGATTTCAAATGAGAAAACTTCAGAAATAATGTCTTAATCTGTCTGTTCTTCAGATATGTAGATATCATGCTCTTAACATAGTTTTATAAAGGACTCCACAGCAAATACCATGGGAACTTAGTTTTTTAAAAAACAGGGCCTTTAGGCATCAGATTTTTTTTTTTTTAATGGACTGTGAAACGTATTTCCTAATAGGTGGAAATGTTGAAGATTATGCATGTAGCACAGTACATTCTTTCAGCTTTTAAACTGTACGGAGAATCACACTAGATTCTTCTATATCACAGCATGAACTTTTGGAGAAGGCAGAGTGCTAATACTTAAAGCAACTGACTCACTGAAAGAAAAGGTAGGCGTATGGATATACTTGATAGTAAAGGCAAGATTTGTGAAGACTGTAGAATATCATAGTGCCCAAGAGCTAAGGAGCATCTAACAGCACAGGTGTCTAGAAGCTGTGAGGAGCTGTTTTGCTCAGCTGTACAGAAGACAATTTTACTATTAAGGGTCTTGTTAGATAAAAGAACTGCAAAATGCTCATGCAGTGATAGTGGTTCTGGTGGATTACCTAACGATGTATGGGCACCAGTAAAGCACAGCCTGAGGAATCGTTATTCAATCTCCATAGAAATGTAGGATATCAGTAAGTGGATCATGTTTTAAAATACTTTTTTTTTTCTTTAAAGGGAAGTCCAGGGCAAAAAGGAGAAAAAGGAAATTCAGTGTATGTTTCACATTTTGGAAAAGGACCCCCAGTAAGTATCCAACTGTGAAAAAAATCCAAACATATCTTGTAGGAAAGCATGTATGGCAAATGTAATTGTTCTCTTAACTCCTCCCTGTTTAATAAAGCTTGGTGCAAGAAAAGATTAAAAATAAATATACAACTAGAACAGATAGCTTGTGATCTTAATAGCTATAAAGTTAGAAAATATCCACAACAAAGCTTGTAATGATTCTATTTGCTAAATTACAGGGAGACAGAGGTGATCCTGGACCCCCTGGCATGCCTGTAAGTACAGTCAGTGGGTTCGATACATGCTTTCCTTCTTAGTACACTAAAGAAATATTGGGGTTTCTCCCTGCCTGCCTTAAATAGAAAATTTCTGGAATTAAATCTAACAAACATCAAGCCCCTATAGTCTGCCCCCATGACCAGTTCACACTGGCTGAAATGGAGCAGAAACAGACCACACCTGTCTGCATTAGCTGTGCATTGAGCAGTTCTCGCCCTGGCACTCACGGTTTGCAGAATTTTCTCTGTGAAATTCAAGATCCATAGAGACGTGGCACCTTCTTCAACAGTGTCTGGTGGATATCCCAAGAACATGTAGCACGCTACCATATTCTGGCCATAAAAACACATGAGAAGAAACGAGAGTTTAATTTTGTTGCTGTCTCACACTCTTAATGGCTTTGGATTCCTCTTCTTATGCCCTTCAAAAAAGTATTCACTGATGAACTGTATCATGTCGCCACACTGTAGCACAATTACTGACAAAGTATTCTTTCAGGCCATTAATAACATGTAATTGTGCATTGTCAAGTGTCTGTACAGTATTATCCAGAAACTTGTGCTGAGCTGCTCTGGTGGCAGTGAGGTTTCAGGCATGGTATAAGCTTCAGGCCATGGGTGGAATACAGAGGCCAGTAGGCTGAGTCCAAGTGATGCAGGCATTTTGGACGGACGTGGAGAAAAGGGTAAGCTCTTGGTATTTTCACGAACAGACTTTTTGCTATTTTTTTCAGGGACCTAGAGGGTCAAGAGGTACAACGGGCCCATCTGGATATCCAGGCCCACCAGGCGTGCCTGTAAGATCACTGCAGTTATATAGCCTTGCATTTTCAGGATATGCATAAGTTCTGGTCTACTAATTGTACAACTTGCCTTAATGTGAATCAAAGCCTAGAATTAATTTTTGAGGTAGATGATAAAAAGAGATATTTTTGCCTTACCTTATGATTTTGGAAGTTCAGGAATTGGAGCATATGTTGTTCCTTCTCTTGCCTGTGCAAACACGTTTCATCCTGGCAGTCTGCAGTCATGCAGAATGCTGCTAGTGCTCTCTCCTCATTCACTTTCCCCAAGGCCACCTTGTGGGATACAGGAAAGTGGGAAACCAGGGTTCAGCCCTCCTGAAAGCAGTGACCAGGTGAAGTAAATTGCACTTTAGGATAGGTACATTCCAAGAGGAAATTCTGCCTCTAGGTGCTACTGGCAAGAGGAGGTAATTTTCAAAGCAAAGCTGTCACTAAATCAGACATTAACTTGTCTTCATTGTCTTTTAAAGGGTATTCCAGGTTACCCTGGTTTGCCAGGCGAACAGGTAGGCAATGACTTTTCCTGAAGTTGTTAGTGAAATAATAGAGTAATTTTTACAAATATTTGAAATGTCACTTATGGTTATTTGTTACCAAGTTTTTCAAAGGAGTTACTTGATTAAATCCTAATGTCAGCATTTTCTGATTATCTTCAAACTGTGTACATATTTTGTCAATTAGGGAAATCCAGGTATTGGAGTGGACGGACAAAAGGGGGAGCCGGTAAGAAAACAAATATTATTAAATAAAAAAAATATTATCAAATATATTATTGCTGTAGAGTTAGAAGTATAGAGTCTTGGAACCCCTTCATTTCTGGCTGTGTCCTCCCACTAATCATGTTAGAATGGAAGGAGAAGTAATATGTTATTGAATCAATTAATACTGTGCAGAAGCGAGTCCTTCACTGAGCTGCATACAGGAATCAAGCATATTCTGGAGGACTCAGGACATACAGAACCAATGTGGAATATTTTATTTTTCTTCTATGAATTTGTCTAGTCACTTCTTAGAATTCGTGCAAGTTTCTAACATGCACAACTTTCCGTAGCAAATCAATAATTTCATCTTTACCTTCATAAATCCTTGTGGATCAAAGGCTTCTGTCTGGAACACAAGAGACTGTATGTACACACAAGAGATTTGACAATTCTGTAACTATCTCTACTGTAGACTCAGAGCAGGAGCCATGAGTACAGACTTCTCATTTATTTCCTTAGCTATAACATTATTTTTAATGTTGGAGGAGAATAGGAGGGTATTAAGATCGCCAGCCTTGCTCATCTGGGAAGGCAGTAGAGAGGCTTACAGATCTCAGTGCAAACCTTTATTTATCTACAGGTATTAGTACATGTTCAGTGACTACAGAAATATGTAGTGCTGTAGTACAACAGGAAAACATGCTGAGTCTCACCGAAATGCTGCATGGAACAGAATGCCTCTCTGCTGTTCCTTTGGCTTCCACAGGGCGACATTGGACTTCCTGGGCCACCTGGGTCACCACTGTTAGTTGGACCTCCTGGAGCTCAGCTGTTCAAAGGAGAAAAGGTGTTAATTTGTCTTCATAGTTAACTGTGCTCAACTTGGCAAGTACAATCCTGTGATGTAATGTTTGCAATGATGGCATAGGACAAATCTTTCTTTCTGTAATAAACCATCAGTTTCAGCAGAAATCCTGTTGTTCAGCACCCTTCCTACAGGCTTTCAGGAGAGGAGAGCTCGTGTACTTTAGCTCATGTCCTTGAGGAAAGACTGTCTTGATGCAGAAAGGAGACTGCCCTTGCTTTGGTTTTCTCTACTTTTTGTCATTAGCAAATCATATTTCAGGCATCTCAGGTAAAGTTGGTTCCTCTGTCATTGAATCTCTTTTGAGGCTCTTCTCTAACACTTATTTTTCAGATCTTTCTCTTTGAGATTTCTCCAATGTAATGTTTTAAACTATCAACCCTAAAGTTTCTAGGCAGCTCTTTTAATAAGAAAGTTAAGTGTGATTTTGTTGTCTATTTTAATGCAAGTTCCTGTTATTTACTCTACTTCTTCAATATCATACCTACTGTAGCCACAGTTGTGTACCTTAAAACATTAGAATGTTTAAAAATAACAGGAGTTACAAAAATGGCATTACGGAGCCCTATATTGGAGTCTCCATGTCCTCAAGTCTGATTTGCTTGAATACACAAATGAAAAAGTGAATTTGGCTTTGCCAGCCCCTGCAGCCTCAACTCAGGGAGCCAATAGATTTCACATATTGGATCTTAGGCTTTGATTATGCAAATGGTTGCTATGTACAGGTGTACAAGGAAGAGGGAAAGGACCAAAAGAACTTAGATAAACTCCCCGTGTTACTGTGAAGCATGACATATGCTGCTGTGCAACACATGACATGATCATGACCATGTAGCCAGCTGTGCATCCCATTCAGATTGGGGCTATGTACAGAAGTGTAGATTTATTCATGTGAATACTTGCATCAAACTAAATAGGGCAGCAAACCAAAAAGAACTACTGTCATGCAGGTTTGTAGGAACAAAACCCTAGTTAGCAGTTCCCTGAAACTGAAAAGGTACATCTATCTCACTCTGCAGTCATTATGCTGGTTTGACAGTGTTGACAGAAATAAAAATCAGTACATAACTGTTTTTCTTCTGCCCAGTACACCTAGAACAGGCCCAGTGCTTAAGAAAATGCTATTTAACAGTTGTAATTCAGAACAGGACTTAAAAAAAAGTTAAACAGCATATAGGCATGTTCTGCATATTAATATACACAAAAACTTTCCTTGTATACATAGGGCCAAAAAGGACTACCTGGGGTAACAGGATACAGAGGGCCACGTGGACCCAAAGTAAGTAATGCGATGATTTTTTTTTTTTTTCATGGTGCTGGCAAAGTCCTTCTGTGGTTATTAAGTTAATGTTTTAAAGCACAAGGTGATGGAAGCAATAACAGCATTTGTACTGTGAAATTGAATCACCACCTAAATCAGCGTGAAAGCAAAAATACCTAAAAACCCTTGGGAAAAACCTTTCTGATTCTGTTTTATACATACCTATTGAATGCTGCCTGGTAGCGAAAGGTCAGTGTTGTTTCCTGTTGGGTTATTGACACATAACGGACTGAGACTGTGAAAAATAGAAGCACAGATTATTTTTTCCTCAAGGAGAGAAATAGAGAAGACCTGTATGTGTTCTTAATGGGGCATGATGTATGCTTCCCTAAGTATGTTAGGAAAAGACTTTAACTTCACATTATGGGTATCCTCAAGAGTAGAGAAGGCAGACACACCTGTTTGGAGAAAGAGTTGCTCTTTGCTCTCTATTCTACATTTTCTTTTCTTTCTGTCAGCATGATTAATTTAAACATTGGTGTGCCAGGAAGGAGTTCCTGGATGCTGAGTAGAAGCAGACACAAAAAAGATTCTGTAGTCTTTATTGCTGATAGATTTGGAGGGGGAAAATCCACAGGCAGGAAACTACCAGATCTCAGAAAAACAGAAGATAACTGAGGACAAAAGAATAAGTCTAGTTTATGTTAAAAACTTACTTAGCTTTGTAGGCAGAAGAGAAGAAACAAGAAGCCCGAACATCACATTTCTAAGTCTGGCACTTTTTCAGAAATTAATTTTCTATCATAAAAGAACCACTGTTACTTAGCACTGGAAGAGGAGACAAAATCGATCTTTTTATAACTGATTTACTTTGAAAAAAGACGGGCTTCATATGCTTGCTCCAGTACTAGCTGTCCATGTAATACTACACTTCTTAGTTATAAGCAAGAACTGAGAAATTGACTGATGCAGATGATGCCCAGAGCTTTAAAAAGAAAAAAAAAAATTAAATTTATGAAAGCACATTAAGCTTGGAGAAGAGACCATAGCAGGTTACTTGAATAACTGAAGCTATGTAGGCACTGCTAGTGGTGCTGTATGAAGTAAGCCCCAGTGGTTGAGCCTAGCAAGTGAAACAAGATCCATTAACCTAATATATACATAACTTAATAAACATGCACAAGAAATAAAATTTATGGCAAATTTCACTGAGCACCTTGTTTAAACAAAGTATTTTGAATTCTTCAGGGTATACTTGGGAGAGGAGAAAAGGGTGAAAAAGGTAAGGAAGTTACAGAATAAATTACTCTACAAATTCACTATAATTGGGTTCATAATATATTTGGCAGTTTAAGTTTGCATTTCCAACGAAGATTTTAAGGATTTTTTAAACTAATCTGTCATACTTTCTGTATAGAATATTTAGGAGTCCTGCCCTGGGACTCATCCTGTCTCAGACTTAAACATAACCTCATACAGATTTTCTGTCCTTGGAAAGAAAGTAAATCCATAGGGTTATCCTCTAAATATTTAGAGCTGCACAAAGCTTCTCTGGAGTAGTTCTGTAATAACACAGTAATTTTAATGTATTCCAGACATGCCAATGGCAATTTTTTACAGCAGCTTGTGCTTGATTTGCATAACAGTGGTCAAATGGAACAACATGTCCTCTGCTGTGCTTGGTTCAATATGATAAAAAATTAAGTGTTTCACTTTGGTCTATAGTTCAAATTCATGTCCATCTCTCATATAAAGTATTTGCAAAAACTTTGCAAAGTTTTTTGGAAATATCCTAAGTAATAATTATCTAAGGAATATTAACTGCTCAGCAATTCTGAATAGGTATAATTTTGAATAAGTTTTTACTGTTTTAGCTCACATTCTACTTGCTTTTATCAGGGTAATCCTGGTTCTTACGGACCTGCAGGTTTTCCTGGAATAAAGGTAAGATGACATAAATATAAGCAGCTCCCTGAACAGTGGTATCAGTGAGATTTGGGTTTCTGTGGATTTGCAGATTTGGAATTTCAACATACTTGATAGCTCACATTGCATTCCTTCCTTTCTCTCGTGCTACCTGTTGCCACAGAAGTTGTATGAACTCTTTGTCTTTGAATTTCTGCCACAATAAGATTTGGCTGAAATTGGCTAACAGCATCTGAAGTTGCAGGCAGGAGAAAAAGCCAGTGGGATGTGCATATAGCATGACACAAAAGTTACACAGCATGTTAACTTTGTTTGCCATGGTGACATTGTTTCCGTAATTTTGTGTTATATGCATGTTTTGTTCATCTTTCTGGTTCAAGAAATCCCAGTTTTGCTGTTAAGTCTGCTAAATGTTAGTTATAAACTTGTAACATCTGACTGGAGTAAAGAGCAACAGATGTAGGTATACAGATCTACATCTTGCCCTTTTTCCTATCTACTCTACCTAGCTCATTTTCAAATCTATGTAAGGTAATGATCATGCTATTCATAAATCACATTAATGTACAGATATTTGCATCTGGAGTTATGTTCCAGGTGACTGTTTTATCTGCAAAATTACTTTTTTTCTTACTTTGTTTTTTACCACTGCCTACCTAAAAAGTTTGCATACTGAATGGATGAGTGTATTAGTAGACCAGAAAAAGAGAGGAGGAGCTGATATGCAGCTGCTTTCCATGCAATAATAGTTTAAAAGGGTCATTCAGCAGGCAGGAAACCAATTTCGGCTGTATTAAGCTGACGATCTATTGGAGTCTGTTGGTATGTATTCCAGCTAGTTCTGTGCCCCAGCTACCCTGAATCTGCTGATCACTGTCTAAATAACCTAGAGATACATGTTGTGGGTTGTTTTTAACAGAAGACATTCTGTGAAACATACCATCTCTTGTACCAGTGAATTTTCTGAAAGAAACTGCAGATGCTATTATAACATGACAGTATTGTATGACTGCCTTACTGGTTTTTGTTCAATTAATTGTATTAATGTCTTAACAGATTAATCAAATTATATTTATGTGATCCTTTCCAGGGGGAAACAGGATTTGCTGGTTTTCCTGGACAACCTGGCTATCCAGGCATACAGGTAAAAAAACCAACACACACATATGCATGCGTGCATGCACACACACACACTCCCCTATATAAATGCTAATTATTCCTGCCAAATGTACCTGCTTACCAGACCATTTCCTTTTATACAGTCATAATTGTTTTTAAGATTTACTGTTTTCATTACGGTCATAGTTACTCAACACCGTGGTAGTAAATAACAATGTAAGTAAATGCTCCTGCTTGGTGGATATGAGAGTGGGAATTCCATTTTACGTACCATAGGAATTGGTTCATTCTAATTGCCAATAGTTACCTTTAAGTATAGCTATCTAATCCATGAATTGTAGTACTCCAAGTTATTCATGACTGAGCTGCATTCCACAGAGAAGTATGCTAGGTAAAGGAACCTGCTATTTAGGTAACAGTATGATCCCATAAACTTTGGTCTATGAACTACTATGATAATTGGCACCAAATGAGGTGGCAAAATTTGATTCAGATGGGCTTGTTTGCATGGCTTACCAAAATCTCTTTGCATATATTCAACCTGTTCATGTAAGTAGCTTTTCCAAGATGCTTACCAGAATGGAAATTGGACTCCTTCACACCAGCTTTGTTTAAACATTTCATACTTTTGCTCACTTATGTGATGCTAGACATTTTTTATTTTACAATGCATGCTGCTTTCCATTAGGGATTAGAAATGTAGATGTCACATCTGGTGAACTAAGCAGTAAAAGAGGAGAATATTCATCTGAAAAGCATGGAAGAGATGCTTAGTACAATTTTAGAAGGCCCAGGTGCCAGTCTAGTGACATTTCAGGATATAAATTTATGGAATTTTCTTCTGCAGGATGCAGAACTGGTGGTCATATTGTGATTCTGACTATTGGATTGTATTGTAATTCTGACTAACAACAAAAACTTAAATGAAGGGAACTGTTATATTTTCTGTGGAATCTACAATGCTAAAGCACACTCAGAATGAAAAACCAGTTCTGGATGCTACTTGAGAAGGAGCAAAGCAGCAGTGAGTCTAGCCAGGGGGAAGGTCTAGGGAATCACTGGGATAAGGTCCAAGTGGTCAGCAGTGTATGAGCAAGAGAAGTGAAATGCTGCAACGAAAAAGGTGGATGGACAGGATCATCAGTAGAAACAGCAAGGTTGAAAAAGCTCAAAGTTATTACCACAATACAGAGGACAAAAATAATATTGCAGAAATTGTGACACTGGTGAACTTGGCACTAAATATTCTGAAATACAAAAGTCAAGGAGTGTTTATTTCCCCCTGAAATAATCTTTTTGGAAAGCTGCATATAGAATAGTAACTTTTCCTAAAGCACAATTAGTTGCACCTGTGAAATCAGAGGAACGGCACTCGAGATTTAAGGAAGAATCACCTCTGTTATAAATTGAAGGTTAAGATTAGAACACGCTCTACATAATCTGTGATGACAAAAGGAAATAAACTGTAGCTGGTCCAAACTTGCCATAAATAGCATACTGCTAAAGATACAGTTGAAAGCAGACAAATAAAAAGCAACGAACAGGCTTTCAAGAAGCAGGTTCACAAATGAGAAATGACAAACACATGGAGTAAATAAGTACAAGTAAAATAAAAACATCTGGTTTACTTGTTTCAAAGATAGGACTGACAGAAGAGTGCTAGATCATCTTTTTCAGCCAAGATTTCATTTATGTATTTATACTTGGGGCAAAATAATTGCCTATGGATGTTAATTTTTCTCCCATTTGCCCATTATCAGCTTCACAACAATGTGAGATCATTCAGATACTAATTAGACAGAAACATTGCATGTCTTATTTAAGCAGAAAAATAATTACAGTCCATTACTCCCCCAAAGTATGAAACCTTAAGTGTTTTGCTTTTTAAAAGTACTCACCCTGATGTGCATATTGTTTTAGTTGGGGGCATCATTAACAAACTTGAGACAAGAAATTGTATAGACAGAACAGTGCATTCTTCAGTCTCCATTGATTAGCCCACAGCCTGAGAAGCCATCAATTAACACTAAAAACAGTAAGCAAAAAATGAATTAATTGGTAATTAACTGTTGGTAGATTATGCTGGGGAAGAGTTTGAATGCCTGTAGTAATGATTTGGAAAGATGAAATTACAGTTGCTAACTCATGGAACAAAAGAAAACAAATATAGACACAACTTAAAAAAAAATAAGGTTAACTCATACAGATACACAAATTTGACAATGATTGCACAGATGCTGTAGTTTGGTTTGGAAAATAATTGGATAAATCTGATTATTCCTGAAAAGTGCAGATTATCTAGACTGCATCAACTGTTCATCTGGCCTCTCCAGGTGTTGCTTTTGATCTGCTAAAAATCACATAAACTGGAGGAACAAGAATATGATTAAAAACCCTCCTGAGAATAGCCTGCCCTCACATAGATCTTCTGAAATAAACATGTTCAGAGAGAATCTAAGATGCATTCAGCTTTAACAGAAAGAGAGACTCAGAAAAAAACCAGTTGCATTCAGAGTAGATTTAATCTTTAAAAAATGTTAACTGTTACTTAAAGCAAAGAATGGACTTCAAGGAATTGTTGGCATACCTTTTGATCCCTAAGTCTGGACATTGGCAACACTCTGTGGACCTTGAACATAAGCCATCAACATGCCCTTGTTGTGAAGGCAGTTTATGGTCTCCTGGGCTGCATTAGGAAAAATACTTCCAGCAGGCTGAGGGAGGTGATCCTTGCCCTCTACTCAGCACTGGTTTCCATCCTTGTAGATATTCTAAAGCTGTCTGGACATGGTCCTGGGCAACCAGCTCTAGGTCCTTCTTGAGTAGGAGGGTTGGACAAGACTACCTCCAGAGGTCCCTTTTAATCTCAACCATTCTGTAATAAATATGAAAAAACACAGAATGCCTTCTTCAGACAAAATACAAGGGAGGGTATGAGACCTGTTGAAATCACGTTGAGACCATTTGTGTCTGCTACTAATAGATTGAGTCTCATTAAAATAATGAATGGTCTTTACAGGCAGTGCAAAATGTTATTGGCCATTGACATTATATAAAGCTATAGAAACTTATACAAAAAAATCACAGTTTAATGCTTAATAGGGATATCAGTAAAACTGGTAAGTGATTATAAGCTTTCATATTAATACAACTCCAGCTCACAGAACACAGTAGAAATATGTGTCTGTTGGACATTTTTCGCATCTTCTGTTGGGAAGTCAAGTCTCCTGAAATTTTTATGGGAAAACAGTATCAGTCAACAAAATAATCCAAGCATATATATGCCACTGTGTAGGAGTGTACCAACAGTGAAAACACAGCAAGAACGAAGCTGCCATCCAGCGAGGCATTTCTCACTTAAGGAGATACCAAGAACTGAAATTTTTGACCTTGGCTCACTCACTCTTCAGTTCTTTCTTGTGTTGTGGTTGATGTCATTTTAAAATCAGCATGAAAGTCATAGAAGACCTGGGACATATCCATCTATTGTACAAATCTTTGATACTTTTATCATAATTAAATTTATTTTAAATGTCAAAATACTTTGTAAGTTTATCTGAGGAGGAAAAAAGCAGGTTTATTTTTTATTTTCCTGCCACAAAGAAGACCCTTCTATGTCATTAGGGAAGACGAAATTACATTCCTGTTTAAAATAGCCAAAGACTACACAAGAATGTTATTTCATTCTGCAAGATACAGTCAAAGGAAAAAGGCCAGCCAAAAGACAAAAGGTCAAGAGGGCAGCAGTCAGTGACAGCTCCAGTGACAGCTGTTTAATTATCATAGAGATATCAATTAAAAAAAAAGCCCAGAAAGAGGCATGGACTCCTTGTTTTTACTTGTGTAAGAATGGGTTTCCAGTTTTGCAGTCCCAGTTCTCCTTGTCTGTGTCTTAAAAGGCCTTGAACTCCAGTCCCAGGAATGCAACCTCACTACTCAGTTCCCACATTCACATTCTTGTTTTCTCAGTTCCCATTTACCGCAGAGAACAGGGTTGATTCCTAATCTACAAAGCAAAAAGTCTAATACAATTTGCCACATAAAAGACTTCCCTAAAGTCCACTTCACTTGCAATTCTAAGTATCAAAATCCGAGCTAATTTAGAAATCCTCCAAGCAGAACTGATTTTCCTTGCTGTTAGTAGGTACTTTTATGTTTCCCCGATGCAGATGTTTTAAACTTCTTGTAAGAGCTTTGAGTATCTCTTACCATCGATAATATCTGTCAGACTGTGAAACCTCTTTTATTAATACTTATCTGTTATCAAAGATGTAATTTCCAAATTCTGGTATAGAATTTTAAGGCAAATAATTACGGATCAGTTGTTAAATCAAAGTGTCTCAACTAAATGGGTACTGATTTAGTGTAATTGATTCGTCTTTACAATAAATGAATGAAATCACATACAGCAGTTACAAGTTCTGAAGAGTCAAACAGATGTGTGCGGTAGCTATTACTGTTTAGCCACTGGTATCCTGGAAGATAATGATTATTTTAAATTTTTTTGTCTGTTTTTAAATGCTTTAAAGTGTCAACATTGAGTTTCCCAGGTGATATGTGTCGCATCCTTGCATATTCCACCATTGCTGAAGTTTTCAGTTGCATGCTTGCACACCGCATATTTGTGCCTCTCAGTAAAAATTATTGTTGGACTCTTACAGGGGGATCCAGGAGAAAAAGGCCCCCCAGGTCCTCCTGGAGCTGTTGGAACTCCGCTGCTTCCTATAAAAGGTTACAGCTAGTTTTAACTAGTCTTTCTGCTGTATAAAGTATGTAGGACCTATTTTGCTAAGGTGTTTGAAAGTGATCACTATGGATATTCAGGGGGCAGGATCCTAAAACATTATCTTCCTAGTGGCCACATTCTGTGTTTGTTTGTGTCTTACTGATCTTACTGGAACTGCATTAAACATACAAGTTTCAGATTAAATTTTGCTTGAAAGAAGTTTATGCATACAGTCACAACTAGATCTGCAGGACTATCCCTAGTTAATGGACCTAAGCATATTTAAGAAAAAGCTAGAACTAGTACTCCCAACAGAATACTTGTCAATCTTATTACCTTCCTCCCTAAACCTCAGGCTGGATTTTTATGTCCCAGCTCCCTTTATTGCCACGTTTATCAGCTAATTGGTGAAAAGGTGCGTGGAAGGTCTTATTTCGTAGCAGGAGGCAGTGGGGAACAGTCAAGCCTGCTGCCTGGAAGGGATTTGCTTTAGCATCTCACACTTGGGAACCTGTATTGTAAGAACATTTTAACAGAGAACTTACCATAAATTGTATTTCTAGTGCAGCAAATGCTGGTTTTGAACACAGAAGTTACAACACAACCCCAATTCCTAATGGGGCCTCATCCAAAAAACCAATTAAATTTGCTTTCCCTTGGCTTCTGTGTGTTTCTAGCCCATGCAGTGAAAGACAACCCCATGTTTAGCATCTCAATTAGTATTTAAAGTTAATCATAAGCATGGTGTGTGAGTGGATACATTCTTCAGAGAGGCCTTTAGCAGAATTGTTTGAGAACAGAACTACTACCAGTATTTTGGTTTTCTAATTCAATGAAGCCCTTTATATCTGATTCAGGTTTCTTTATGTAATTGCAATTTTAAAATTTATTCATTATAGCAATTTTGAAAATATACTTTTTAAAATTTGGATAATTTCAAGTAGGATGATCCTGAAATGACCTCCCAGTGTGCACTGCCAAACGTGCATAACATGAGATGCACATCCATTTTAAGTGCTACATGTATTTATTTTGGGCAAACACTTCTCTCAGCATTCTGAAATACATAGCACAAAGATACTGCTATGGAGTGATGAAGAGTTAAAACTGTGCCCATGAAATGAGCAGGAATCCATAGAAAAGTAACCAAATCCTCCCACCTTAAAATTAAATTGTTACACATTAAAAAATGTTTCATAAGGACAAAAGAAGTAGTTCACAAATTATAATTTTGGTTGCAGTTTAACTCAGATTTAAGCTGTCAATTGCATCAGGTATTCAATTCACGTGTTTTTATAATTCTGTGTAGGTCCACAAGGAGATCCTGGATTTCCAGGTCCTGCTGGTGATATGGGGTCAGTTGGACCAACTGGTCCTGCAGGCCTGCTAGGAAGACCAGGAGATGATGGAACAAGTAAGAGAAGTAGGGGATAAAATGTGAACTCTATACCAGTGGGGGAGAAATCAGCTAAAAGAAAACTGTTCTTTGTTCTTGCTTGATGCAAGTTGCCAACAGTAAAGATTTGAGCTCTACAGAGAGAGTTCAATAAAAGTAGTAGTTCAGCACTTAGTGGCCAATAAAAGAACCAAAATGATCCAAACAGAACATTAGGAATTACCAGTAAAGGAACAGAAGACAAAGCAGAATGCTACCATGCACTGTAAATCCATGGTATGCTTGTATCTGGAGTGGTGTGCTCAAAAATTCTATTCTCTGTCTCAAAAGATACAAAGGAATGTGATGAGTGTGATTTTGCTGTGTATAAGGAACTAGAATAACTGGGATGTCTGGAAAAGAGATTATGAGGAGGAGGAAAAGAAGCATTTGCAGGTCTAAAGTAGGAGCCTCTTTTTCTGGGAATCCTGGAAAACCTAAAGACTTACATTTAAGTCTTTGCTATATAGAAGCTCTTCTTCAGGACAGTTCTGAATGGTTTGTAATTTCCTCCTTTATATCTTGTAGTAATCATTACTATGAAGCTGCATGAGCCATATACCGTTATTTTCTTTATAGGTCTACCTGGCCTGCCAGGAGTAAGTGGGGCACCAGGACCTCAAGGTTTTCAAGGTGACCCTGGTTTCCCTGGAACAGGTGAATCAATCCCAGGAAAACCTGGATTTCCTGGACCACCAGGCCTACCAGGACAGCCAGGAAGACAAGGCTTACCTGGACTACCCAGTAGGTTCAACAGCAATTTATATGGCGAGAATATCATTCTGCATATTAATAATTCATTGATTTTGTTGGTTTTACAAAAACCACAGAAGTGAAAAGTGCATTTTGACAGATCTATCAAACTTGACATGTGATGTAGAAAACATGTTTTTCCTGTTAGTTGTTGATCAGTGAGATGTCAAGATTTTCATTAGTTTTCTGAGTGATTTAAACCCACAAAGTAACATATATGAAAAAGGTCCCTAAAAATGTATCACCTGAGGTTAAAAACACAGTGACCTGGGGAGGAAACCCAAATCAGCATACTTCAGTAAAGAAACAAGAGTTGTGAAGTTCTACAGTGGAAAAAGGAAGAAGCAGTGGCAATGAAAAAAAGAATGTGTCGACCAACTCTAGCCAGACTGACTCTTGTAGTATGATCTATAAATGACTTGTAAAGCATTTCATAAGATCTCTAGCTTTTCACGTGAGGATATCAAGATAAGGGAGAGGGCAACACATGACCTAAGTTGTGGAAACAGTCAACCCAATTTATATTAGCTGTACAATTTGTTTTTTCAAAGGTGTAATCTGTACTGACAGAGGGTTCCCTGGAGAACCTGGAGCAAAAGGCCAGATAGGCCTTCCAGGAAGAAAAGGTCAAAAAGGAGAAAAGGGTAAGTATGCCTGGATAGCAACAGTTTGAACATGAGACCTTTGCCAGATATGGCAGACCTAAATTTGCAAGAAGTTTACGGCAACTTGGAGGCTAAGGCCCATCAAAACGTGGAGTTAAATGGCCTGTTTATTGGGGCTTCTAAGTGCAGCAGTTCGTCAGCACTGTAAAAAAAGACTAATATGCTTCACTCCTTTAAAGGCCATAATGAGATAAAATGGTCTGTGCATTACTCGCACAGAAAAGAAAAAGGGCAGTGTTATTTTTTGTATATTAATTTTGCAACTGTTTCAATGTAATTTTGACATATTCCTGTAGGAAATCAAGGCCTCTGCTCATGTAGTGCTGGTCCTCCTGGTCCCCGTGGTATGCAAGGACCTCCAGGTACTCAAGGAAAGAAAGGACAAATGGGATACCCTGGAAGATATGGAGAAAAGGGCGACCCAGGTTTATCTGGTGCAATGGGATCGCCAGGGCTCCCTGTGAGTAGTTTTCATGAGCTTCAGTAAATAAATAACATTGTTGCCGCTGACATAGGAGGCATTTAAGCAGAGTGGTGGAGGAACGGCCCTGGGAAACTATCTGAAAGTTTTAACTCCTTTTGCTCGTTTTGATCTTGTTGGAGGATGCATTTTATTAGCCTCTGATTTCCCTTGCGGCCATGGGCAGAGTTTTACACTGAGGGACAGAATCCCATGCTGTGTTTGTGGGGTGGTCAGGAGGCTCAGGAAAACTGGTGAATGTTCATCTTGTTTTGTTTTGACTTATTTTTACTTTTAGTTTTGAATACCCATTGTTTTTCTTGAAAACATTGTAGACGCACAAAGTGCTCCACTGAATATAATTTTTCAGTTATTGCAAAGGAAAGCATTTCCAGCAAAACTAATCAAGGCAAAGAATTGCATGCTGTCAGCACGTCACAATAGATTTTATGTCAACATCTGCCTGGGGGCAGGGGCAGGGTCTGAAGAAAAAGGAACCCTTGATTTTATTCAGGCATTTCAAGTAATTTTCTTTATTCCTTTTTTAGAAATTAATTGAAAAGCTTAATTTATTTGATATGCTTGATTTATTTTATGAGGCACTCTGAACATAGTGTTTCCCTCCACGGAGTCTGAAAGGCATTGCTATTTGTTAATGTTTATCCCTTTACTGTTGCATATTAGTTTATAATCTCCCACTTTCAGTCACTACTCAGCCAAGGTTTGTTCTCCACAAGGATCCGCCACTATAGGCTATGCCTTGTCTCACTATGACACAAATATTAGTAATGAAGCTGAAATGGAATAAAAATTTTGCCCTTGATTTAATTATTCTTAGAAGGAAAAATTACTATAACCATCAAAATAAAGATTTCTCATTTGCTTGAATAGCTTCCTTGCAATGTAACAATTTCATTTCAGTTCCTCAAAAGCAAAAACTGAATTAACTTTTTGGTAGTAAAGATGACTAGAATGATTTTACATCAGTGTACAATGTTCATTTTCTCCTAAACCCAGTTCATTCCAATGTTAACAAATCTGATACCCAGTTTTTCATGGAAAAACCCTATAAAGATTTTTCATGGCAAGGTGGGGGGAAGAAAATAATTAAGAAATATTTGAAAGGTACCTTTAGGTCAGCTTTGTATTTCTACTTTAATATCAACTGTCAGCAGGATTAACTAACAATAAATTTGAGCTCAAGGCCTATATGTTTCCTGGGTCAATAATTTACCAGGTGATGCTTATTACCTAACTCAGTGAAACTAGCTATTACTTTTGGAAACGGACTCACTTTCTTTAATGTGCTTCAGGTAGTTTATCTTATACCCCACAGCGAGCAATAATTCAAAACACCACAATCTAACTGCTTTAGGAACACATTATAAGATGACTTATTGGACTTGCTGTGATTTTGTTCCACTTGTACTGGTGTGGCATGTGGACTGTACATCCAGGATATTGCATACCAAAATGATGCCAAATGGTAGATATGCTTGGCTTTATGACTGTTTCATTATGGGGTTTTTTTGGTTTGGGTTTTTTGAGGCTTTGTTTTAATAGCAGAACTCTTTTTCACATGAGGAATAGCTTAAAAATTTCCAGAACATTTTCTTTCAAAACAAAACAAAACAAAACCATTGTGAGACTGAAGGAAGGAGCTGGAAGGGTTCTGTTATTCTAGTTCCAATGCCTTCATTACAAGCTTTGCATTTGTTTCTGTTTTTCTTAAAATCCTATTACCCAAGTGGATTATGTGAGATTTCGATCCTTTTGTTACTTTTCAAAGTATGCTTTAGCCCTTGTGGTTCTGAAGTAAAGCTTGAAGCCTTGTCCTGAACACTCGGTGTTTTTAAGTTACTTAAGTGAGAAACAAGGACAAAGTAATCAGTTTGGAAATAAATAATTTGCTTTGATACAGAAGTGCTTTGGTCTCATGGGTTTCTTAAATATATATACTTTTTCCATTTTTTTGCTCTCTTTTCTTCCCAAATAATCTCATTTCACTTTTCAAACACTAATAACTGGTCACTGCCAGCTTGAAGATCTAGACCTTTAAACAAATAGTCACTGCTAGTTTCAGATATACCACATTTTTCAGAACTCTCCTTCCTGTTTTATAAATGTCATGATTTACAATCACTTTATAAATGATATTTTCTCCACCTATTTCTTAGTGAAAGATTTTGAATAACAGAGGAAACTGGATAAACCTTAGTGACCTTTTACTGCAGCGTAAATTTTACACACTAAAATATATTTACCTACATGTACTGTTGCAAGATCAGACCCTCACCAATTATGATACGCAAACTGCACTCTGCTTGGAGAACTGAGAGCACAGATCAGAATAAGAATATAGAAAAGTACTTCTTTTCCCCTCTAAACCTGTCAAGTCATAGATTCTTCTGACAATACCAGGTACCTAACTAGACACAGATGAATTTTTTTATTGGCAGCTTTGTGGGCTTTCACTCAGCAAAAAAGCATCACTTATCTACTGGGTAAGTTCTGGTTCACTTCTGGGAGGACAGCCTCATCCAGCAGCCACCGCACTCCAGAGATTCCCTTCCTGTGTAGCCTCGGTGGATTGTGGGTTGAACTCTGCAGTGGGAAGAGTTTGTGAATCGTTTGCATCTTAATATTCTTGCATTTACAGCTACAGCTGTATATGTCCATGGACCCAATTCTTCTAGCATTACAATTTCTTATAGTTGTGTAGTTGTGCATTTGGCAGAGTCAGGCTGAAAAGGCCAGGTGCCATTCACACACCTCTTTATAGATGTCAAAAGAGATAAGTGTTTCTTTTTGGCATGTTACTTCAATTGGTCTGGTTTTGGGAGACAGTGCAAGAGCAAGAGATAGATACCTAATTTTCCACTTGATTCCCACAATGATTCCTTGCTGGAGAGAACTAACTTTTTCTTTTTTTTTTGGCAATGATTAGGGGACACCTGGTTCTGCTGGACAACATGGTGAAAAAGGAGAGAAGGGTGATCCAGGAGGAGTTAGAATAAAAGGTAAACACACATTTTGTCATTAGCCTTTTTGTTTCCTATACAATGCCTAGACAGTAGTGCAAGAAAACCATATTAATCTCTTTAATAACGTAATTAGTTTAGGAAGTTACCAAAGCCTAGAGGTCATGTCTATCCAAACTGCTTTCGTGGTACTATCTCATTCATTTTCTTCTTGCTAAACACAAGATCACCACAGTGTTTTGTGGTTTTTGCTCTATCATTGAGCCATAAAACAGTTTTAATAGCTTGTTATTAATGCTAACAAATGACTTTTTGTGTCATGTGATTAATAATCAGGGTCTTACAGAGGTCTGTATAGCAAAGACTAAGCAGAATACAATTATAGTGGAAGCATGAAGAAATATTATTGTACAGAAGCCACCTCCTGAAGTGTCATATGACAGTATCCCAGCTGTTATCTCAATTTAAACCACCAATATCCTTCATGGGAAAATCTCAGAATCTTAATGGTTATTCAGATTCCTGCTCCTACTTCCAAAAATTACTCTTGACCAGGCATTGAAGAGAAACAATAGATCAAAACCTTTCCACAGCTATGGTTATGAGTTGCAAAAGAAACAGAGAAAAACAAATTAGAGCAATCTGATGGCAAAGCTTCGTTAGAAATGCTAAACTAATTATTCATACAAAAGATTGTCCATCTTATTGTTTGTGAAAAATTAGCTTACCTTTGGATGCTCATGTTTGTTTACAGATATTGGAACAGGGCAAAACATTTGCTGTTCATTTGCAAAGGATTTTTTGACACAGCAAAATGAATCTTTGGGTTAGAATAGTTTTATTGTCCTTTACACAAAAATTACATTTTCATAAATATAAGTGCAAGAGAAATCTAGGGGTAAAAAAAAAACCCAAAAAAACCCCAAACCTTTTGGGAATATTGATGTAAATATTCTGCATCATATGGCATTGCTATATGCTGATTTCACTGAAATTGAGACTAAAACTCTGATTTCTATAGCAAAATACTTTCACTCTGTATATAGAATGAACAAAACCCACATTCTTGTGGTGCCTGAAAACATGTCTTTTACAGAGAGATCAAGTTGTTCCATGAGGTGTCCAACTACATACTGCCTTCCTAAGGCTAAAATACCTCATTAAGGAAATGTGAATTCAAGAACTGGGAATTATCATACAGATATAATGAATGGTTACCAGGCATTTACCTAAGCAGAAATAAAAAAACCCCAGAGTTACTCCAAATATTGTAATACTTTTTTTTTTTCAAATTATTTTAAGGAATAAAAGGTGAAAGAGGTCCTACTGGGGTTCCAGGATTTCCAGGCCAAAGGGGTAATGATGGCAGAGACGGTGAAATAGGATTGCCTGGAGAAAAAGGAGATGAGGTACGTTTGACTTTCTCAGAATTTTTTTTCCGTTTCAGTTAACATATTGTCTTATGAAAGGGCTACTACTTCATAAAAAGTACCATTTTATTCCAAATTCATAGCAAATTAATCATTTTTATCATTTTATGTTAGCCTACATCAAAAATCGTAATTTTTTCCATTGAAAAATTATTTCCTTGGAAGTATTACTGTGTATTTTGGTATTCCTGAATATAATTTCTGCATATACTGTGTGCCAATATTATGGGATCACGAAGAAAAAAATCCCACAAAACTCTACCCTTTGTTCCTATTGCCTTTGAATATTTAAAACTATCCATGTACTTACTTAATTGTGGAAGAGTGGTTTCTCCAGATAATTCTCGTTGTCTTGTTATTTCTTATCAACAATTTCTTTCTTTTAGGGTGATTCTGGAGTACCACTGCCAGGTGATAAAGGATTCCCTGGTGTCCCAGGACTTCCTGGGGTAAAAGGACAGATGGGATTGCCTGGTTTAGGGTTTCCCGGCCCTCCAGGAGTCAGGGGTAGCCCTGGAGAGTTTGGAGATATTGGTAATATTGGGCTACCTGGTCCAAAGGGCCAAAAAGGTAATTTTGAATGTTTACATTAAGAACCAAATAAAACACGTGTTTGGTAGCATCCATTACAGTTTCATATGTATTTTATACAGTGTTACTCATTTATAGTGGAAATGAGAATATGAATTGCTAGGGGCCTTAAACCCATAAAGTGCCACTTGCACACTATCAGAGGAATTATTTTCTGGAGGGAAGAGTATTCTTGAGTGTAAGGATTTGCAAGGCAATGCTTTTTTGCTGAAGGAGCAGGAAAATACAACACTTACTTAAGGCTTGGTCTGGTTTTGGTTATAAAAAATTCCTATCAGAATTAAAAAAAAATCTACACTGATAGCAGTATGTATGAACCAGAAATGTACATAGAATTGAGATGAAAATATTACTTCTTTCTTGCAACAAAAACTATTGTGAAGACAAATTTCTGCAACAAGTAAAAAAAAAATTGTCTTTACAGAATACAACTGTATGACAACAATCTGAATCATTACCAATATTCTACACAAAATAAGTGTCAAGGAAAATATATTTTAAGATTCTCCATCAAACCTTAAGTAATATGGGAATAACAAAGTGCATAAACAGTCCCTTCTCTTTACCTTTACACATCTGAGGGGAGACCTGATCGCCCTCTACAACTATCTGAAAGGAGGCTGTAGTGAGGTGGAGGTCAGTCTCTTCTCCGTGGTAACAGACGATAGGACGAGGGGGAATGGTTTGAAGCTGTGCCAGGGCAGGTTTAGGCTAGACATTAGGAAAAAATTCTTCACCGAAAGGGTTGTCAGGCTCTGGAATGGGCTGCCCAGGGAGGTGGTAGAGTCCTCCTCCCTGGAGGTATTTAAAAGAAGGATAGATGAGGTGCTTAGGGACATGGTTTAGTGGTGGGATGGCAGGGTTAGGTTAAAGGTTGGACTCAATGATCTTAAAGGTCTTTTCCAACCAAAGTGATTCTATGATTCTATGATCCAGTCAGTTAGTTCCACAGAAATATTACAGTAAATGTTCAGACTCCATTTATTCTAAAATCAAATAGTCCAGTTTCTCTCTCCCTCTTGCTTCAGGTGAGACTGTCTGCATTACGTTACCATACCCTGGAAATCCAGGTCCCCCAGGTTTTAAAGGTGTTCAAGGTACGTTTACAGATGAGAGAATTTTTGGTTTTACTTGAAATGCAGTTTTAAGTTGCTAATTAAAAAAGATGCTTTCCTAAAAAGATACACTATTCTAGTTTTTCAACAGGTACATGTCTCAAAATGTAAAACTGCAAATACACGTGAATATACTTATCTAATAGAATCAAGGGCCAGACAGCTGTAGTTTGCGTGATCAAAAGGTGTGCAGGCTGCCTCCACAGAAATGACTAAGTGAAGGTAGCTTGAAACTCCGTCCTGCCTCAGTTAAAATGCATGAGAGAGTCTGTAAAATACTCACATGGCTGGAGTTGGATAAGACTTAGCATATGTACATCTGGATACTGGGAAAAAAAGGTGTGCGAGGCAAAGATATGCTGGAAGTCTGTAATTTCTAAAATTATATTGCTTATGGCAAGCTGCAGTTGAGCCCTAAAATCTGAATACTTATTGCCGTTACTTCAACTTGTTCAACTTTAAATCCAAAGAACTCATCCAGGAACTGGCAAAATGTTGCTTGTGATCACCTCCAAAACACTTGAAATACCCCAGAAAATCCTGATCAGAACAAAGGAGATACTGGATTTTCAAGCTGCTTAGTATGGTATTACACAGCTGCCTGACATCAGTATTGTGGGTGGAATGCTAGAATTTACACAGACATGAAAGAACAGGGATTAGCATATTGAGCTCATCTACAGCATTCCAGAAGCAGCGTATAGCACAGGAGAATATAAGAATTGAGTTGACACCTGTCATTCACTAGGTTAATATTGTTGATGTCCATCAAAATGTTGCAGGAGATATTTCTTTTTCTAATTTACCCCAGTGATTCAGAGTCTGCTTTTTGTGGATTAGGGAACAAGTCCATTTAGAAAAACAGCAACCATGCATTTGGTTGTGACTTGGGTGATGGCTCTTGCTCAAAACGTTAGGAGCAGATTGAATCCACTTGTCATCAAAGCACATGAATCTGCATGGGATAAAGATGCAATACTGTTTCCTTAGATCACACATTTTAGAGCTTTTTTTTTTTTTTTTTTTTTTTTTAACATATTTTCTTTCTACTTCCAGGACCAAAGGGTTTAAAAGGACTCCCTGGTCGTCCTGGACCAAATGGCTTTGATGGGCAAAAAGGCCATCGAGGCAGGCCAGGAGCAGGAATCCCTGGGCCAGAAGGTGAATTGTGCTTTTCTTAATCCAGGAGACCTGCTGGTCATGCTGTAATGTATACATGCAGGGTAAGGTAGCTACCATGGTAGAGTAGAATAGAACAGGAAGCACATTTGAACAAAAGCTAATGGAAGAGGGATCTTTACCAGTTTCCCTTTCTTTCCTCCAGTACTGCAGGTGCTGCAATAACCTAAAAGTTCAGTGTCCAGAGAGGAAATGTTCTCAGAAAACTGAGAACAATGAATATCATTTTAGTAGAGGGATTGAATTGGACAAGAATGACAGTACACAAGATAGATGCTGCCTCAAAGAAAACCACTGTCACCTCCCACAGGAATAATTACCTCCTTCAATCCTCATGTATCATTAGCTGTAAATGAGAAACCTGAAATTTAATGTATGATGTTATTTTTCTTGTGGTAATTTAATTCTGGTTAAATTAGCACTGTAATATTCCATGGTTTTGGAAAAAGAGACCCAAAAACTCAAACTTCTGGATTATGCCCTATTTGAATTTAAAAATCATATCAACAGGCTTTCGAGGCAGAGCTGGTGATCCTGGTGATGAAGGTGAAAGAGGATCTATGGTTGATGGTAAAAGTGGCCCTCCAGGTCCACCTGGCATAGATGGTCAGAAAGGTGTTCCCGGTGATACCACATACGGTCCCCCAGGAATCCCAGGCAACAGGGGACTTCCAGGGCTTCGAGGTATGAGCCAGTTTTTATGAAGGATTTCTATGTGTTCAAAGGAGAAAATCTGAGTGAAGTCAGTCCTGATTGATTCAGATAAAACTTACTCTTACCTGGATCCATACTGGTGACTGCAAACAGCACAGCCTGTTTTGATGTTTACATTTTTACAGTTAAGATTAATCAGCCACTGAGGAGGTCTGCACTGCAGGAAGGGGAAGACACCTTTACCCAGTCCATGGACTAACAGTGCAGCTTCCTATTCTTACTACTGTTACTTGCAACCTAGTGGCCATCTGTGCTTAGGGCCTCCTGCTCTGCCACACAGATAGTCCCTGCCTCAGATTGCTTACTCAAATCTGAAAAGACTGGCAAAAAGTGGGAGAACACTCAGGGAGAGGGAAGAATTTCTTTGCCCAGAGTTATGGAATATAATCCTCAATACCTCAGGCACTACACTCCTCATTTCTGTAGGGGAATTTTGTTGGTTGCTGCAGATGTTTCCACAGTGCCACCTCCCACTTCACAGCAGATATTGCTGTTTCCTTTTATAGGTCTTCCTTTTGCCCAGCCCTAAGCAGACACACACACCCTTCTGTGCAGGGAACACCTGTAGAACTGACCCCAGTGGTGTGTAGCTGGTGCAGGCCAGTAGGCTCCTTCCATTCTGCTCCTACACATCATAAACTAGCTTTTTGTGCCGTAAAGTCATCCTCACCTATAGGTGAGAGCTGAACTCATAGTTGTTCCTTAAAGAAAGAAACTCTCCACAACAGCCAATTCTAAATTGCAGAAAAGCATCAGTTTCGCAAACTATGCAAAAGCTAGAGGATAAGTAATATACTACAATAACTGAACATGTAAATTCCAAAATTAAAATTAGGAATTCTGAGGGATGGTGAATAATGGAAGTAGAACATCTTACAGTGTTTTTTGTTTCCAGGACAGCCTGGTACCCCAGGATTTCCAGGTGCCAAAGGTTTTAGAGGCCCAGAAGGTGATATAGGAGCACCAGGCTGTCCAGGCTTCCCTGGTCCACCATGTGACACCAGCTTACCAGGGCCACCAGGACTCAGAGGCATCATGGGCCTGCCAGGACCTCAAGGTACACAACATCCATCAGGTTGCCTCACAGCTCTAAGCTTTGTGCATCTTTTCTAGCAGATTTAATCACATTATTTTTGTGGCTGGCATGACAAATATTTCCATGGGGGTTGCTCATTAGTGGGGATATACATTATGTGTTGTACATTTCCTTAAGGAATGTATAGCGTGCATCTCCAATGTTTCCCAGCTTTCCTTCCCTTCCCAT
Organism: Egretta garzetta; assembly: GCF_000687185.1. Taxonomy (NCBI): domain Eukaryota; kingdom Metazoa; phylum Chordata; class Aves; order Pelecaniformes; family Ardeidae; genus Egretta; species Egretta garzetta. Next base: position 206,775 of record NW_009259796.1, on the reverse strand, counting down.
ACTGTTCCTTAGCTGGCCAAATCACAGTGTGTTCACTGTTAAGTAATAAATGGAAGAGTTATCTCTTACTTTGTTGTCCTGAGTAACTTTAACTGAGCTCCTGTCATTACTGTGATACTTTTATCTTCCTTATTCTTACATGGATGTGTTATGTAGGGAGAGCTAGGAGACAAACATCAAAAGTATTTACAGATTAGTAGGGATTTTTCACAGGGCACTTCCACTGATAAGTCTCTCACTGGAAAAAAAAACAAGAAAACAAACATTCCAGGTGAAAATCTAGGCAGATCCAGGACTCCAGCATGGTAGCAAAGTTTCCAAGTTATTTTACCATTTTTGATTATATACAAATTTATACCAAAATCTATCAGTTTCTACTTTTTAGATACGATTGCTGAATCCTTTTCCAGCATTTACATACATCGATTAAAGCTCTTTTCCTCAGGCTTACCAGGCTTTAAAGGTCAGAGAGGAGACAGGGGCCTAGCTGGGCCACCTGGAATCAAAGGTCTCAAAGGCTCTCCTGGCTCACGAGGTCCCCCAGGTCCTCCAGGATCCAGAGGACTTCCAGGACTACCAGGCAATAAAGGACCACCTGGTTTCCCAGGACAAACAGGTATGTTAAACATCCTGCAAACCACCTCATCTATAACTTCTCTTGTAGAGAGAGCTATTTCTACTGCTGTTAAAGCTAGAAAGTACTTTGCACCGTCCTCCCTTTCCAGCTTCAAGAATAAGACCCTGCATCAGAATAGAGGCACTAATAATAGTATCATTTGTTCTTTCTCTTGTAATAAAAACAAAGGGATGGAAATAGTTTGATGCATCTTGGTGCTTTAGTTGTTTTATAACACTGACATATTTCTATGTATTATCACAGAATTTTAGAAAGGTTTGGGTAAGAAGAGACCTTAAAGATCATCTAGTTCCAACCCCCCTGCCATGGGCAGGGACACATTCCACTAGACCAGGTTGCTCAAAGCCCCATCCAACCTGGCCTTGATTATTATTTCCTGACTATTTGTAATAGGTTGTTGTAATAATATGCTATAATAAGAACAATATACTTTTTATTACATCCAGACTATCTCCTTGGCTGACACAGTCTGTGTTGATGAAGTATTCAGTTCTTGGGGAAGTAGGGAGGGGGGTCAGCAGAACTGCTGCCTTGGACGCTTGGAGGGCAGACTTAGGTGTGTTTGGGGGCCTGGTTGACAGAGTCCCTTGGGAGGCAGTCCTGAAGGGCAAAGGAGTCCAGGAAGGCTGGACATTGTTCAAGAAGGAAATCTTAAAGGCACAGGAGCAGGTCATCCCCATGTGCCAAAAGGCAAGCTGGCGGGGAAGAAGACTGACCTGGCTGAACAGAGAGCTTTGGGTGGATAGTTTGTAACCTTTGGAATAAGGGGCAGGCAACTCAGAAGGACTACAAGGATGTCTTGAGGTTATGCAGGGAGAAAATTAGAAGGGCCAAATCCCAATTAGAATTTAATCTGGCTACTGCCATAAAAGACACTAAAAAAATATTTCTATAAACACATTTGCAGCAAAAGGAAGGCTAAGGAGAATCTTCATCCTTTACTGGATGCGGGGGGAAACATAGTGACAAAAGGATGAAGAAAAGGCTAAGGTACTTAATGCCTTGTTTGCCTCACTCTTTAATAGTAAGACCAGTTGTTCTTAGGGTACCCAGCCCCCTCTCCCTGAGATGGGAGAGCAGGGACGAGGAGCAGAACAAAGCCCCCATGATCCAAGGGAAAATGGTTAGCAACCTGCTACACCACTTAGATACACACAAGTCTATGGGGCTGGATGGAATCCACCTAAGGGTGCCAAGGAAGCTGGCAGAAGCGCTCACCAAGCCACTTTCCATCCTTTATCAGCAGTCCTGGCTAACCAGGGAGGTCCCAGTTGACTGGAGGTTAGCAAATGTGATGCCCATCACCCTCTGTGCTGGGGAAGGTTATGGAGATCATCTTGAGTGCCATCATGCAGCACATACAGGAGCACCAGGTGATCAGACCCAGTCAGCGTGGGTTTATGATAGGCAGGTCCTGCTTTTCTAACCTGATCATCTCCTATGACAAAGTGACCCACTTAGTGGATGAGAGAAAGACTGTGGATGTTGTCTACTTTCACAGACTCACATAATGGCAAGGGTTGGAAGGGACCTCGGGAGATCATCTAGTCCAACCCTCCTGCTAAAGCAGGTTCACCTAGAGCAGTTGCACAGGACATCATCCAGGTGGGCTTTGAATATCTCCAGAGAAGGAGACTCCACAACCCCCCTGGTCAGCCTGTTCCAGTGGTCTGTCACTCTCAAAGTAAAGAAGTTCTTCCTCATATACAACTGAAACCTCTTATGTTTCAGTTTGTGCCCATTGTCCCTTGTCCTGTTGCTGGGCACCACTGAGAAGAGTCTGGTTCTGTCCTCATGACATCCACCCTTAAGATATTTGTATGTGTTGATGAGATCACAGGGGAGATGCTCTAGTCCCCTAATCATCTTTGTTGCCCTCCTCTGGACTCTCTCTTTAGTAAAGCATTATTTCCCACAGCATTCCCCTGGAGAAATTGGCTGCTTATGGCTTGAATGGGCATACTCTTCACTGAGTAAAAAACTGGCTGGATGGCCAAGCCCTAAGAGTTGTGGTGAATGGCGTTAAATCCAGTCAGCGGCCAGTCACAAGTGGTGTTCCCTGGAGCTCAGTATTGGGTCCAGTTCTGTTTAATATCTTTATTAATGACCTGGACAAGGGGATTGAGTGCACACTCGGTAAGTTTGCAGATGACACCAAGTCGGGCAGGAGTGTTGATGTACTTGAGGGTAGAAAGGCTCTACAGAGGGATCTGGACAGGCTGGATCGATGGGCCAAGGCCAACTGTACAAGGTTCAACAAGGCCTCAGTGCTGGGTCCTGCACTTGGGTCACCAACAACCCCATGCAATCCTACGGGCTTGGGGATGAGTGACTAGAAAGCTGCCTGGCAGAAAAGGACCTGGTGGTACTGGTCGACGGCCAGCAGAATATGAGCCAGCAGTGTGCCCAGGTGGCCAAGGAGGACAACAGCATCCTGGCTTGTATTGGAGATAGTGTGGCCAGCAGGACTAGGGAAGTGATTGTCCCCCTGTATTTGGCACTGGTGAGGCTGCACCTGGAATACTGTGTTCAGTTTTGGGCTCCTCACCACAAGAAGGACATTGAGGTGCTGGAGTGTGTCCAGAGAAGGGCAACAAAGCTGGGTGAAGGGTCTGGAGCACAAGTCTTATGAGGAGTGGCTGAGGGAACTGGGATTGTTTACCCTGGAGAAAAGGAGGCTGAGGGGAGACCTTATCGCCCTCTACAATTGCCTGAAAGGAGGGTGTAGCCAGGTGGGTGTCGGTGTCTTCTCCCAAGTAACAAGCAATAGGACAAGAGGAAATGGCCTCAAGTTGCGCCAGGGGAGATTTAGATGGGACATTAGGAAATACTTCTTCCCCCAAAGGGTTGTCAAGCACTGGAACAGGCTGCCCAGGGAAGCGGTTGAGTCCCCATCCCTGGAGGTATATAAGAAGACGTGGAGCTGTGGTGCTTAGCGAAATGGCTAAGTGGTGGACTTGACAGTGTTACGTTAACAGTTGGACTTGATGATCTTAAAGGTCTTTTCCAACTGAAATGATTATGATTCTAGTCTATGAGTAAATGGAGAAATAGCATCACATTATGTCTAATACTTACAAAAAATGTGACCTTGGTCCCAAATCATCATTGGCTAATGGGCAAAAGTTCTGAGTAACTATAGCAAAATCTGTTGTCCTCTATCTGTTCTCTGGACAGTAGCAGTCATGATTTCCAGTAGCCACATGCAAAATCTGGTGGTGTCTTAGACTGTGCATTGTATTTAAGATGTGTTGGGGATAACTGCAGTGTAGCCTAAATCTCCAGGGGGTGGCAGCAGGGAGGGGGAAGATGTTTGCTTCAAGGCAATCTGGATTTCAAGACAAGTTTGGTCTTGGCATGAAGCCGTGCTCCAACTATTGGTTCTCTAGCTTTGCTGATTTCTTAAGGAGTCCTTCTAAACTTCCTGCCTTTTGCTTTATACTCTCCCTTAGAATATGACAGCAACAGCATAGCAGACTGAATGTGTAAATAAAGCATTTAATATTACCAGGAAGCAAAGGGATTCAAGGACCCCAAGGATTCCCAGGACTCCCAGGAACACAAGGCCCAATGGGAATCTCCGGTGTAAAAGGTGAAGGAGGAAAAATGGGTCCACCTGGGCCTAGTGGAGAATGTGGGGATATGGGAATAAAAGGTTTGTAAAAATCCACTTCACTCTTTAGTTATGTTACTGCTATGTTTAGTTTTGTTACTACTGTGTTAGGAGTATATTAACTTTTTCTTCTTGTTATAAGGGCATATTCACTTCTATTTTCAGAGATACTAAATACTAAATCCAGTTATCACTTATGAATGCATGATGAAAAATAACTAAAGAAAAATTAATTCCACTCAGATCAATAGGTGCATTTACCACTAGATCAGAGTAAGATCACTTATTCAAACAAACCTTGAATTTTGTCCTGTACACATCTGAAACTTTAGATTTTTCAAGTTTTTTATCATATTGTCCATGTTCTTCAATCTATGTAAAGCATACAGGAAATAATCTCTCTAAATACTTATATAGGAAAGAGAATAACCATCACCAAGGTGCAATCACAGACAGTACACTGTGGAGTGGACAACAGAATTGCCATCGTTCGTATTCCAAACAAGCAGGGAATAGTTCTGATTTAACATCATCTGGGTTACTACTGAATCAACTAAAAAGCAAGAGAAGGATAATAAATTCTGTTAGGAGTGAACCTGCTGAAACAACTGAGAACTGCATTTGTATTTGAAGGCTTTTTCTGTTAGGGAAGTCTTCCCTAAAATTAATTTTCAGGACGTGTCACTCATGAGGATTTACTTACATTCCATATGTTTGGTTCAAAGGTGAAAGAGGGCCTCCAGGAGACAGTGGCTGCATTAACATCCGTCTTGAGAAAGGACAAAAGGGGGAGCCAGGCTTTCCTGGTGAGAACGGATTTAGAGGTGAAAGAGGTAAGTTCATAAAACAAAGCCCTGCATACACATACCTTCATCTGATACAAATCATTGGTGTTTTCCACAGGTTTGGACTTATAGCTGCAGTAACAGCCAGCAACCTTATTGTGTTTGTAGATTCTTCAACTAGCAGGCTAGTTTCTTTGGACAATTACTAATACAATACACAAAGTGTGAAAGCATAGGCATATTCATAATAAGTGTCAAATAATGGCTTGACTATGTTGGTCATTATCTTGTTCTGCAATTAACTTCAGGTGAAAAAGGCAATGCTGGTTTCAGAGGCACCCCAGGATTTCCAGGGAAGAATGGTGTTCCAGGACTGCCAGGTGACCATGGTGACACTGGACTGATGGGGTTTCCAGGATCACGCGGTTTCCCAGGACCAAAGGGCTATAAAGGAATTACGGGTTTTCAAGGACAACCAGGTGACCAGGTAAACAAAGAGGTAGTGAAATGTCCTGGACTTTGCAGTTATCTCCTGCATCCAAGAAATATGATGAAGGGTATTTCTATTGTACTTACCCATTAGATGTTCCTCCTGAGAAGAGACTGTCAGTATAATAGGAAAGGTAAATTTCTTAATGCAACACGTCAGTACTTTGATTACATTTTAGCAGGAACTGTAGTCAGAGTGAAAGGGCCTCTTCCCTGCCCTCCTAGCTGTATGTTCTTGATTTTGTTATATTGCCACTTGGTGGCAGTCCAGGCTATACTGCACTAATTAGGGGGGCAAAAAATGGATGCACAGTCAAGTCTAACATTATTCTTAAGAACAGATTGACAAATCACTTATTGCAGAGATCACAACATAGCAGCAGCACAAATAATGACATTACTATATAGCTGCTTCTTCCTATCTTGCTATGTGGAGCAGCCAGCCAATAGACAAGACAAACCAAGTCTTCTGTGCCCATGCTGACAACTTGCACCAAACAGAACCCAGGCAAGTAATATTGATGAAGAACAAATATACAAAACTGCACAAATATCACATATGGCTGTAAGGTAAAATTCTTCACTGGCTTGTATGCTAGGTAGACAGGCAGTGAGATTACAAGAAGTATAAAGCACAGTTCATTTTTTTTGGTAAAGGGACATATCTTTGCTTGGTTTGTCTTTTATTCTATTTCTTTGAAGAGATAATCTGTGTTTTGCTGTTTATAGGTCATTATTCAAAAGGAAAAGTAGAGAAATCTTTACATTTTTACTGTTATATCACAACATATTTCTGGTTAGTGTTTATAGTAAGTTTTGGGTAACATACAACAATATTTGGTACATTTTTCCGGTACCTTTTAAATCAAATTACGCAAGCCATCTGTGGGGAATTTAAGCTGTTCAAGCCAAGAGTTAGCATAAACTATAAAAGCACAAATTCAAAATGATTAGCAAGTCTAATGTACAGTTTCTTGGAAGTGTTACTGGTCAATGTTAGATATGTAACAAAGACAGCATGCTTTTCTGTTGACCTTAAGATACAGCTTTGCTATTCATATTGATTGCTGGTCTGTTTACCAGTGTAAGAGAACCAAATACTCTTATAGATCATTCCCGCTACACATACCATATGTCAAGCATTTTTATTTTTTTTGTAAAAAAAAACAGGGTGATGTTGGCTTACCAGGAACCCCTGGAAATCCAGGACTGACTGGCCCAAAAGGATCTAAAGGTAATGAGTTTATATAGACGTGCTTTTGCAAAGAGCAATATTGTTAGGATGTATACGCTGATAGATGGTGAGTACTCACTAGAAAAGGGAAGACAGGACATAAGTGAAAATAGTTAAAAAATGAATGTCATTAGAAACAAGTCTGACTTACCTGAAGGCAAAATCTGCATTTCAGTATATTCTTTAACAGTTTGTTCCTTTTAAAGCAGGTCTTACTAATTTAGAAGATAAATTTGTGTCAAATTTCATAGAGTTTAAAAATTCCATCAACACATGTAAAAATCCACCCTTACAGATCTGTAAAATTTGTCAAATCAAATAAGAGAAAATGCAATAATTTATGGTATTATGGCATGGTATTATAAAGATTATGCAGAATAAAGATATGCAGAATTTTTTTAATATTTCAACATGATTTATAATTTCTTTTGTATCACTTATTTTCCAGTGCTTTCTAGGCTATGATCTCTGAATTCTTGGAACTTCTGAAAGTGTAGTGTAACAAATCAGGCAGAGTTCATAGCCATGCATGCAAAATTATTCAGTTGAAAAGATGAAGTTTTGCCTATTGTTTTTTGCATAGGTAGAGATTACTCTGAAAAATGTATCTATAATATTTAGATTTTTAAAAGTGTTTCAAAGAAATACAAAATGGTTTCATCCATAATACTCCAAATTTCCTTGGAGCAGGATTTCATTACTAATAAACAACAAAATTAAATCATTGTCTGGAAAAAAGTGTTAAGGGCACAGGAGAAATTCTTTTCTCAGTTACACTTTCCATTTCTTCCAGAATTTTCTCAGCCACGGAATATATTCCCACCAAAAAAAGTAAAGAACAATGCTCAATATAAAGAAAACTTCTATAAATGTATTGAAAGCAAATTTACTGGAAAAGTTATCCTTAAAACTAAAACAGGAAATAGCCAGTAAAGATGGGGATTCCTATGGCAGGGGATTTCTAGCAGCACTTGAAGTTGATATTTCCTCTTAACTCTTCACAGCAAAATCAGACAATGAAGCTGGAGACAGCATGAATAGATAGGAAAGGTCAGACATTTGTACAGACAATGTCAGGCAAAATTGTTCGGAATTACTGGTTCTGTGATAAACAGAAATTTCAGCACAGACAGGAAGAAGAAGGTGTGCTGGTTTAAAGTCCCCAGCTAGTCCCTAAAAGGTCTTTACTGAGTAAATAGACTCACGCTGTTTTGATTTTCCATATCCTCACAAACCTATGTAAGGAGGTCTCTTTGTTTAACAGTTATAGGGAATTTATGCATTATCTTTCGTTTTCAGTATTGGGAAAGTTCCCATAATTTTTGGTTTTGTTTTTGTTTTTATCATTATGGGATATTTGCATGAATACTGCCAGGAGTCATACTAAACACAGCCTGAATTAGTACTTAAAGAAAAGCTGAGCTGGCTGATAACTTGCATGTGCCAAAGCATTTTTCATTCTGTGTTCTCTCATTCCCTTTTATAGCTGTTAATATCTCTGAGTAAATTATCTGATCTTACAAAATAGTCCAGCTTTGGTTTTGTGGATGAAAAGGATACTTGTATAAAATGAAAGTCATTGTACCTCAACAGGCAAGAGAGGTGACCCAACTCCTCTGCTTGGTACACGTGGTCGAAAGGGGCCTCCCGGAGATCCAGGATTAACAGGTACCTCTGTCTGATTGAAGTAAAAATTGGATTTAAGAACTTATTTTCTTTAAGTTTTGTAAGCAGAGAGGGAACTCTGCTTCCTGTGCATATTGAGTGGTATTTTCTATAGTTATGAACCTGGGGATTAGAGAGGCATCACAATGTGCAACATGGCTAGCATGAGCATAGGAGGTAGAATCTACTGTTGTCTAGTACAGCACCGATGAATATACCAGTACTTAACCAGAATAAAACCTGGCTTGGCTATACCTTGCTAGCCATTTCTGCTCTTTCAGATATCACCAGAGAAATCAGTATAATTCACTGCTAATAAAGAGATATGAGGATTGAAGTATTTGAATAAAGTTCTTTTTCTACTCAAGAAACCCCTTACTAAACTTTTATGTTTTTAAATTTATCATGAGATGAAGAATGGGCACTTTAAACAAATAAATGCTAGATTATTTTTTTTCTTTAAGGACTCTGTGGATTCCCAGGAGAGGAGGGTTCACCAGGTATCCAAGGGCAACCTGGAAGACCAGGATCCAAGGGTGACCCTGGATACCCAGGGATACCTGGATTCCCAGGTAATGCCAACGTTTAAAAAATAGTGACACATAACAGCTCAAAAGAGATATGAAATGGGAAAATGCAGCTCAGGTGGAACCTCTGTGGAAGAGACTATCGAAATCAGAGATCATGTGAAAGTGCATACTGAAAGCTATGTCAGTACCTATAGACAGCAGCAATAGTCTGATCAGTCTCAGAGGGCAAGATCCATCAATTCTTCAGACACTACCATACACTTTCAGCTACCTCTGATTAACACAGTGTGCTACATAGCATGAAAAAAAAAAATCAATAGTTTAATAGATTTGCATATTCACAGATTATTTTTTTTCCATTCTCAGGAGCTACAGGTCCTCAGGGATTGCCAGGAGAACCTGGAGAAAAAGGGAGACATGGGATTTTGGGACCTCCAGGACTGCAAGGATTAGCTGGATCCCAAGGCAGAAAAGGTAAACAGTATACAGTGCAATTCCACTGGTAATGTAACAGCAACAGACATAAATACCCTTTTAGTAGTGAAACTGGAAAAGGTCTAACTGTGAGCACGATTTTGATTCTGTATTCTCTTAAAACTACGAGAAGAATTAAGCCAGTTCCCATTACTCTTGAAAAGTAACATAAATACTACCTCAGAAAATTGGGCTACAATGTAAAATGAGTAAGGAAGAAGGTAGAAACAGATTCTGGCCCAGCTGATATACCTGATAGCAGAAGTTAAGGAAAGAAAAAGGATTTTGCAGTAATTCAGATGTTTCGCTTCAATTATGCTGTATTCTATCTTTTCACCATGGAGTGCCACTGTTGCTCTTCAAAACCAGCAGACTTCCATGGACAGTTTTGTCTTACAAATTTGTTTTTAACAAATTGTGATAAGATTACTTGGGTTGGTTTTTGTTGTTAGTTTTGTTGTTGTTTCGTTTTCTCCAAAAACTGCTTTTTGGTGGATTTAATGTAGAAATGTTTCCTCCAAATCCTAATTCGCAATTCTCACAATGATTGTTAGGTTTAGATTGAAGTTGACCTATACAGTTGTTTTTGTCAGAGAACATTATTAACTTCTACTGTACTTAGAATGATGTACTAAAATTGTACGTTACATTAATATTTCATAAAGGTAATCAACTATGTACTTTGTATCCTCTCTCTGTAATAGTGTGCTTCATAACCAATTCCTTCATAACCAGTTAGTGACCTATATACAAAAATCACAGTAAAGGGCTATGATAAATGGTTAGAGAGGACAATAGGCTGAATTTGAAAAAGTGAATCTAAGGAAAAATTGAGAAGGTTTCTTGTAAACCACTGAAAATTTAAATGAAAAATGAGAACCATTTATGATTGCTTGCAGTAAATAAGTGGTGCTGATGTAACCTGTCATGACAGATTCCTTGCTGGTACATAATCCACAAGAACACATTTCATTGTTGCAAGCAATATTTGCTGTAACAAAAGCAGAGATCTGCAGTGACAGGGATGTCTAAATTGAGAGGGGTCCATAAAAAAAAGCATTCTTCTGCTGAAAACTTCTTTGTAGCAGATGGACTCTTTTCTTCTTGTCATAAGTGCTTTTCTGCATTGTGCAGAAGTTATCCCAAGTCCTGCAGAGGAAACGTAACAAATTAACACACCTGCTGCAGAGGGAAAAGTTGAGTTCCAAATGGCTGTTCATTAGAGAGCAAGTTGCCTGCTAAGCCTTAGGATTATATATATTGCTATATATAGTTGAAAAGAAGGCTAAAACCTTTGAAATTATACCCAGTAATGAAAGCAGAATGGAATTTCTGTTCCAATTCAAGTGGAGAATATAGATCTTAATGTTATTTTCAATAAATATTGTTGCTAGCATTAGAAGTGAAATGGTTAATTGGCTGTTCATAGCTAAGTACATGGCCTTGTTAGTCTAATTGCTTCTCATTTACATTAAATGACTTGTGCCTGAAGAACTTTTAGATTAAAAAAAAAAATTAGTCAAACAGTATCTACCAAAGCATAATCACATTTTCTTTATTACAGAGGTAGTTTTACTCTATTACAGAGATAGTTTTACTCGATTACAGAGATAGTTAAGGGCTTATGTCTGGCAAGCCTTACTTGTGTGAGTAATCTTGATGAAGCAAGTAATATTAAAGAACATCAGCAGAATTACTTGTGTGAGTAGATGCTGAATTGGGCTGTAAAATACAGAAACAGTGGTTCACATATAGGTCAGCCAATTCAGCTCTCCCTAGAAATATGGGACTATAGCAGTCCAAAAATCTAGAATTACAAGTGCTGATATTATAATGAATTGTTAGCAAATGTGTCAGAAATTCCCTGGAAAGCAAGTAAACCAACCCATCAGTCTTGACTGAATGAGCTACAGATCAATAAGATTTTAAATGGTGACCTGGGTGCCAAAAGTAGTTAGGAGTTCATAATAATTTTAAAATGCCACTGTTAAAATTCCCCAAATTGGCATACAACTGTTACATAAATTGTAAAATGGGAACATGCCCAAAGCACAAGCAGGCTACAGAAAGCAGGACTGAAAACTTAGAATGTCATGAAAAGTTAAAGAGCAGTTAATGAAGGGCATAGAGGATATTACAGGTGGGATTACTAGTATCACATATGATAAAGGGGATTACATAGAGCATATATTATCGATGTCTTGCAGGTTTTCAAACAATCTTCTGGATTTAAAATTTTTTCCAGACTGGTGTTTGCTACAGGCTGTATTATTTTTTTTTTCTTTTCATTACTTTGTTAAATTTTAACTAAAATAACTCAGTTACTGAAAACAAAGCTATGGGATTATTATTTTTCATATGTCTGTTAGAAAACTCTAGTGCCCTTTTATTTTTCCTTTCTCAGATGACCCACCTTTGAACTAGGGACCTTTAAATTTGACAGGTGAAGCAGTTGATGAAGGGCATTTGTGTTGCTGTTCCTATAGCAATTTGTACCTGCCAAATTTGAGCAGCTTATAAACTTTAAAAAAAATATATACATTCATACGTGCTAAGTAGAGCAATAAATTCTCCCATGATTCATGCTCTGGATATACAGCAGATTTGCGTGCTGCAGGACATGCTGGGATCAAGCACAGGAACTGAAACAGAGAACCTACATCTTCTATGCCAGGAAGCTAGACAGGGAAAAGGAGACAGAACGATAATTCAGACTTGTGGAAAAAAAAAAACCACTGCAACTGGACTACGTGGCAGGGGAAGCAACTGGTGTGGAAGGAAATTAGGCAGAGATAAGCAGCAAAGGTGGAAAAGAGATAGGAATAGGCATTGACAGTATCATTCAGATTCTTGATGATTAGTGTCTACTCTGTGCCTCTCTGGAACAAGACAGAGTCTAGTGCTCTGTATGAAACCTCTTTGAAATCTGTTACATCCATCAGTTTTGCCAGATCTGTTCCTATGACCAGGTGATAGACTGCCATCTGCATTTAGTAAATGTACGTCTTCACATTTGTTACTTCATCTATACAATTTAGGAAACTAAAAAGTGCTAATGACATGGAGATATTTTTACCCTCCACTGCAAACACAATTTCAGATTAGTTCAATTTTAAAAAAAGATTAAAAAATGCCATCTATGTTTTTACTTACTGTGTTTTAGCAATTTTCAAAAGAGCACAGATTATAAAGTAAAAGTTCTGTCTGACTACCATGAACACTCAGCCTGTGATCGGATCATCTAGTGAACATCACTAGTGACAAAGCTGCTCTATGCTATTACACGTGAGCATAGGTCTCAATTACAGATTTGTTGTCCTCAAAGACTTTGTGCTGTTCAGTTTAAAGAATTTTTGTAATAGTGTGATGCAAAAAAGCAGAGTTTAGTGTGTGATCTGCAGGACCAGGGAAAAGAATCCAGGTGAAAATTTAGCTTCTTTCTAGTGCAGCTAGATTAAATTGCACTTAAATTTGGAACAGAAGCTGTAAAGAAGTTCCAGCTTTACAGTTATTTTAGGTAATATCTGCATCCCAGTCACCTGGTCACGTTGCAATAGCACAACTAACTTTGGACTAGTTAATCACATGCAGCAGTAGTAGTCTAGCCACAGGCATGAGGTTCACCGTAGCATAAATTAGCCCATACTGAGCTTCCTGCTGCTGGGTGCATAGAAATACCTAAAGGATTAAAAGGTATGTTTTCCGATTACTTTGATGTGAAATTGTGTGATTGCTATTTTCAGGTTTTTCATGTTTTACTTTCCAAAAAGACCGCACTCAGGCTCAATGTGATCTTGTCTTCAGTTGCCAATAAGAATCAAATTCAGCAAATACACTGTTTTGATCTAGAATGTGTTGTCAGAAAAAAAATGGCATAATTTTTCATTGTGACTGTGAAGGATTATTGTGGCACCCAGTCATGCCTGTAATACCTCTCAGGTCTTCCTGGACTTCCCGGACTGGATGGCTTGGATGGACTAAAAGGTCAAAAAGGTTCTGCAGGAGCTCCAGGTAAAGGGAAATAGCTATGTGGGACAGAAAGTCTTCTCAAACAACTGAACGTGCAAGGAATGATGCACATTATTTTTGTATTTGCATTGCCCAGAAGATATCACTAAGGCTCAGTCTCAACTTTCAAACAGAATCTAAAGTATGCCTGATGACACACCTGCAGATATTTGTGGGGAAAACTTTAAAACTTCCATTATTCCTATAGTTTTGTTGGAACCTTTCAAGGCTGTTTATAAAATGAAAATGTTCAGTGCAGATGATTCAAAGTAGGGCCAAGTCTTCAGGTTTTTTAATATGTAAAAGATAAAACTAACAAATTAAAAGGAGATTTATGAAATCCCAGCCCCATTAAAGTCTGTGGGAGTTGTGCCATAAACTTAAGAGGAACCTGGACTTCACTCACGCTCATCTATTTGCAACTTCCAAAAGGCAATTTTGAAGCAGTACTTAAAAAACAGTGCTCATCATCTCTCTAGATCTTACAAATTTATGCTGATAGAAAATTAAATTTAGGACCATGCAATCAGTTTACATTTCAAGTTACAGACAATAATGACACCATGTACAATAAACCCTGAACAAAAGCATTAAAGCAAAGAGATTACTTTCTTTGAAAGAGATGAATTAGGGCCAGATTCAACAAAACTCTATCCAGCTTCCAAGAGAGAACCAGAAAAACGACCAGGCAACCCTTGCAAGGAGGAACATCTGCAGCTGGTATTTCTATCCTGCACATCTGTATTTGTACAGTGAAAAAGGGCCCCCAGGATACTCAGGAGAACTTGGACCAAAAGGAGACAGAGGTGAACCTGGATGGCCTGGTATTTCTATTCCAGGGCCCCCTGGAGAAAGGGGATTCCCAGGATTCCCAGGTAAGAAAGGTTTTTCTCCTCAGTGATGCCCTGCAGAGTTGAAATGAAGCTCATTACAGGCTCTTCCCCTGGTTAGCATGAACATTAATGCATACGCAGAAGATTCCCTCCCTAAAAACATTTCTGTTGCAATAATGTGCTGATGTTTCCTGAGTAGATACAGAGACCCCAGTATTTCTTGTTTATTATGTTACAGGAGAGGAAAGAATGAGAATAGAAAATGACAGACTTGGACAGACTCGGGGAACTGCTAGGTGGAGTTGACTCTTGGGAAGAAATTCCTAAAGAAAAACAGTGCAGGAGATCTTGTAGTCACAGAAATATAGTAAATCTATCAACTACTCTGATGTAAATGCAAGATTGAACTGTATCACAAGATTGCTATGATTATTTAAGAGCCCTGGTGATACAGGAATTGCATAGAAGTAGGGAAAAGTAAGTGTTTGAGGAAGGGCCACTGAGAAGGTTAAGTGATTGGAACATCTGTCATATAAGAAGAGGCTGAGGTAGTGGGAATTGCTTAGCTTTCAGAAGAAAAGGATTGGGGGGATTTTATCAATATAAGTACCTGATGGGAAGGACATGGAGACAGATTCTTCATAGTGGTATCCAGTGATATGACAAGAGGCGATGGGCACAAACTGACATACAGGAAATTCTACTTAACTATAAGGAAAAGTTCTGTTTTTCCCATGAAAAATTTTTGCAAAAATCCAGAGTATAAATTAGAAAAAAACCCCACATTTAAGGCTAGTAAATTCATCTTGTTCACTGAGGTTTTTAGGAGATGGCTGAACTCACTTTTGCTAGGAACAGTCTGTGAATACTTATCCTGTCCCAGACAGAATGATTTCACAATCCCCACTCATTGTACATTTTTACCATTTCTCCCATTGTTAGAATTCAGAAGGCAGCAGCTATTTGTTACAATATGCCAATGTGCGATGATGCATTCTTTAGTTTAAGCAGATTTTATTTTTACTCAGGCTTTTTTTTTTTCTGGTTTTTTTTGTGGTTTTTTTTTTTTGTTTTTTTTTTTTTTTGTAAAATGTGATCCCTTAGGTAGAAGAGGACCTGTTGGACCTGCTGGACCTATGGGAAGGTCTCCTGATAGTGCTTCTCCTGGTCCTCCAGGTGATCAAGGACCACCTGGTTTAGATGGCATCAGAGGTATTAAAACCAAAAATACCAAATTTAATCATGTAAAAAGCCCCTGAGGCTAGTAGGAGTCACTGAGTTGCTCTCTGTGGAACAATGTGTAAAAGTGCATAGGGAACAAAGAAACTAATCAATACCTCAGTGAATACACAGAGAAGCAAATACTGGCTAGATCACCAGAGCAAGGATAAAATACAGATCTCCAGATTCAGTTTTCTGGCCTGTATGGTAATTCTGTACAAGTCCAGTGGCTACAACATATCTCAATTTCCACAGAAGCTAACATCAGTGAGATTACTGGCCTCTCTTCCTAGCAAGAAGGATAAAACACACCATCCAGAAGCCTGACATTGTTGGTAAACCCACAAAAAGCCTTCCAATCTAAATCCAGCCCTGGAAA
The DNA here is from genome assembly GCF_000687185.1 of Egretta garzetta. Lineage (NCBI taxonomy): Eukaryota > Metazoa > Chordata > Aves > Pelecaniformes > Ardeidae > Egretta > Egretta garzetta. Next base: position 190,907 of record NW_009259796.1, on the reverse strand, counting down.
AACTAAAGCTGGCAACTCTTTTGTAATCATTTATGTAGCTCTCACTCCTGTTCCCCTCCCTGATCTGAGGGATCCGGTCAATTCCTATAGATTCTGGCCCTCAAATGAAGCTCTTTCAAGTTGTTCTGACCCCTTACATCAAGTATTATCCTTACCCAGTACGAAGACTTACTTCCTATTGGGAAATAGGGGATGGAGATTGGAAGTGTAAGCAACACTATAATAAATATGAGAAACAGTGTCTCAACTCATGTAACATTAACTTGCCACCTTTTGCTTGCACAGAATCTATATAGTTTTGGAAGCTATTCCTATTATTGTCTTCCTTACAATGCCTTGGACAAAGGCTAATACTAATATTTCCAAAACTAGGCAAGGGCTGTCCTACATCCCAGGAAAAAAACAAAAACAAAACAAAACACAAAAGCAAAAAACCCAAATGGAACATGGCTACTTTTAGATGTTTATGCTTTGTGCATGTATTAAGAATAAAGTTCTTCTACCATAGGTCAGCCTGGGAATCCTGGTCCTCCTGGAGAGACTATCTTTGTACGAGGAGATCCAGGTGATACAGGTATTCAAGGGTCACCAGGTAATCCTGGGCAGCGAGGGCAACAAGGAGCCAGAGGTCTTCCGGGGAACCAAGGAAGAAGAGGCCCAAAGGGTATGATGCAAGACGCTTTTAACTATCTTGTGCACTTACGCCCAGCCCTATGCAGCTGAGGCCTGTGTGCAGGGGATTGCCATTGGAGACGGAGCCAGACAGAAGGAGTAGGCTAGACATTTCATAGCTCTGCCTACAGATAAAATAGGGCTGGGTTAGAAGGTCAGAGTAGAGCCAGATTCACATGTACTGCTTCCAACAATTTGTTGGAAGACTCCTACCAACCTGAGGATGAGTCAGTAAAACTTTTGAGGCTGCCAGATAAAGCAAACCTTGACCTTTCTGCAGGGGTCTTGAGAAACTATGGAAGATGCAGATGTGTTTGAACTAACACAGGGTCTCACATCTGCGCCAAATCAATAGCTTGGGGCTTTCAACAGATTCTTCAGTTTGAAAAGAGCGATCTAGATACCCTGCTTCTTCCACACTCTGTAGAGAAGTCCTGTCTACACCAATCCTTTCCAATCTCTATGAAAAGAAAAGTCATAAATTTTAATTCAGTTCAAAACCTGGGAGAGAAGAGGAAAATGTGTATTTCTTTCTGGGAGACAACAAAGTTGAGCTGTCCAAAGCATTTTTTTGTTACTTAAGCAGCCAGACTTCATCTTATTCATGTGTCCACCTTCTTGGAATGCAACAAAATGTAACTGCACAGTTTGTTTTCTTTCCAGGTCCTATGGGAATCCATGGCCCACAGGGTCCACCTGGTGCTATAGGACAACCAGGAGACCAAGGTTTTCAAGGAAAACCTGGTCCCCAAGGTCCCACAGGTACTTATGACCCCGTGGCTCATTGTTACTCAACTGTAACTGTGATCATTCTATTCATATATAATCTTACTAACATTTACTGCATATAGACAATTTAAACAATCTCAGAAAAAAAACCAATTTAATTGATTTCTTATTTGAATTGTGTAAAAATTTCTGAACTATGTATTTTTTTCTAATGTCACCTCATGTAAGTGCTTCAGTTCTCATCCCATTCTTTACTCTAATTTACATGCCTGAAACTTGTTTCCATCTGCACCACAATGGCCACAATCTGCTTTCCATTTTTCAAATCCTTCAGGTTTCATAGGTAAGTTCATGACTATTGATTATTGTTCTTTTCATGTGGGCTTCCTTCTGTATAGATACATTCCACTCTTACTTAGAAGGAATTCTTGGCTTGGCTGCCAGGAATAGTAGATACTGCTACAACAACATAGTTCTAACAGATTTTTCACATGAATAGCTAGCACTTCCAAGCAGACCAGTATCATGATAATGCTACCTTGAGAAGTCTCATGCTATGATGTCAATTAGACTTGTAAGCCACACTTGTTACAAATTATCATTTTGTTTTTTGGTTGTCACACAAGATGTTTCTAACCAAAAATTTAGCAAAAGCTTGAATCCTAACACCGGATTACTACAAACACTGAACTCTTAATCTGACTAAATTGATCCAATTCTGATTTTGTTCCAAAATGCAAATAGCCGATAACTCCCGGTAGCTTCCAATACATAAATTGTGGCCATTCTTTCTTTTTTAATATTATGATTATTTTAAATAGATATTGTGGGTTAGCTTCTTTGGCCTGCTTATCGATGGTTTTGCAGCCAGGGGATAGGCAGAGTACTGTAGATCTTCACACGTGCTGAGTGTTTGCCCCAAAGTTGGGTAGACTTTAGGCTTTAACTCAAATCAGTTCGGGGCACATAAGACAGAAACTGCACACCAAATACTTGAAATGTATCAGCTAGCATACACTTGCTATGCTGTTAAATGCTGTGCTAAAAGACTAAGAGCAAAACTAAAAGCAGTGAGACTCAACAATTCAAGATTTTAAAATACTTAAAGTATAAACTTGAATACCAAAACCAGCTAAGAGTTACGTTGATTTTTTCACATGGGAGCTATTAACCAATCTTCTGGCTAATTTACTCTCCTATTACACATTCCAGGTAACCCTGGTGAACCAGGAAAAACAGATGATTCATGCCCTGCAATCCCAGGGCCTCCAGGGGAAGCAGGGCAAAGAGGAGATGACGGCTCTGTAGGATTACCAGGACTGATAGGCCACCCTGGACCCCAAGGTAAGCTTGTGTTTTGAAAGTTTGGATGTCTATTTTAGCCATTTAGACAACAAATTGAAAAGGGTAAGAGTATCAGCATTAGTTCTCTATGCTTTACCCTGTCTCTTCCCCTTTAACACTTAGTAACAGTCTCCAGAAACATGTAGTGGGCTGGCTAATGCTGAGGATGATGGATCAATATAGCTGAGCCAGGCTGCTTGAGCCCACCTGCACTGCATCCCCTTTTCCTGGGCCAGGGAGGGCAAAAGCATCAGGCACTGTTGAGAGAGTTCTTCAAATGGTGCATTTCCTCTTTACCAACAACTGAAAAAAGCAATGCCTCAAACCACTCCTATGGTTTAAACACGTTATATTTGGAGGATGTTAAAAATATACATGCTTTTAATTTAGCAATAATTAATCACAAAGCTCTGCTAACAAAAGTCCTAAAAGGACACTGAAGTCAGAGAGGTGGCTATGATAGCACCTTTTTTTTTCCTGTTAAAACATAAAAAAGTTACTACAAAAGAAATCTGGCTAAAGAGATCTTAAAAAGAAGTGATGAAAGACTGAAACATTCTTTTGATAGATAAAAAGAAAACAAAGGGTGATGCTGGTACTTACAATTTAAACAGAGTGGCCATCTTCACAGAAATAGAGCATAGCATGTCTATGTAGTGTTTTCAGTTTAGGCTGTGTCTAAAGTGGCATCTTCAGTTTAGACAGTGGAATCCCTACTGTGGTTTCAGGTATTTCCTACTTGGGAAACTGAAGTTTGTTGTGGTGGCTGCACTGGACATCCAATATCTCCAGAGAAAAAAATTCATTATTTTCTCCCAGGAGATGCCCTGCAGTAGTCGTTCCCCTAATGAAAGTGAACACAAGGCAATTTTCAGTGAACTATCTTGTTTTACATATCTTAATTGATTTGCCAACTAAAAGGTGTTTCTGGGGTTGAATTGCTGTGTTTCCATCGTATACGTCATTAAAACAGTTTCTGAAAAAACAGATGATACAATGATACACACTTGCACTGGTTTTATGAAAGAAACACTTAGTAATGATTTTCCTTTCCTTAAGATACCAGAATTCCAATTTTTTTTGGAAGGCAAACTGGAAGTTTTACCGGCAAAAGCAATGTGTATTACTAAAACTTCAGTGTACTTGAGCATTGGCAAAATAACTATGTAACCAACATTGGAAAGCTGTTACATTGTTTTGACTGGCTTACATTTTCTTAATGAATCTAGTAAAAAGTAATGTGGGGAAAATTTGAATACAGTGAGATGACCCTGAATTACTCAGCCTGCAGATTTGCAAGGAATGAAACACACACCATTAATGAGAAACAACTGTGGTGCTAGAGAAACATACTCCTCTGAAAACTGTTTTTTACCAGAAGAGGACAAAGACTGCTGCGTGCAATAATACCTGACAAGCATAACTTTGTTCAATTCAGATTGTGTTTAAAGTAGCCAGTGAACAGGACCATCACTATCTGTGCCCTGCATATGAGATGTACCTTTTACTGTTGTGGCCACACCTCATTATCTGCTAGTGTATAAAAATGCATGTACATATGAGAAATATGAAAACATGAAGTTATCCAGAGCCTAAAGTGTCTTTACCCTTCCCCACTGGATGCAGTCCAATCCTGCAGTCCCTCCCTGTTCTGTAAGTACTCCAATACATGTATTCACAGGAAGTTCAGTACGTGTTTAAAGACGTTGCTGAATTGGGTCCTAAAAGATGAAGGCCTCCCATAGGATGAGTTTACTCATTACATGGTACAGATACCGATGGCAATTCTGCAAGAGGCTTGTCATGATAATGTTTGTTAGTGATTTGGTTTCAACTGTACATCACACAAGTTCTGTAGAGAGGACATAAAACCTTATTGGCAGTTGCTGTTATTAAAGTCGTGCCTCTGAGCTACTACTGTGGTCACAAGGTGAATTAGTTGTAAAGAGAATTCCCAGCAGAGAGCAGTTCTGCACGTCTCTGTCCTGAAGCGTCATTTCTTGGTGGTGTCTGTTCTGCTGACTGGCCCTTTGCATGCTGCATGTGTTTGGACAACGTATAACCTTTAAATGCAGCCATATGAAGGGAAAGCACTACTCTGTATTTATCTAGGAAGAAAAGGTGAAGAAGGGTCATGTGGCCTGCCAGGTCAAGATGGCTTACCTGGGGCACCTGGACCACCAGGTGACCAAGGGAATACAGGAGAACAGGGATACGCTGGGCCACAAGGTAAGAGTGGAACATGGCTTTTGGGGGAGAGATGTGTGACATGATACGCAGACTAAGTTTTCTCTCTACTCCCCCAATTCACACATGGATACATCCACCTCTAACCTGAGATACTGTGACACTTTTTCCCCCCTGTCAGTTCAAGCACTGATACTGAAATTTGTAAATGATTTCATAACACATTTAAAAAAAAAAAAAACCACCAAAAAACCACTATCGGAAGAAAATTTATCTCAGCATCCATTATTACTCAGAAAAGCAATTAACCACACATGCTAAAACATCAATAGGTATGCATTTCTGAGTCAGGGCTAATGGTGCAACTGTCTGTGAGTAATTAAAATTGTATTTTAACTGTGACTGCTGCTTAATAAATTAATGATTTAATACATAGGTGAGGAAAGGGCATTGACTGTTACTGCAGGGATTCAAATTCAGTTCAGAGAAGTCTTCTTAGTGAGTAAGTCTGGGAAATCATTGCTCACCTCCATTCATTTCTTAGTCCATACAGCACTGGGCAGAGGCACAATAGAAAAGCCAACTGTCAAGCATTCCGTGGCAATCTAGTTAATTTCTTTCCCATAAGAAGGATAACATGAGTCTACTGGTGTCTATTGCCCATGACTACCTGGAAAGTTGTATTATATTCAGTCAGGAACCTCTTACTGAACACTTAAATATAGTAAAAGAAAAAAGTTCACACTAGCTATGTGTTCATACAAGTACATTTCTTTTACCTTTTCTCCTATCTATAAGGTCCACCTGGCCAGACTGGTATCCCAGGACCACCAGGCCCACATATTAGATCTGCAAGCGGATTCTTGCTCGTCCTTCACAGTCAGTCGGACAGAGAACCACTCTGTCCACAGGGGATGCCAAAATTATGGACTGGCTATAGTCTGCTGTACCTGGAAGGACAAGAGAAAGCTCATAATCAAGATCTTGGTATGTATTGTAGTACATAATTGCTCTCCAGTTAAGGTCTAATGTGGCGTGATCTACACAATGAAAGACAAGTCAAAGGGAGCACACTATAGAATCATCAATTACTTACTTTCTACAGACTCAAAGCTAATTTACACTGATAATAATGAACTTGGTTATACTGCCCTATTATGTGACCCACTTAAAATAGCTTTCTGCTGCTATGCATTTAGTGGCAAAAGTATTTCTACCACTAAGTAATTTTGAATAGAAGTTGGAGAGATGAGTGGTTTATTTCACTCGTCATCCTGGATAGTAATTTTGGGCTGTCTTTGAACTCACCGGAGAGATTTCCCTAGGTCAGGAATCTCATTTGGCCGCTGTGAGATAACTCCCTGGAGGATCTGCTACTTTTTACTGTAGAGACAGCTTGGGGAAAAGAGCTGGTTAAGTTAGGTGGTTACAGTTGGATAATACAAAAAAAGCTTTACAAATACAATCATGCATCATGTGTACAGCAGAATTGTGTGCTTTTAAGAGTCAGAAGCTCATATTTATTTGGAAAAGACAGAGCCAAATTTCTCCCAAAGACAGCTCCTTTTGGTGTCTTGGGTCATTTCTTCTACAATTCTGACTAAAATTAGCTGTCTAAATAAGCCACCTGACTTGCAGCCTGAGAAACTGATTGGTGGCAATTTACACAGAAGTTTCCTAAATTATTGTTGACTTGTTATACAAGCAGCAGAGAAGTCTCCTAGGAGGAAAGATCAAGGACCTAATAAACTGGACAAAAAAAAAAGTGTTCAAAAGAGCAATAAAAAGGTATTTTTAGTAAAGCAGTGTTGTTTTAAAATGTTTTCACTGTTGTGTGTTTGGCATTCCCCAGGAGAGCCTGGTAACAGAATGCCTGATAACAGCAGTGAAAAGAAGATTCAAAGAAACTAAAGTCCTTGTTTCCTGTGACCAGCGTGTTCTTTTTGCAGGCATTTTCTTCTCTCAGGCTACTCCAGCTGCTTTACTAGTATTGGAATGGAATATCATCAGTGATAAACAAAACTGGCTTCTGCATAGAAATGTCATGTGACTTTAAAGAAGGCATTAGGGTATTACAGAAATAATACATCACACACAGAGTTCAAGGCAGAACATACATGCAGTGATTATTATCATTAACTAAACAGGTCATCATGAAACTGTTCTAAATTCAGTTCTGGAAGGAGAACTTCACCTCTGAAGCATGCTGAAGTATGCACTAGTCACTTCTTAATTCCCAGTGATGTCTGCCTGATGAGAGTTTTGCAGGATTGGCTCTGCAAAATCCCTCAATCCTTTTATTTCACTCACAGTCTGTGAAACCTTTCTGGAAGGCAGTAGAACAGCTGCTGAGATTTCAGCTTAATGTACTGCTAGCAATGGCTTGTCATACTTTACAAAAATTTTCTATTTATCAGCATTGGCATTTGGTTTCTCACTGCTCCTAATGAGTTTGTCAATAGCTAATCTCCTTTCAAACCAGCCGCCACCTCTTGCCTAATTTTTCAGCATTGGCACAACCAAGAAGTTGTTATCCTAACTGTTTCCCACTGTGACAAACTACATAATGTTTAAATACTGGATTGTGACACAATTAAATATTACTGGTCAAAGGAAGATAATGGTGGAAGAACAGTTTCTGTTTTCAATATAACGGGCCATTTTGGTGAAGAGCCTGGGAGGTTTAAGATCTGTGAATTATGTGACTCCTGTTAAGATACATAGTTTTGCAGCAACATTGGCCAGAATACTGTCTTCAACTTAGAAAGAAGTGGAGTAATTTTTGTCATTTGTTATTATTTTCAGGTCTGGCAGGATCTTGTCTTCCTGTGTTCAATACTATGCCCTTTGCTTACTGTAATATCAACCAAGTTTGTTACTATGCCAGTCGAAATGACAAGTCTTACTGGCTGTCAAGTGCTGCTCCTTTGCCAATGATGCCACTCTCTGAAGAAGAAATACAACCATACATAAGCAGATGTGCTGTATGTGAGGCCCCTGCCCAAGCGGTAGCAGTTCACAGCCAGGATCAGTCAATTCCTCCCTGCCCAGTGAACTGGAGGAGTCTCTGGATTGGATACTCTTTTTTGATGGTAAGGGTCTGGGCACGTGAGCACAGGTGTAAGTTTCTTTCTTTCATACAGCTTTTGCGTTCTAAAGGTTTAAAGATTTTTAGCTCTGCAAAGTAAGCTATCCAATGTCTAGCGAACATTAAAAAGGGAAACTCACAAAAAGGAACAAGATGAGTGTTAGTTCCAAATTGCAGAACCTGGCTGTAGCTATATATACTGAAGCCATAGCCTTAAGCTATGCATTTCTTAAAATTACAAAGATATTGCTTGCTTATCTTTAGTAAACAATGGGATTTTCACATACAAAGACACTTTCCAGAATTAGAGGTCTGGGGCTTTTTAATGCCATCCTCTAGTTAGGTTTGCAGCAGTTTAGATAACACCATCAATTAGAATCAACCCAGATTACTCTTTTCTTTGGTCTGATAAATACCAAAAAAGTGAGCTGGCTCTAGACTTTTGAGATTACCTCATTACAGAGCAAATTAAGATTTTCTCCAGCAAAGGAAGCTTACTCCAACTTAAACTAGTACAATTAAAAGCAAATAAAGTCAGAAAAAGACAGATTAAGATAATTTACCTTTTTTCTTATGCACAGTTATCAAGTTCTTTCATTGTTCTTTCCAGCACACTGGATCTGGTGATCAGGGTGGTGGACAGTCCCTGATGTCACCTGGAAGTTGCCTAGAAGACTTCAGATCAGCACCATTCATTGAATGCCAGGGTCAGCGGGGAACATGCCAGTTCTTTGCTAATGAATACAGTTTCTGGCTAACAACCGTGACACCTGAATTGCAGTTTGCATCAGCCCCCCTGTCAGGAACTCTTAAAGAAGGACAAGAGCAGAGGAAAAAAATCAGTAGATGCCAGGTATGCCTGAAGCACGGCTAACAAGCAAACCAAAAATGAACAGCTAGAGTGAGACGTGCATGAGGATGAACAACATGCTAAAGGTTTAAACAGTATTTAATATTTGAATATATTTGAAAGTGTGCAGCACTGTTCTTTTCATTTGAATGGATCTGTAAGACTGAAAGATGAAAGATCTGTTGAGCCTCATCCACCCATGTACACACATCTACAGGTAGTAAAATCTAGTGTAAACGGCTTAATTCAAAACCTTGAATGAAACTCACATTGGAGTCCACTGCCATAATATACAGGTAACGAGGTGAGCTCGGAGGGTTGAATCAAGTCGGGAATACCAAGGAAACCATACCTGTTGTGAAGGACAATGGATTTCCTGTTAGAAATGGCATTTACAATAGGAAGAGTATGTGTATTTATATGGCATATTATAAATATGTATCCTTACAGATTCAAATGTGCAAACATACAAACATCTTAAAGCCCTACAACAGCTGAATTTCCTGAGCTAAAGAAACTCTCGCGTGCTGCTTCTGAGGGAAGAGGATAATGTAATAGTTAAAAAACCCCTCATAATAAAAACAAAGATCAGTCTTTTACCATTGCAGTATTGAACCAGACTGTGAAGGAACTGTTAATTGGGCTTTCATAAGCAACAAAAAGTTGCAAATCCGTTTAACAGTAAATTATGTAAGAAAATAAAATTAGCTGAGATAACGAATCCTTAAAAAGCTGTATTTATATTAGCAATTAATTTCTAAGAGCAGTTAAATTAAATTATTAAGCCCCAATCCAAGTAGCTGAAAAAACAAAGCAGTTTCTAATATTAAATGAAATGGTGATAAAATGGGTGAACTTATTGGAGTGATGAATACAAGAAGCGTTAGGACAGTTGTCTAAACATGAAGCTAATAAATTCTGTTCATTTTTTGCTTCTCTTTTTGTAAATACACCACCAAGAAAAAAAAGAACCATCACCTTTAAGATCCTTATGGAATCATAGCTCTAGAGATGCTTTTTATTTTTTAAAGCATTGATTGTTAAAACGTTTATAAGCTAAAGCACTAATCACCTTTTGAAAGAGTTAAAACACCTTAATACCTCCTTCATTCAGCTATAAACCCAGAACTATTAAATGCGTACTTGAATCATGGAGAAACTACTGAAAACACAGATTGCAAATGGAGCACAAATGCTCCTTTTACCACTTAAATAAGCTACGTTTTACTAGAATGGAATAAAATGGTTTTTTCCAGCACTTTTAATTTCAGTTTGTGTTCACCGAGAGGTGCCCCCAGCAAAAGGATTTTCAAGGAAACGGAGATCCACATCCAATAGTCCCAATTCAAAGAAAACTCCCTCTGAAACCACCACCACAGACTGATCAGCCAATTTAAAAGTTGGATACACAAACTCAAAGAGCAGGAAAGACAGACATTCCAGTCTCAGGCAGAGGAAAAGAAAATAGTCAGCGGGTAAGCCCATTCAAGTGTAAATACATCAGACTGGGCAGCTTCCTTCTGACAAAGCCAGCCAAACTTCTCTGCTCTGTTTACATGGTGGTCAACCAGCTCTCCTGCTCTGTCACCTGGGAAGGGGTCAGGACCCCCACTGGGGCATGCCCCGGTCCCCACCTGTCTCGAGGAACATTTCCCTTTTGGTCCCAGCAGCCCACTGGGACAGGGCACCCCTCAGTTCACTCTTAAGTGATCCCATCTGCATGCTTCCAATCTGGCACCCCAGTTTTCTGAGGAGGGACTAATCCCTACCCTTGATGGAAGAATTGAATCTCCTCCTGCTTCAGGCAGCATCCCACACTGGCGAGACTGGCTTTCCCGTTTGAAGTAGAAACCAACATCTTGACTCAGCAAGGTGCTGAGCAGCTTCAGAGCTTCCTCCTGCCCAAAGCCGGCAGCATGTAGAGAGATGTGCCATCCCTTTGTCACCTATTCTTTAGGTGCACAAACTGTATTTCCAAAAAGGCCACAGCTAAAGCCCAAATGGGCAAGTAGCTTCAGCTTGTGTTCACAGTAGGAGACAAATACCCCATGTCCTCAGGTGACGTCCCCACTTCCTCAGTGGATTGAGGCAATTCCCCATTAAGGTCTCATGTATGAGCTTTTCCTGACAGTGCTCACCAGCCGCTCTGTTACTCATTTGCAGCCTCTCCTGAGATGAGAAACTCCCTGGAGAAGGGCAGTCGCTTTGCTGGGAACATGTACAGTGGGGCTTTTGGTACTACCTGCACTTAGCTAAACCACAAAGAAAACCTTGTACACTACGTTATTGCAAGCTTTGTCGTAACAAGACAAGTTGAAGACAAGCAAAATGGAATAAAACGGGATTTTGGAATTAGATCTGTGTTCACCTAACTTGAACAAGTACACAGGAAAATATTAAAAACATCTGAGAGAATCAACAAACAAACAGACCCAATAATCTAAATAAGCCATTTCATGGCATTTTACCATCTTGCTTTTCAATTTAAAAGCCTCATGTAAACCAGTCATCTTTTTTCTGTTAATTTGATGCAGAGTTTTGCACCTGTGCCAGTTATGGTTTATGATTTTTCTACAAGAACAGGGTATATATGAGATGTATTTTTAAGCTACCACTGATAGGTTAGATATTTAATAGGTGTGTAAATTCCTGTTTCATGCTTAGCTGACTCTAAGGCATTTGTCAGAAATATTGTACTAATTCAAAATGAAATTGCAGATAAATTGCTTAATATTACAAAGCAAATAAGACAGACCAAAGTATAAAGCAGCATATGCTTTAATTCTGCAATCATCTGTCCAGTGCCTATAAGCAGAAAAATAATTGGGAAATTACTCATAGGGGACCTAATTATGAAATTAGGTGTGAAAAGGAATAGCTGAAACTGTTCATGAGTAAAAACACTCCTAAAGGCAATGGCCTTGCACTAGTCCTTATATCCCAAATTACCCTTACTACTGTGTTCGAGAGTTTTGGATCTTGTGTAGGCCCAGTAAAGAAGTGAATTTCATCCTAAATGGCAGGCAGGACATTGATAGTACCACAGAGAATTATGCTGGCCGCACTCAGAGGTCACGGGAGTTAAGAGTCATTTGGGGTGAACTGCCCAGGAATTAAGTTCAGAAGCCGTGATTTACAGCGTGGAGACTCGCTTGCCCTTCGCCCTAGCAAACCATGGCATTGGGGTACGGCTAGGAAGCAGGGAAGAGGCCTGGGTCTAACTCATGGCAAATCCTCGGGGCAGCTGTCAGATTCTTCTCTCCTTCCCATCCCCCCACCTCAGGAGTTCTGGAAGATAACTCGAGGAAGAAAAATATTGCATAGCCTGAGCCCTGTTAAGAAACATGGCCATTTTTTGCTCCATTTGCTGTTTTTCATAAGACAACAACAAAGATGCACGGGCCCAATACTGAAAGTGTCTTTTGAACTGAACTTCATCTTCTGCTGTGTACAGAGCATGTCAAAAGGGAGATACTAAAGCAAAACTGAGAATAGGTATCACCCATTTTATCACAATGGTGCTGTATTGTAAAAATGGTATTTTTAAAGTGTACTTTAAATTCATCTGTGAACAGGAGAATTTCTGGATTTGAGGTCCACAATTCACATGCTAAAAACAGGTATCAGAATGAGGTAACAGAGAAGGTGCTTAAACTCCAGAGGCGATGTTCAGCTGGGGCCTGTGAGCAGAACCAAACGTACAACTCCCTACAAAAGAAGAGCGGCTGCCATGGGCCAGACCTGCAGCTCCAAGTCCTCTGCTTATCGCAGCCATCCTGTCAGCAATCGCGGGCGCCGGGGAGCTGCTGCGCTGCTGCAGGGGCCCAGCCCTGGCTGGCAGCAGAGCACCCACCCTGCTGCTTCCCCTGCCCCAAGCAGGACAGGGGAGGAAACAGGAGGAAAAAGAGCAAGAAAACTCATGGGTCGAAACACAGGCAGAAATGCCTTACCTAGTACTGTTGTAGGCTAAACAGACTCAACTCAAGGAATTTAACTTAATTTATTGCCAACTAGCATAAATATTTAATTAGCAATTCAGGTTTGGGGAAACAAGTTGACAAACCTTAACACACCTTTTCTTCCACTTTCCCAGGCTCAACTTCACTTCAGACTCCTCTCTGCCCCCATGCTCTTGCTGCAGGTTACACTCAGTCCCTTCAGTGAGAGAAGAGGTGGTGGGAAGCTTTTGGGGGGGGCGGGGGGGTTCCAGAACAAAGCAGTTTCTCTCCGCTGCGCCTTCCTCCTCGCTCTTTTCCTGTGCTGTGACACTGGCCCACTGCGGGCTGCAGTCCTTCTGAGGGAGTACCTGCTCTGGCAGGGTCCTCCCAGGGCTCCAGTCCCTTCAGGGCGATGCCTGTTCTGCACAAGCACCTCCGCCTCCTCCTGACTTTGGATTTCTCAGATCAGAAAAACGCTTGAAGACTTATTCCCAGAATCAATTATGTGCGACACATTTAAGCAAAACTGTTCCAGGAGTTCTTCCAGGGTGAACTCTTAACCAAACTCTCCCCTAATTTGGCTGACTCATAAGCACCAGAGAAACAAAAGCATCAAACTAGTCAAAACTCATACAATTCTTAAGCCCATATATTTTTTTGCCTGTGTTTAAGGCAAATTAAACAAACCTTTTATCCATCAACCCAAGTTGTTGTTTACTTGTTTGGAAAGAGATCCCCCTGAAGTTTTGAAGCACACTGTTGAGGAGAACCTAAATTTGATCTGCACCATGCCTTCTGCTCCTGGCACGCAGCTAAAGATTGCCCGTCTGCCCTGACTCTGCAAGCTCTCTAGCACAGCATGCCAGACCACAACATCAACCCTCATCAGTTCTTTAAGTATTAATTTACCATGATCCAAATTCAGGAAATAAACCACATCCATCTGGGGAATGAACCCGCTGTTGTTCCACACAGACGGCTGTAAATAACATCACGTTACACTGGCACCCCAGACCGAAGCCTGGCCTTTTCAGCTCTTACAAGCAATCCTGAAATAACTTAATTGAATTCAATCGTGCCACGTATAGAAGGCGGCTGCAAACATGAGGACTTCTGTTCTATGGTTCACATGTGTTAGAACTGTCTGGGCAAGAAAGAAAAAGAAACATTCAAGACCATGGGGAAGATGGGGAACAGTTGTTTGCAAGAAAAAGGATTGCTCCAAAGGCAGCGGTGAGGAGGAGCCGTCCGGCAAGGTCAGAGCTGACCTGCCTTCACTCCAAAATAAAAGATTTCTGACAACTCCGGGAAAAACTCTCCAGCAGGTGAAGCAATTGCTTCATCAAAATGGGGATCTATTTCATAACTGGATCCTATTTCAGAAATTTTAAATTTAATTCAGCATTTTAAACAAACCAAACAACAAAAACAGCCGTTGAAATTCTGCCCGCCTTAACCAGCTGGAAAACTAGCCAGGGGGAGGGAGAAGCACCGTCAGCATTCAAACAGCTACTACTCCATGTTCATACTTAACAGCTCTCCCCTTTTCTCGTCACTTCATCCAGGTGTTCCAGACGTACTGGGAGCTCAATCAGAGGTGATATTTTATAAGTGTAAAGTAAAAAATAACTCCACATTTATCATTCTAGAATGACTGTATTAAACAAGCATGGTTCCTCACTATAACACAGACAGCCTTCAGCATTGCTGCCGCCTCACAGCAAATCCCACATTGTGCCTGACCTCTGCTCACAGGATGACAGGCTTGAGCTTCCTGGTGTTTGAAACTCCACATATTTTAATGTTTCCCACAGATTCAGTGAAGCAGAAATGCAAAACACCGAGACAAAATTCTAACATATTTCTAAACAAACATACATAGTAAGGTACCACACTGGCAACCAAGCACCATGTATATTACCCCTGAGTGGCTTACAGACAGGCCTGGAACGAAGCACTCGAGCCCCAGGCTGACATTGTGTTCAGCGTGGTAAATCAAACTTTCGGTACACAAAGCAGCAAAGTCTTTTTCAGAATTTATTGTCTTCCACGCACTGATCACAAATACCACTCCTGCTGTAGACAGATGGTCAGTCTTACCCAATTTAGCGTGACGAAGACAGAGGTGTTTTCATTAGAGGCAGAAAAACAATTCTGATGGGAATGGGAGAAATCTACCTGAGAAGCGGCTACTGGGAATTTAAGCATCCTGCCCAAAGAAGTGTTCTGTCGCTACAGTGCCTTCCAAATTAAATCATCCCTGATCATCCACCTTCCGTCCTACTCATTTCACCTACCTAATCCATTCCAGAAATACCTTTCTATAAGCTAACCACTCCTTCTGGATTTCAGGTCTGTACATACAGGTAGCAATGAAAAAGGAAGGAATAATGTAATTTTTAATACAATCAGAAGCCTCATCTCTAAACAGAAGTGCAATGATTATCTGGATCGCTCTGACAGACACACTGCAATATACGCATTCCTGTCACGTCCCGGGCCCCCGTACACGAAAAACATGTATTTCCATAAGCACACAGTTAGGTGTGTTATATATATTATGTATGTTATATTAACATTAACATATTATATATGTTTTTATATATATGTATTATACATATTTTATATCTACCACCACAGAAGTGGTACTGCCAGGAAAAAAGCATACATACACAAGAATATATAACTGCCTATGCTTAAAGACAAGACAGAAGAGGGAAAAGGATTTTCAAAGTTAAACACGCTGTTCTTTCACCACATCTTAATTCTGGACTGTGAGAAACCCCGATTTGTTAGCAGTAACATGTTAGGTCATTCAACCATTAAATTCCAAGAATGCGCCTGTTAACAAGTCTGCTGATTACGATTCATTAAGGGGGTGGAATTTCTTACATGGTACCTGATCACAGAGCTTAGAGGAAGTACAAAA
The DNA here is from genome assembly GCF_000687185.1 of Egretta garzetta. Lineage (NCBI taxonomy): Eukaryota > Metazoa > Chordata > Aves > Pelecaniformes > Ardeidae > Egretta > Egretta garzetta. The sequence goes on along the minus strand of NW_009259796.1, from coordinate 175,170 downwards.
AACTCACGAGAAATCACAGCTCCTGCAACAAAGAATCAAACTTCAGATGCTAAAATATTTTATACAAAACCGCTTTTTCTTAAAGAATCCTTACTTTATGTAGAGTTAGTCAGGCACTAAACAGTGTCAGAAAATAACGGAACGTGGGATTCTCATCTGTGTCAATTGCCCGTAATTCTTGTCCCTGAAGAGATGAAGTGCAACAGAGCATACGCTAGGAACTCCTCTGCAACTTGCAGCTACCATCATCAGGGCTCTGAAACCTAAACTGATGGCAGTTTTTAATGGTAAAAATCCTACTAAGGAATCACACTGTTAATAAACTTTCCAAAATACTTTAACTACCGGAACTTTCCAATAATCTAACCCCAAAACTTTCACTAAATTCAAAAGAAACAAAATTAGTCCCAACATAATCAGTCTTCCCCCTCAGTATCACAAGTCTTCATTTCTAACAATATGGTGGCAGGTCTGTAACTCAAAATAGACAACTTATTAATGACTATAATAAAAAAAGACAGTTTTAAATGTAAAAAAATATTTATTCAATTTTGTATACAAACAAGTCAAAAGAGCTGAACAATTATTAGTACAGACAATTTCTGTGAATATTTAATGGCAAGTATTTCTAACCTTACTTTACAAAACAAAGTGCTTTTAAAATTGTGATGGAGTTTGTGATTTTACTTAAGCATTTTTTTGCAACTGACAGGTGGCTACTCCAGTGGTCTTAAATAATTAAAATAACAGAGCTTAACAGACACAGTAAATTACACTGACACTTTTGACCAGAGCATTAAAAGATTAGTCTGAGGAAGCAATGCTATTTCCCCCTCATTTACAAGTAGTTATTACCCACTGAGAACAATATGCAAACTGTACACAGTTTTTTTGATACCTATTTTTAGTGAGCATAGAAAAATTAGCTAAGAGCATCTGTTATTTTATTCTATGGCTACTGCATAGATAGAAAAACAACCAAGACCAAAACCACAACAAAAATCAGCACTCCTTACAGACTAAGTGTCTTAGACCCTGCCAGAGAACACTTTGCATAGTATCATATTGTAACAGTGTTCTTGCACCACCTGAACAAGCACACCCAAAGTCGTGTTGCCACCGTGTCTCTTGGCTCTCAGAACCTGGAGCCACACACCTGGCGTAACGACACCGTGCTGCTCCTCGGCACGCAGACCAACAGTCGGTGCAAGGGGGACGGTGAAAGCAAGAATGGCAGGGGAGAGAAAGAACAGCTTGTGCATTTTTCAGCAAACAAAAGCTTAGTCATGGCCAGAAGGTGCACTCTCTATTTAAAGAGCATAGTAAAAAACTTAGTTTCAGGATTTTTTTCTGTATGAAAAATAGAGCACTATGTTTTTACATTTGAATGATAACTCCATAGAGAAGTAGACTTCATAAAGCACAGACTGGTGATCACAGGTACCTGAAAAGAAACCATTAAATTGCTCATCCTAATCCTCTACTACATTAGTGCTGAAGAGGCTCCAACAGCTCTGCACCAAAGGCCAATAGTCAAACTCTTCTTGAGCAATCCCACCTCTTCAGGACTGAAAATAGTTACAGAGGAGCATCCCCAGTTTCAGAAGAATTTCTGCTAGTATGGAGGAAAAAATAACTGGGCAATGAGTAATTTTTGAGTGATACTGGAACAAAACTCCTTCAGGTTCGTTAGTTAACGTTAGTGAACGGGCAGATGTGCCCCCAGACGACAGGCACTGTGTGACAACCAGCAAGCAGCGGGTCTGCCCAATGTCACACCTGAGCTCTCTGGCTCCTGCCAACTACTCCAGAGTTGGGTAGGGAAATTCTTCCTAGAAAATGAAGAATTCATGGTAGCCAATATTTAGGCAAGATCTCCACAAGTCTGCAACCTCTTACTGCTGCTACTGGACGCCAGATGAGATACGTACAGAGAAACAGTAGAACCTCTACAGCTGCATGAACAGCATATACATGATACGGTTCCCAAGCCTTCTTAGAAAGGGGAATAGATGCCTTGAAAAAGTATAAGTTACTAAATAAATATATTCTTTGTATGGGATATCCACCTCCCTTTCCTTAAAACTCCTAACAAATTACTTCAACTCGAAAGGGAAGCCTTTTATTTAAAACATAAATATTAAGAAAGGCTTTAGGAAATATTAAGTAGTTACAACTCATTTTTATCACACACAAACTCTAGATGAAACGGCATGTTTTAAGGAAGGCTGCAACACTAAAGGTTGCATTAAATAACGCCTTAGGGTAAGGATAGCTGCAGCTATTTTTCACACCGTTTGCAAGACTGCTGAAAAGCTCAAGCCTAGCCTCTAGCTGTTGTCATCAAAGCAATCTTCTCAATTCCCAGAACAATTGGTCATCATCGACAGAGAGACAAGTTTGTAAAAAAAATTGCATAGTTTTACAATCATATTAAAAAAAAAAGTAGTGTTTCTTTCTTCTGTGAGAGCTAAAGAAAACCTGTTGTCTAAGAATACCAGCAGTCAAAAAGCCAAGGAATTCCTGAAGCTGCACAAAAGAACTTAAGAAAAAATACAGTTCGGTAAAACCATCCGTCTTCTTCCATATTTAAGGTGCATTAAGACGGAGACTGCCCAAGATCACATTTTGATTCCTATCTCACACGTTTTATGCAAGTTCCAATTTTGACCCTGAACTCACCAAATCCTCTGCAGTTTTGCAACTAGTAGTAAAAAAAAAAAAATTGGAGAAATATTACAAATGAATCTGCGTGTTACAAATAAATCTGCAAACATTCTGGTAACTCTGAAAAGCACTTTACAGTTTACACCAACACCTGCCAATGTTATCGTCTCTCAAACCTACGAAGCCTTTGCCTTCTTATTTCCTCTTCTGAATGCTGCTCAGGTGGGAACCAAAAACCATAGGGTCGCCGCTCATTATTATACGTTGCTCCACTGAAATCTGCAAGACACAATGAAAAACAACTGTTAGATTGTTCCGTAACATGAGAAAAATGCGATCTCTTGTAATCCAAAGCATCGCAACACAAAGGAAACGGAGTTGAATGTTTCCAGTTCTGATGATTTCAGGGCCATCACAGCTTCCAGCAACTGTTCTTAAAGACACTGAAATAAAAAAAAAAAAAACAAAACCACAACCCAAACAAAAACCCAAACCATCAAACCGCAACCAAAAGAACACTCCAACATGTAGCAAGGATTAACCTGGGAGTTTGCATTTTTCACGATCCCTACTTTATAAAGTAAACTCCAGATTGTTAAAGTATTTAAACGCCCTCAGTAGTTACTTCTGGCAAAATAAGCTTTTGTTGTTGCTTTTAGCATTGCAGTCCAACAGGTGCTGGCCCAGACCAGATGCACATACAACTCCCATCCTTAGCTGGCAGCAAGCAATTTCAGAAATAAGCTACACGTGGCAGCTCCACCAGAGAGAACTTTAAGCAAATTAATCTGAGCAGAAATAGCACACCAAAACGGGAAGGTTCTCTGCCCTGGCACCCCAGGAGGAGACAAGAAGGGGCTATTCCAGCAGTTAAGTCACCGAGAAAAGCAATGATCAAAAGGTTGTGGTTACACACCACCTCAGCTGAAGGGCTCTGGGAAACAAAACTGAGAGACTGCCTTCGGAGCACAGGTACGGTGTCAGGGATAAGCAAAGTATCTTTAAAGGTAACACAACAGCCTCTGTAGCGTTCAGTGTTTTTTTAAACGTTTGCCTCAGGATCTCGTTTAAATGCTTAAGAGTGAAAATGGAAACCCAAAAGTAAGTATTGTACTACGTTTTCAAGATAAATTTCAAATACAGCTGTATCCTGCACCCGAGGTTGGCTGTAGCAAACACATAAGGCCTGCTTACACACCAGGACCTCTGTAAGTCCAACTTATGAAGAGGCTCTGTTAGTTTCTGATCCAATTACAAAAGCATTTTAGCTTGCAGAGTACTCACCAATAAACATATGATTTTGTGAAAATACTACAACATGTGCATAATTTTCCTTTCGTGTCTGCCAAGAAGTCAAACTCTTGGAAAATGCTTCCAGAGATGACTACAGCAGCTCAAACTCTGATAGGCAGCAATATTAACATAAATGTTTATAAAATGAGATGCACTATTTATAAGTTTTTTTCAAACATATTAACATACAGGAAATGAATTTAACGTATATTTTAGTATTTTATCTTCGGCTTGTCCCTGTGTCTCAACTTGCCAAGAGACAAATCTAAAAAACATTTAAGCTGTTACTCTGCCTCTGAAAATGCTCCATTGTTATTTGACAAATATTGTTCTAAGTATTACAGAAAGCTCACAGATATTGGAAGTCATAGAGCTTGGCACAGGTAACATTAACTGCAATGCTTCTCAATTTTCTTTTTTTTTTTTTTAAATCCAAAAGCAATATCCTTGTCTAAAAAAAATTAGTTAATATAATCTGCAGCATGGATAGAATGGTTTTCATTAACAAAAAAATACTGTGTTGAACTGAGTGTTTATTTATTGCAGTTATTTTCCCTCATTTTACTTTGTTTTGCACACAAGGTTTGTTTGAAAAGAAAAAAAAAAAACCCAGTTGTTTTACTGTGTCCTATTGACGGTGAGCTGAGAAAAAGCACTGGCTAACAATATTTTGCGACCCAATGAACATTCATTGAGAAATTAAAAAACCCAATAGCTTCAAACGGCAAGGCATAAAGCAAGGTGGTCAGCAGACATCAGATCCTTCCGTAAGAGTGCAAAAATATACCTAGGCAAAAAAGTCAAAAGGCCGGAGAAAGCTCAGGAAATCTTTTACAGTCAACATTTATGAACTGTGGACACATACTGGAATACAAATGAATGTATCTATATGCATTTATATTATTCATCATCTATGAGTAAGTAAAGAAATTATTAAACAACACTGAATTCATTATAACATTCTCAATGAAGTTTATGTTGTCATGGCAAGAAAATTTATCAGAAAAATCACTGATTCTTAACTTCTTTTTAACAGCAGGTAATACCTTCGGTGAATAAATGGAAAGGAAAATCAGCAAGTTAAGGGCTTTTCACAGTGTTGTTTACATAATAATATAACAACAATTAAAATGCTCGGTATTTTCTTTATATTTTGATGGGCATTCTTTAAATATTAACAACAGATGACAGATATGAATTTTGATATACGAAGAGCAACATAGTCAAGACCCTGATTGTAATAAATGGCTGCACCATGCAGGGTCAAATCTGCACCTGTAATGCTGAAGTCTGATTTTTTTTTTTAATCATCATAATTAAGAAAACATTTGCATTTTCAAGTTTTCTCATTAAAACACTTATTTTTCTATAGAGCATCCTTGGTTAGTTTTTATTTAAGTCAGATACCACTTACACAGTTAAGACAAGTTCTAGCAGAGTCCCCATAAAATATTCTCGACACTTCAAATATAAATATGCTTTAATAATCACTAGAAATTGAAAGAGATGTTATAAAAAAGATGCAAAATGCCCCTTTATCTGTTGACCCAAAAATAAAAGACTGAAAATGCATTCTGAAAAGCCTTATGTTCAAGAAAAGGTAGTATTTCACATCAAATAATATGGTGAGGAGTATCTGAATGTGAAGGTTTAAATACATGTATTTGTATATTTGTATATGTGTATATAATTTGAATTATCCTGTTACCCAAAATAGTTCCCCGACACCCTTTTTTTTTTAAATTACAATAAAAACATTAATGAAATAACACCTTTATCTAACCAAAGTATTTATAAGCCACAGCATTCAGAAATGGTAATTAGGCCACTGTTACAACTAAGACAAAACCTGGACTTCTATGCAAGAAAGGAGCATCGTCTTTTCACCACATCAGCACAAAACTTCAAGACTAATGGGGTTTAAGATCATATTTGAAGTATTTTAAAAAAGCACTAACACCAGATGATAGACAAAACCAAAGGATATAATACAAAAAAGTTAGAACAAAACACTAACCTTTACATAGCATATTTTTAAATTAATTTTATAGTGAACTAGAACTGCGTTCCGTGAATACGGAAGACTGAGACCCCACACACCTTTCCTGTCACTCTGCGTGGTGGTTTTTTTGTTACTAAAGTTTGCGAGTACATAAATTTGGACCAAAACAAGAAAATCATGGTAATTGCAACTGGTTTAACTAAACTTGTATTAGTGCAATACAAATAAAGCTTTAATAACCTTAAATATTTTCATCCACATGTTAAATAAATATGCTTATCATGCCTGAAATACTGGCGGTAGTTCAGCATTACAGCACATGACCCCGCACTTCGAGTCCCCCGCAGGCGCAATGCATAATGCATCAAGCACTGGCCCAAACGCCACTCAGCATGTCAGAGTCAGAAATCCAATTAATCACAGACACACAGTCTGAAACGAAGGCGATGGCACTGACCATCCTCCCTTTTTAACATATTTTTTTTTCCCCCCCACTACAAATGAGCAAGCATCTCTCAGTGTTTTGCACTCAGACGAGCAGAGTCACACACAGCTCATCAGCTTGGGCCACCAGTGCCGACATGGGGCGCCTTTCCCCATCCCGGCTTCCTGGTCTTCCTTCTGCACCCCATCGACAGCAAGCTGTGTAGTATTGCACAGCAGCCGTAACAGCAGCTTCGGAAAGATGACTGTAAAACACCTCATGCTGACCAGTGAGACCATTTTTACTGGTTAAAAACCCAACACAGATTTGCAGATTGTTACTAAAATTTGCACCCTTTTTCATGGATTTAAACAATACAGAGAAATTAAGAACTGTTGAACGGAAGCCTTCTCAAGTCAAAAGCCATAATTAACCAGGAGAACCCCTCAAAAAAAATGAAGAGTTTATCATACTCTCTTGGTTCCAGTCAAGTTCCTGGTTTTGGAAACAAATTACCAGCACATTCAACACAGTAATTTTAAAAACACAACTGCCCAATCTGATAAGGCAGGAAGAAAAAAAAAAACATTTTTTCTATGACCCCATTAGCCATACCTTACTGGAGACTTTGCACTGAATATTCTGCACCCAGTATCAGTTCTTCCGATTCCTAAGAAAAACTTCTGGTTTATATCTTAAGTTCTATTACCTGCTTTAATTTTTATAATTAAGAGATTGCAAACAAACAAGGGTCTCAGTTCAGAAATTCTGACAGACCAGATACTCGTTAACTATAAAGTTCTCACTGAATGATATTCCTGTTTTAGAACAACAAAATACATTCTAAATTCTACCCAGAGACAGCACAAACTGACCCAACAATACATGCACGGCGTTAAGGCTGTGTGACTGGCTACAAGTCTTTCAACTGGAAGACTTCACACTGCAATACACGCGCACCTCAGCTCTGTTCTCATGCCATTCTGGGCGCTGCTAACTGACAACAGCTGGTAACGCCCAAAACTTCCTTACAGACTTTACGACAGCAGAAGGAAACTCGATAAATGTTTCAATGTGCTTTTTGGATTCATGCTTGAGACATTTATGAAGTAAACCCTAAGCTTCCATTTCGTCACTGAACTGATGCTGAGTAGTTCACCTCACTTGTACCAGGTCATTGGCAAGTAAAATATTATTTCAAATTAAGTGCTATCACACTGAGTACTTTTATAGGAGAATCAGGAGTGCAACAGATTATTATTCTTGTTCATTCTTCAATTAAATCACATTTATTTTGCTAAAAGGCGCAATTGATGAAAACTTGAATATTAAAAAATTTTGGCTTCTGTTGCTATACCCATTGCATAGTATATTTGAAAAAATAAATCATAATCACTCACAAATTTAAGAATTTTTTTTTTTATTCTTCCATACGCTACAGATGTTAAAGCACAGGCAGCTACCACTACTGGACAAACAGCATGAGTTTCTGTGTGGACATTCGCAGCTCAACGTTATACCAAATCAATGTGGTCAGTCTCCAGAGGTGCCCTTCCCACCAGAAGGTAATTCTAGTCACAAAAACAAATGTCAGCAACAGGAAAGATGTCAGCAAAGAGGCATGAGTTGATCTTATCTAGGCTTGGGCCTTATCTTTTCCAGAAGGGTTCACATTTGAAACTCCATTTCAAAGAGTTTCACATTTTGAAAGACCTAATCATTGCGTAGTGAAAGGCAAAGAAGCTAGAGAGTATTACATGCCAAACTGCTTTAAGCGATTCAGAGGGAGATGCTTGGGGAGCAATTTAACAAATAATACAACTTATAGCCCATGCAGATCCATAGGTTTTAGTAAAGGATGCCCAGGATGACAGCTGCAGCTGGGCCACCGTTTCTCTCCTCCTTAAAGAAATGAAACAAGAGGAGAGAGGGCACACATTAGCTTGCAATATTAAATTCACACTTTCAATGGTGCACCTAAGACTCCATTAGCAAGCAAGACGACAATTAAATCATGAGACCTTAGGCCCTTGCACTGCATTTCAGCGGGGAGGCGGCAGGCGCTGGGTCGGTGCTGCTGTGGGGTCGGGGGACATCACTCGTTCACCCGGCAGATGGCACCGGAGCCACGCAGGCTGCCACGGAAATTAGGACAAACTCCAGCCAACAAAGCATTCTGCCTTGTAAGCAGAACTAGGGTTATTTTGAAACAGATGGGCTCTAGAGAAGCTGCTGCACGGAGTATTACAGAGTTGTTTATTGTCTGGCTGGTTTGAAACCCAGGGATTATTTGCCAGCGTTCAGTAGTTTCTCTGTCACATCAGGTTTCATCAAAAGGAAAGCAAAGTGAAAGCCACTGGAATACATATATACTTTTTTCCTTTACTAAACCAGTCCTAAATTCAGAACTTAACTTGCTATTGTGTACAGTGCTTTGCAGCAAAATGTCTGTCCTGACAAGACCAGCTTTATAACCAACATCTTAACCCTGAAGCTGAACAGCTAACACTGCTATCTTCTATACACGAATCCTCTAAATTTTGCCTATCTTGTTATCAAGTAAAACTTGCCTAGTGTTCTTCTCACTTTATGCACCTGCAATACAATGCTGTCACCCCTGGACACGCACACCACACCCTTTGAGGCTTTTCACTGTAACAGTGATCAGCTCAAAGCCCCCTTCTGCAGATCTTTTTCACATGTTCTCAGCACTTCAAATACTGAAATATAGTTACCAGATGCATTACCTAGAAGAGCAGACAGGAAGAGGTGAGAAAACCAATGCTGTTAGCGACAACAACTCATCACTTAGAATATTTCTGAGGAAATAGCAAAAAAAACCCAACCCAAAGACAACTCCTGTTTCATAAAGAAAGCATAGAGGTGAAAGGATATACTCGACGTCATTGGCATTAGAAATTCTAGCTACGTCCATCTGAGACATAATTCAGAACTGCTCTTCTGAATACGACATGTGAACCTCTAGCCAAACTCGCTGCAAAGGCAAGCAGGCCACTCCACAAAGGAGCACACAGATTTCACAGCAACACCAGAGCCTGATGTGGCTGTGGCACAGCAAGCCTCGTCTGACAGCAAAGCAAAACCTATGCAGCCAGCTGGCAGTGCAAATAAGCCATCATCCATGCAGTCTTCACCTATACACTGCCCTCTAATCATCCAGATCAGAGGTAAGGACGATTTGAAACATGCCACCCTGACAGTGCAATAATAATACCTGTAGCGCAGCTGCAGTGTGCGTTTTTTGCTCCTCTGCATGAAATTCAGCACAAGGAAGAAAAAGCAACTGGTCATCTTACAGGGTGAGCCAAACAGACAAAATCTCCACATGGGGCTCTCGGCAAGCCACAGAAGTGCTGCATCAAACATACTCACTTGACTTTTCCACCTCTCTGAAGAAACGGCCTTAGTTTTAGGTTAGATTATAGGATTTGCAAGAGAGTTTCTCAAGCTTCAGGAAGAATTTATCAAGCTACTAAATTGTGAAAGTCTGACTGGTAGAAATACGCAATTAGGTCCTTGATAAATCCTGATACTGCTAGGTAAAAGGCGGTGACTGTAGCAAGTAAGTAGCAACAGCATTACAAAGCGGTGTGTCTGTATTTCTTTTTCATGCTAGCTTTAGTTGTGTTAAAGAAGAATCTGGAATATTTCAGTTGGACAGCTTACAGTTTTCGCTATCACTGTCTGCCCTGGCACTAGTGAATGCGGTACCTATCCAAAAACCAACTATACAAACACTTACATACACATACAAAGAACAAACACTTCTCATTTCCAAAAACCTCTTACTTTTCTAGAACCTTTGTTGTAGAAGATAAATCACAGACAAGCAATAATCTCTTTGCAACACAGTGAGGAGCTAACAGCTAACCAAAATGTGGAGAGCCCTGACCTCCAGGAAAAGACCGGTCTATGGCAAGAGGAGAGCCCCTAACAGGTGCCTCAGAAATAATCATTTTGTGTCCAAGCATACACAAAGATATTCCTGGCTTTGATTTTCCCAGCCTTTGAAAGGTGTGAAAGACGGGAAGCATACACTTAGCAGAGCCAAGGTTCAGGTATTATGTCGTAGTTCATAGCAAACCCATCATGGGATTTCCTCTTTTTTTCTTGAAACAATGTTTTCTGCAGCCAACAAATCTCTCAGACTGTTAGCTTAGGTCATCACAACTGCAGGACTGTTAGGATCATCTCATGTAGACATCAGCATTTTATACAGCTTAATTGCTTCACTGCATCTTCTGTATTACCACACCATTTGATTACAGAACAGATTGCCAGCATCTGCACCTATGTCATTGTCAAAGGAGTAGGAGAAATGCTGTATTCATTGACCCGAGAGCTCACAGATCTGGCAAGCTCTTCCAATCCTTTTTCTAGGAACTGTTTTCGAGTCTAAAGATAGCTAATGTAGTCACCAAAGCTAGGATGTTTGTTCAGCCCCTTCAAACCTTTCTTCTAGGAAACACAGACAGCACAGAGCATCTGTCTCTCTACCCTTAGGTAACCTTCCTGTGGCTCCCAGAAGGAAGTTTACTTTTCTCCTCCTGAAATAAAGAGAATGGAGATATGAAAAAAATGTATGGGAAGATGACCACACATGGAACCCTCCAGTACAGTCCTCCTCAAAAGCAGTGCTGTTGATGTCCTTCAGAGGTCCCAGAATGACATCCTTCAAGGAACAGATCAAGACTGTTAAAATAAGTGCAAAAGGACTTACAGTTTGTTTACTGATACTACTATGCAACAGTGGTTTGAAAATATTTGAATAAATGTCGTAACAATGTAGAACATTTGCTTGGCTTTCATTTATACCTGTTTCATATAATGCATTTCCTCCATAAATAGTGTAGCCCTAACTATGTCATAATGCCAGGATATAAAGTTCACAACCTGCCATTGGGCTTGCTACAAATTACATAAAATGTACATTGCCGCATCTATGGCATACACCTGACTTACCTTGCCTTTTAATACAAAATACCGATGTTTAAATTGTTCTATTTGAGAAAATAGGAGTTCTCTCATCCAAACATCTAATTTTTATGCATAATCAACCAGAAATTTTTGATGCATATGGAATTAGAAGTAGTAAACTGGAGGACAGGGAGCAGCTAGAGTTAAATGCCCTGTTGTTGTTGCTACAGTTCTTTCGTATCTTCCAGCCAAGTAGTAGTCAAGTCTTAAGGTTAGTTTAACCATCTACCTTCTGATTTATTGAGTTGTACAGAGAATTCCAAGGAAAGGCAGTGCATGTGCAACATCATTTTTCCTCTTCTCATACGTTAGAAGGACCAGGAGGCTTCCAAAAAGAGTTGAAGCAAACAAAACACTCACAGCAGCCTTTTCACTGTTTTATGTTGTGCTAGAAACCAGACAGGAACTACAATTGAAAAAATCAAAAAGCCTATGAAGTGGTAAATTTGCTTTTATTCTCTCATGTCCTTCCCTCTGCAAAATGCAGACATGCTATACAGTCTGACAGACTTGGCTTTGAGCACTTACCACTGTCCAACTTTCTCCTACTCAGCTCCAAGCAGACCACATTTAATAGCCTACACTGTTGTTCCTAACACTGCCCTTTAAGTTCTGTCAATGCACGAAAGCATTTTGTCATGCTATTCTTCCTGGTGCTGGTGCCAACATTCCTCATCTACAGACGTGAAGATAACAAACTGGTGAAGAAGAGAAACGGAAGTCTAACTCCTGTTTCTGTGCCGCGCTTTGGAATGGCTGACAAATGAAAAATCAAATTAGCAGGAAATTAGTTGTGGGTAATGAAGTTAGGAGGAAAGTAATATCCAATGAATCCAGATAAAACTGGCTTGTTAGAAGAGCAAGCTAGATCAATATTCAACACAGAGACTCTCTTGTTTTTAAAAGAAGAGATGATAAAATTGAGAAACACGCAAAACCATTCTGTCCAAAAGGTCTCATAATTTGGTTAGGAGGAGAGATGGCTAAGACTTCAATATGGATATCTTAATCCCTTCATACCTAAGGATTTTAAAAATTTATTTTAATCATGCCTCAAAGTCTCATCTTTGCTGTATCCATATCACCAAAATGACAAACTCTTGTTAAAGTAACAAAAGTTTGTTAAAAGCACATTGGTAACATCTTTAGAGAAGAGACCATCAGTCAGTGCCTCAGAATAAGCCAAAAGCTTGCTGCACACTCAGATCATGTGTTTGCAACAAAGAATCAAGACTACAATGCAGAAGTAAGAAGATACAGACCACTGCTGGACTTGATGCCCTACAGAAAAGAATTAAGGGGGTTAGTTTTATAGCAACCTCCAGCTGCTGCTTAGCTGGATACTGAAAATATTACGGGAGAGATGACATAAAATAATGTCACTGCATTTTCCAACCATCTATTAATTCTCTGGATGTTAATTCTCCTAAACAAGGCTAAACTCATTATGAAACTTAAAATGCTTGATACATAAAAACAAATATATCTTGCATTCCCAAGTATTAAAAGAGATTTCCTAACCAGCTCAAAAACCCCTTGCCCTATACAGACATGCTACTTAACCTATCCTTAGGCTAAGACAGACAGACATCTATTCCTCTTCATAGTAGTAAGAAGAAAGCCAAGAGTAACTTCGGTTACAAGAAGAATTTCAGGTAGGACGTGTTATTTATCATAAACCAGTAGAAATCTTTTGTTCAGCTGCAAATAACAAGGTGTCCTTTTCCTTATGTCTTCAATTTCTGTTCATCTATTTCAAGTATCTGCAGTACATCCTTCACTGAAAAAACTAGAATTGGATAATTGGAGACCTCATGTCATTCCATACTCTTTTCTATGCAATTTCTTCCCTTGGTTGGTTTGTTAGTGCATGTTCACTAGTATGTAGACATATTTTCCAATTCCATCCTCCAAACTATATTTAGACATTCATTATAAAATTACTTAAGTGACTTATTTTGCTATTCACATGACCTGTATTTATTCTCCTGGACTGTTTCAGTAAGTCGCACAAGTCAAGTAAACAACACTGTCAAAAATACAGTGAAGTAAAGCACTAAAAATGAAATCTAAGACAAGTAGTAGAGCAAAACCAAAACAAACAGGATAATGAGTTACACAAAACAGAACTGAGAGGGCTGAAAGTTTCTCCTGGAAAAAAAGACTGAATAAGTGCAAATGAAATTTCATCACCCCTACACAGTTACTTACAATTACGAAGTTACTCTCACAATTTATGCCCTTACAGTGTAAAACATATCTATTCTCAGAAAATGTTTTTGTGTGATGTTACAGTACTTGGTTCATGTTTCTGAACTGTAAAGCTCACAAGTTCTGGTCCTTTCTGGATCCTAAAAACAAGACTAGAAAAAATTCTGAACCTAATGCTCCCCCGCTTAATAGTTAAAAAAAGAATACTTACATGTCACTAATTAACATTAAATACTTTATTAAAAAGTGCCTTGCTTCATGTTGTAATGTGCACAATGACTCGAGTAAAAAATGAGCATAAAGGTAACATAACGGTCACACTAGGAGACTTACTCTTTTTTTCTGAAACCCACCCCCTATTGCTCCTTTCATGGCTTGACTAAACTGGTTTTAATAGCTAGTTCAACGAAACTGGGTTTATATAATTTAACTGGTATCTTCCTCATTCCCTCAGAGATCGTTCTGCACCTTAAAGCAGTTAGCTGCTAGGAAGGTATCTTTGCACTTTTCTGTGGTGTTCTTCCTTGGTCATTAAACCCTCTACAAATTATTTTCCAAGTTGTCAGGTCTTTCAAGGTCCTTAGCTAAATCTATATATATAATTTGTAGTTTCAAGTAATTTGATTGTAAAATGAAGCACAATTTATTGCTAGAACCATAGAAACCAGGGCTACAAAGAACCTCAAATGATTATCCAGTCCACCTTCATGCCCCATGGCACAGTCAGTTACCTTCATCACGTCCATGAGGAACCCCTGTTTAACCCTTGCAGGATGAAGGTTCCACAAAATTCTTTGCCAGTTTATTCCATTACTCATTGTTATTAACATATAACGTAAATTTCCACTGATGAAATAACAGCTTTATTTCTTGGTTTATAAACCACAATAAGTTTACGTGCCCTTCCTCTTTGCAGCTACTTTTAATGTATCTGGAGATTTGTGCATTATCAGGCATCTTCTATAGACCAGCTGCCTTCTGCCTGCTCGCTCATACTGTATGTTCTTTTCAGTTGCTTTCTAGATCTCCACTTAATTCTTTACTGCTTTCCCCCTCTGACTCCCCAGACGCTTCCCATCCTTTTTCAAGGGAGGTGCTAAAAACTTGATGCAGTGCTACCTGCAGGGTCATATTAGTACTGAACAACCCAGAAGCCTGTGTTTGCAGATAACATGCCATTTCACAGATTCACAGTGAGGCAAATGTTATACAACATGACATTGTTCATCCATGTTATGTCATTGGTTATATCTACCAGCATGCAGAACTTCAAACAGAATTACTTCCATCTTTTTGAGACAGCCTTCCAGTTTGCCGAGGTAACTCTTAATACTCATCCTGCGTTCCAGTGTTTCTGCAGCCTTCCTGAGCTGGTATCAGGGGGTACTTACATTGCATTACATCATCCAAATCACAAACAAAACCAGAACTGCACACAGGGCAGACCACTGCATGTAATCCATACTTCAGCGCATGGTTTTCCAGTTAATTTTACACCCACCTGATAGTTTAATCAATGCCATATTTCCATTGTTTTTTTTTAGAATACTGTGCAAGACAGGAGCAAAGGCCACACTGGTTTCACACACAGCCTAACTTACACAGTTGCCCTTATATATACAACTTATACCTCTTTATTTAGACTAGTTTGCCATTGACTAGTTTGCCATTGACTGTCACAGCAAATCCATGCAGCCTTATTACTTACCTGCCTGTGACTTTTCCAGGCCTTTTTATAAAGTGCATTTTTCTGGAAATGTAAGCTGCCTGGCTTATATAAAACCTTGCCTCCTTCCGTCATCCCAGATGACCACCATGTTTACCTCTTTCTGGTCTACTACAACCTCATAGAAACATAGAATACCTCAAAGTTGGAAGAGATCATCAAATCCAACTCCCTGCTCCTCACAGAACTACCTAAAACTAAACCATATGACTAAGGGCATTGCCCAGATGCTCCTTGAACTGTGACTGTGCTTGGTGCCATGACCACTTTCCTGGGGACCCTGTTCCAGTGACCAACCACCCTCTCAGTGAAGAACCTTTTCCTCATGTCCAATCTGAACTTTCCCTGACACAGCTTCATTCCATTTCCTCCTGTGCTATTGCTGGTCACCAGAGAGAGGAGATCAGCAGCTCTCCCCTTCCACTGCCTCCCTTGAGGAAGTTTAGACTATCCCTCAGCTTTCTCTTCTCCAATCTGAACACACCAAGTAACCTCAGCCACTCCTCTTAAGTCTTGTCCTCAAGGCTTTTCACCATCTTGGTCACTCTCATCTAGACACACTCGTAATAGTTTGATGTCCTCCTTATACTGAGGTGCCCAAAACAGCACACAGTATTTGAGGTGGGGCTACACCAGTGTGGTGTAGAGTGGGACAATCATCTCCCTTGACTGGCTGGCTATGCTTGATGCACCCCAGGAGATGGTTGGCCCTTTTGGCTGCCAGGGCACACTGCTGACTCATTCAGCTTGCCATCAACCCAAACCCCAGATGTATTTCTGTAGGGTTGCTTTCCGGTCTCTTGTCCCCCAGTTGTTCTGGTTAACCAGGATTACCCTATCCCAGGTACACTTGATCTTGTTAAATGTCATACAGGTGGTGATTGCCCAGCTCTCTAGTCTATCCAGATCTCTTTGTAAGACCTTGCCTGTTCTGCCATTACCTGAGATGGCATGGTACTCCAAGCACCATTCCAACAAAATAAACAGAACTTATTATGAACAAGGACATTAAATTTGTGTAAGTCCATTTCCTCCCAATTTTTATCCCTCTGGAGTGTATAATGCATTATGAAGTTACACCAGTTTTCCACTTTGACCCTCCCTCTATGTTACTAATTTGTATTTTTCTTTGACTATTCCCCTTGTTTTTTCTTGATCAAATTTCTCAAAGCAACTAAACTGGTATTATTTCCTTGAGGTTTGGTATTAGAAGGGCCATTAAGACATGACACTTTTTAAATGCAGAACTTAAATATACCTTCCTTTTTACAGAGCCTATTTGAAATTATTAATACTTACTAAGATCTGTATTTATCATGTATTAAAACCCCCTTGAACTAAGATAACAAGAATTAAGCAGTATGTGCTTACTGCCATAGGTTAAGCCAGAGAGCTATGGAGACCATTTGCTCAATTCCTAAGACCAGAATCGGGCAACAGCTTCTGCTTTAACATACCAAAAATTTCCTGTGTAAGAGATTTTACATTTCAGTTTATTCAGTTATTAACTTGTTCTTCTAAAGATATAAAGTGGAAAATGAAAAGGAAATCTTTATATTCAGCTTCAAATAATTGAAAAGGTAAAAAGTACTTCCTAATGAGTCTTAATAGTTCTGAAATCCTGAATTTCTTAAGACAAATGGGCTTTGTTTTTCCATTTAAAACTGTTGTTAAAGGTATCCAGAAACTTAACTGGTATTTAGTTTTTTCAACTAAATTTTAATTTTAATGCAAATATTGCTGCACAGGAAGTTGGTTTAAATAGTAAATAAATGCATTATTCATATTTATAGTATCATCAGTCATAGCAATGTGTTAAAAAACTAAATGAACATTTAAACTACGTAATTACTTGATTGAATAAAGACAGAGTACCAAGTTATGTTGATCTGAATCACCATTTTTTCCCTCTTTGAAAAAACACATTCAAAGGTAGATTTAAATTATTTCAGGTTCATCAAACCTAGGTGCTAACCATGCCTTTTCATGTGCTAGAGGATATAAATGGTACTACATATCCTCTGCCAAGTCACTGAAAGCCTTAACAAGTGCAGACGTTCACTACCACCTTGCAACCCTCTAACTGTGAACCGTATCTGAAATACCTGAGACTATGATGTCTAATGAATCCTTTGCAGAGCAGACAGATACCTGTCCACACTTAAGCTTGCTTGTAACTAACTGCCTTAGCAAAACTTCTGAGCTAATGAAACTGAGACTTTTTGATCAGAGCTGGCTCACGTCCAGCCAGCTTTCAGGGCAAGCTGAGCTTGCTCACATTATTACAAGATTGCACAGTCGTATTAGATTGAATATGAAAGAAAATTGTCCTGTGTATTCCTTTTGAGCGTAATCCTTAAGCCTACTGCTGCAGACTGACAACAGCAAGGAATCTATGTAACACTCAAAATAATAACAGATTTCTTTTTAAAGGCAAGCTAGAGACTCTGGATAGAAAACAAAAAGTATAGAAGAGAATCAAACCAGAACACAGCTGTCCATAGGACCACAAGGTTGGCCAACATCGTGGTTGCATCAAGACATAATGTGGAGATACATAGTTTTCTTGAAACTACTAGAAATTACTAATTTATTCAGTCAAGACACCAGAAAACCATCAAAACATCATTTTTAAGATGGTCCCAATGAACAAAATGTAAACTATACCCAGTCTGTAGAATTAATCCAGTGATAAAACAACAAGAGTTAAAATAGTAAAACATGGGTAAATCCAAGAGTAGGAATATTCACTGATCTTAGTTTACCACTAAAAGCATCCCCAGACTAAGTTTAACATTCATAAGAATCTGAGTAGATATAAAATCACATTTGGAAAAAAACACTTTGTTTTTCCTTTACTGCATTTCTGCTTGCCTAACAAAGACTAACAACAACAAAGAGACTCTGAACAATATCCATTTCCCAATGCTAAGACTAAGAAACCCAGATGGATGGATGGAGACACCAGTGCAGACTGAGCCACTCCACAGCGACTACCACTTTCTCCAAAGCGCGAGAGAGTGCTTTTATGTAGCCCACACACAGCTTCTTCTAATTATGCCCACAGCTGTTAAGCAGAACTGCCTGTTCTCCAGCAAGGTGACCCTGCCAAACCCACTCACACAAAACAAACAAAACAGAGACCACTGAAGTCAGTGAAAAGACTCCGATTTTTAACACGGAGTCCTGGATCAAAACACCAAGAACAGCCTCTACCTCCATATGCAAACCATGCTTTAATAACAGATGTAGTGTGAATGTAAGAAAAACATCTCTAGCTACAGTCAAAGATTTAACTATTTCTTTAATAAAGTGTTTTCTTCCTATCTAATTTTCTTTGGCAGTTGAAAATTTTGCAAGAAGGAAACCAGCCAAAAGAAAAGCTGTATTGGCAGCATCTTCAAAAATGTTTGCATGTTTAAGAAATCACAGGAAAAAAAAAATCATCATTCTTGTTATATTTTAGCACAAAAATCTGAATAAATACTTTGTGTCAGTACTATATACTTTTTTAATTAAAACAAAATTAATCATTATTGAAATTCTTATCTCAAAATCTTTTGTAGCAATAATCAGAACCTAAGAACAAGCACGTCACTGTCAACCTGTGACCTGAAGACCAAAGGAAAATAACCCTTCAGGCGGCGTTTCCAAAAATACCTGGTTTAGGACCAAGCATTTGATGAAAGCAATGAAAGATGTGCTGCACTGTGAAAGAGAGCCATCACCTCCAGAACGTTAAATAGTGAATACAGCAATCTCAGCACTGTGCTATAATCCAGGGCAAATTACAGAGAAGCAAACAATACCAGGACAAAACACAGAGGAAAATAGCCTTGAAAGGCTCGATGTATTAGGGTGTCAAACGGAATTTGAAGTTATGTTCTAAACTATTCTCAGTGAACTAGTGTCACAATACTTAAATATTTTCTATTTTCATAATATTTCACATTAACGGTAAGTGCAAACACATTCTCACTCACATGGAATGAAGCCCTACTTTTACATTAATAGTGTCTGTCTTTTTATTGCTGTAACATATAACTCAGGAATGTTGCATCCAAGTAAGCCCAAAACCTTCGGCAATACTGTATGCAACAACAGACAGAACTTTTTCAGGAAGTGCAGATGAGAAAAAAGGGGGACACAGTCTCATTCATTTGCATAACTAACTTGTATATAAATGTCCTTTGGATCAAAACCCCATTTCTGGTAATGATATTTTAACAGGACACATCTCAGCTCTTATAGTTTACTAAGGTACCGCTGAACTTTTCTTCTGTATGTCGAAGTGTTTCAAAGGCAAGAGGAAAAGGATGCACACAGAACTCCTGAAAAATGGGCAGGAAGGGGAGTAGAAAAGGCAAAAACTCAAACTACTAAAGACCATACCAGCAGTTTGCACAACACTTTCTAGTGTTGACTCATCCATCAAAAGCATTCTTAGTACATTTTCCTCCAGACATCTGAAGGGGTGCTCTCCACACACTACCCAGTTAGCACTGCTTTAAAAAATAAAAAAACCACCTCAACCCCCAATAAAATACTAAAAAATTAAGACATGAGTGCATTCTTTTTTTTTTTTTTAAGCACAGAGACTAAAGGACACAAGTCTAAACCCAGTATCTCCAAAATACTTATGCACTGTTTAAAGATACATAGCAGTATTAACTAGACCACATTTTTGATTTAAGATCTCTAATCTAGACAAAAATATACAGCTTGGTGACATACACAAGACCTGCATCTGAAGGAGTTGCCAGTTCTAGTTGTGCCTCCCATCTTACTTCCTCTACTGCACTGCTACTAAAGCAGAAATAGTTTAACTGTGAACAAAGATGCTTCTGAGCTCTCAATTTTCAACCCAATATTTTTCATCCAGTCCAATATTTTTTAGGCAAAGTTAAATGAACACCAGTTTAGATAACAAAGGCCAGTAACTGCTTCAGTTGTCTGAAGCTAACCTGTTTCGCTGTGTAAATGGAGATTTTCCAATAGATTTCACTGCTTTACAGGTATTTCATAGGTGCTAACTGATTGTGGCTCGATTTTAAAAGATAAACCCAGGGTGAAAGGCTTAGTGGTGCTTTGTCTCACCTATCTGGTGAATTTCTACCACCATTACTGAGAGAAAAATGACTTTTCTGGTTCTAATATTCAGTAATCCTGTTTCATCCTACAAACAACCACTATTTTTATGAAGAGACAGAAGAATATTGCTATACATTCATTAAACATTTATAACAGATTTTTGGCTATGGTTCTTGTTGCAAGCGGTCTGTTACTTACACTGAACATACACCAAAACTTTGTGTGGAAATTACAACAACGTACTGATTTAATTTCCTGGAAATTTGCCTGAAGAACGTGCTGGTGATCAGGATCATAGAGCATGGCTGCTGTTTTGGAAAGATATTTAGAAAAAGAGCTCTACTGGAGGGGAAGAGCTTTTTTCCAAAAAGCATTGTTGGGTACCTGAGACCATACATAGTCTGAATTTTAAAAAAAAAAAAAGAGAGAGAAAAAGTTGGACTTCAAGACTCAGATGCAATTCCTAGCACATGACTGAGATATATTTTAATCTGATATGCACTGCACATTTGAGCATATAATCTATTTTAAGACATTTTTACAGAAAAAAAATGATAGTCAAATGCAACGACTGGCATTCCTACAACTGCAGAAGGGGAAGATAATACTGATTAGAAAAAAATTGAATTATACAGCATTTCTGTACGGTCTTATCACGTCAGTTTCATTCTTATTACAATGTTCCATGGATTTGGCAAATTTCATAGACTACTAATAAAAAGTCTAGTCCCGGTAGAGGAAAACAGAAATGGTAACCCTTAAAAATTCAGAGAACAGGTAAGCCAGATGCCTAGATATTTCCTAACTACATTGCAAATGTACCTATGACTAACCCATACTTGGCCATGTAAGAACCAAGTGGATGGGGTTTTTTTTGTTTTGTTTTAAATTAGAACTGAAGAAATGCATATATAGACAGTTTCACTATAAAATATAAGACAAAAATCTATATAGGTGTAATTATAGGTATTTCTCACTAATAACAAATTATAGACTATCAACTACATGTTTAAAGAACTTATAGTCTTAATAAAAAGAGGAAAATTCCTTTGTGCAGAGAAACGAGCTTGCAACGGATTCTTAACATTATTGAGATTGAAAGACAGACACTTAGAAGTTCAACTCACAAAAAAACCCAACACCCACCACAACAAAAATCCAGATCCACATCCCACACTAATCAAGATATTTCTTCTGAGCAGAACAGCAACTAAACAATAGATAAGAGATATGGTATACTGGGGTATTAGGACAGCTGCTAATACTAGTATTAAACAAAAATGTCAGTCATATATTTTAACTTCATAGTAAGACCATATAGTCTAAATATCAAAGACTATGGTTTTTTAAATCCAAAACTATTTTCTTGACTTAACTAAATGAAGAATTACTGCAGTTTGTAACCAAATACAGAATTACAAGAATAAGAATGAAAGTGAAAAAAACAAACAAACCCAAACTTTGGAGGAAAAAATTAATGCTATTTAAACAGATTCTTGTTTAAGACAACAATCTATCTAAAACTGGAATGGAAAGAATATCAATAACAATGATTTAGGTCCATTTACTAAAAGGAACTATGACAGTTTGACAGTCTTAAAACTGATGCCTACATAAATCCCATAAACAAGCCGAGCAATTTCTTTTGTTGTGTTAGATACTAATTATTATTATTAAAAAAGAAAACAGAACAAGCAGAAATGCAGTACCTGCATGGTGGGTTTAGATAACCCATGTATGGGATTATAGAAGAGTAATTACTGAGCTTAAATTCAATGCATGTCTTAATGCAAATTAATTTTCAGTTGTGAACAACTGACACCAGGAAATTCTGTACTATGCCACTGATTCTTTTAATAGCTTAGTAGGATCCTAACACAGTAATTTATAAGAACAGATCAACATTCCAAATTGTAATGGTACATTTTGTGGCCTAAAAGCCCTAATAAATAAATTTGTCCAACTAAAGAGGGGGGGATCAATAGAAATTACTGCAATACTTTTTTGTCCAAGCAACTGTGATTGCTTAAATTTCATAGCTGGGAGAAAAAAAATTAATAAGGAAAGAGAGCCTTAAATTTTGATTGTGGTACCTGTTTTTACATCCATTTAGCTATCTATTTCAAATTATTTTATGTAATTTTTAGTCATGTTAAGTACCTGCTTCATCATCCATGTAATTGCAAGCAACTGTGAATGTCATGCTTTAGGGAAAAATGTATCACGTTTAAAAGGACAGTGCTCATTCAAGCTAATTATTTTTCAAACTAAGTGACAGGGAAGAATATCCTAATTGCTCATTCATCTCATCCTTTGTGTCACTAAAACAAGTATGATCAATTACATGCTCTACATTACTTCGTGAAATAAGGCATCTGCCTATAGGCAAGCTTAACCTTTAAGCAGCTTTTTTTAAAGAAATATTTTAAGAGTTCAGCTCTAAAGTCTTGCTTTTACAAACTAAAGTGCTCCAGCAGGTAGAAGAGAGAGGTGCAGAAATAAAGTACTTCTGTGAAACCACTGAAAACAACATCTATATATATTTGATCACATCAAATTATACTGGAAATATACCATGATACACCTCACTTCTCTGTCAGGTTTAAAAACTATAACACTGAAACAGACACTACCATAGTCTTAAGAAATGCTGCTGTCTCAAATTGAAGTTAAAAGTGTGACTTGGTATGCCAGTTATCTACCAGTCAGATATACCTAGTTAGAAGTGCTATTTAAATTCTCTCTCATGTTTCATCTAAGGGCATTCTCCAAAGAAGAATATGTTCCCTTTTATAGTTGAAAACTTATCTTTGTCCAAAACCAACAAGCAGACAAAAAATACTTACTTAGCTATAGTGATATAGAATATTTAAGGCTACAAATGAAAACTGCAGGTGTTCCACACTGATACATGAAGTCTATACTATCTAGTTATTTATATTATCATAATTTTGTCGTTGTTATTTATATTGTTTCCTTGATAGTTTCAAAACCAACATAAACATGGCCCATTCTTGCAGATAACATTTCAAAATGCTTAGGTATTAAAGGCTTTGAAGGATTTCTTTCTCAAACTCAATGTTAAAAATTATGTAAAATGTCATGTAAAAACAGGAGTAAAATAAAAAGTATGCCTAACAATAAAGCTCATTTTAGACCCATTCCTTCCCAAATTCTAGTACTTACACAGGACAACATATAGATAGGACTTTGCTCATTTCTAAAAATTCCTAAGACAGAATGACCAGTAACCAATTCACTATCTTCTGCTGACAAACCAGATGGACTAAATGCTACTTTGATTTATTTCAAAGCTAAGATTCTCACTAGCTTCTAAGACTTTCAGTACAGTTTGATTTAAACAGGACTGCTCAGATTGCAGTAATTTCTAAACCAAATATAATACAGTAATAACCTTCCTGTTTTGTTTTTGGGTTTTTTTAAAGTTTCTAGCTTCACAATGTCAAGGGACAGTTAGACAGAACTATGCTTGAAGAACAAAGGTGAACACAAAAATGAAGATAACTAGAAAAAAAAATAATTACTTAACCCCCCCCTAATTTCCCTAAAAGTCTGCACTTCTGCCTCCCACGTGACCCTCACAACAGATGCAAACTTAATGCAAAAAATCTGTATTTACTTTAAGAAACACGTTAATGGATTTTTTCAAACTGGAAAAGCCTTTTCCTATTACGTCTTGCCTCATCTGCTGCCTTTTTAAAGCCGTCTTCCAGATAACATTACATGTTCTTCATAATAAAAAAAGAGGATCACAGAAGGTGTGAAAGTAAAAGCGATGATGATTTGTCAAGATATTAATTTTCATATTTTGCCTGCTATTTCTCTGACAGCCATAACAGTGGTGTAAATTAATTTTCATTTACGAATGGTGCTCCACATTTAAAGGGTTGCAGTTACAAGTAGAGGCTTCTCTATCTGTTTCCTAATGACTGCTTCCTTGGACCCAGGAAGACAGAATACCAAGATTATGAAAAAGGAAAATGACATTGATAAGATATTCAGTCAGGTTACTATTTTTGTTAAGATTAAATATTACAGCTTCACCAAATTTAAGAGAAATCTTTTAGATTTCTTAAGTTAAGGAGCACCTAAAGCCTTTGGCTGAATTCCCGAAAGAATCCATACTGACATGAAACAGATTAAAGAGGAAGCAATATCTGATATGAAAAACTCTCTCAATATCAGACAACATATACTATGTTAATTTCTGCCCTTTATTTTATCACTTCAGTATAAAAAATTTGCATTACTGTGGTGTAAATTTTACACGTGATGCCCTAATAATGTGCTGTCAGTCCTATTAAACATATTTTCCCTCAAGTCTTGAATTTTTTCAGAAGCTGAGAAATAAATTGCATAAAGTATTCTTTCCCTCTTGATTTCACTTGCATTATAAAAAGCTAAGATATGTCCTAATATATTTTATACAAATTTAACTAATAAGTTTCAGTTAAAAACAAACAATTTTTATTTCTAAACTTTTTTTTTTTTTTTTTTGGCACGACAACTTAGTTTACTTAAAGGTTTTTTGTTATAAAAGCATTTCTTTTACTATAGTAATAGCAAGGTAATCAAACAGTAAGCAATTACAAATAAATAGAATTACACTAAGAGCATGATACTGCATTCCTCACACTGCATTCTCTGAAAATTCTACCAGGAAACTTTCATCTGTTTCCACAGACATATCCTTAATACTGAAAATAAATACTGAGCAATAGATCTTTCCCCGCCCCCCTCACTCCCTTCTCAGTATGCATCATAAAATATAAAATGCAATAGAATTCCTACCTCTTTCATTAAGACTGTTTAGCACTGCCCTTTCAAGCTGTTCTTCTTCAGTAAGCCCACCTGTATAATCATAATAGCTCCTTGGCGTTCTGTATTGATAACCTGGATAGCTGTAATAGTCTGTAAAATGAATACAAAATAAAGAAAATAAACTGCTGCTACTCAGTAGGAGAATGTTAAATCAGATATTATCTTTATGCTATCTTTCTCCCACAAATTATTTTAATTTGGGAAAGAAAAAAATTATTAGGATTAAATTATACAATATATGCCATGAATCAGATTCTAATTTACAAAGCCAGACTATGGTAACATAGGAGAGGAAAACAACAGAAAAAAGATGGATCACGTATCTCAGTTTTTTATAATTGTTAAAAATAAGTATCATAGAATTGCCATTATTAAGAAGTTTCATATAGAAATCGAAAGACACTTTTCATCAGCTCCTTGTAACATGTAATTGTCAATACTTGGGCACCTTATTAATGTCAGAAGAAGAGCAACAACAAAACCTGCAGGTTTCAGGCTTTTTCCCACCTGTCTCTCACTTCCCCTCAGTGTCCATAAACAATACATGCCAATGTCATCAGAAATTCAAGTAATGTTTGGACCTAGAAAAAACATGGGAAAAGATTCCGGCAAATTTTTGCAGGAATACATACAGCTAATGTTGTGCTGTTGCACAGCTACATCTGCCCTGGAAAAAAACACCACACCATAGATATCATTTAATGTTATAACCACTCTATGTTGTCTGCGCTACTGACAACCAAGAATTGCTGACCATTCGCAAAGTTTGTCAAAACCAAGCACAAACAAACCAACCATCATCCACCCAAACACATGGGATTAAAAAGAAAAAAAAAAATAGTTGGCTGGAGAACTGAGCAAGACTCTCTTCCTATTAACACAATCTGATCTTGCCTGAGCACAGAAAATGTAAACTGAGAAAAAACTACGGAGAAAAGTCCCATTTTTCTATTCCATTTTTCTATCTTCAAAAATCATAGAATCATTTGTTTGGAAAAGACCTTTAAGATCAGAGTCCAACCGTTCCTGTCCATTACTAAACCACATCCCTAAGCACCTCATCTACCCGTCTTTCGAACGCCTCCAGGAATGGGGACTCAACCACTTCCCTGGACAGCCCATTCGAGTGCCTAAAATACAAAGCTTTGGACAATATTTTAATTTCTCTTCCATACAGCTGGAAAGGGGATTTTGAAGAACCAAAGTAAAGAAATGTAGCCAGTTTCTTCCAAATGATAGAAAATGTACACAAGTTTTTCAAGATTAATTAATTAGAAATATTTTTGAATGAAACAAATACAGCATGCCATTTCCCTTTATCTTCAGATTATTGGCATCAATGATAGTGTTGTGTTACCTCATTAGCCATATGGATTCCATGTGTAACCTTCTTGTGGAGTTTCTGTGATTAGTAACAAGCACAGAGTATGAAATGTGGACATATAATTTCTTTTTAAAAATGACTGTGTTAAAGGAAAAAAAAAGCAAAAGCTCTAGAACCTTAAGACAAATAAAAATAGGAATACCCCTATCCTAAAGTTATACAGGAAAAGCCAGAAAAATTAACGGAGTGCACATTACTCTATACAGGAGTATGTATATTCCTCTGTGTGTATTATGCAAATATACCTATGTATACTTTATAAGCACATGTATGAGCACATGGATGTACATATAAATCTATAAATTATACACACATATAGAGGAAAAAGTGTAATTATGCCCATTTGCGAATTTTTCCTTTTTGGAACGTCCAACTGACACTGGGAGAATTTTCATACATCTGCAGTGAACACTTTGTATTTGAAATTCTGTCATTTCTCAAATAATGGCAACTCCACTGGTTAGAAAAGATTTTCATTTTTTAATCTGTATGAATTACAGTGGTATTTTTAACAAAATTTAAGAGCCTTTAAGTCATACTGGCTACATTTAAGAGACATAATTCTGCAGAAAAATGAAACTAACTGCGGGATACCATTTAGCTGTTATATATACACACACACTTTGGATGCAATCTTCATGTATTCCCCTCATTCCCCTCTGCATTATGTTAATCTGAATGAACATTTTCTCAACTATAAATTTATTTTCTGGAGGCTTCAAAACTGCATCCATGAAGACTATAACAATTCTGGTACTAAAAGCATGAAATTATCTGCTGAAAGAAAAAGTATGTCCTATTTTAAGTTTGTTCTGTTACTGTAAATTTGTGTATGTTTGATGTTTTACACTGTCATCAAGTTGTAAGTGCTCAGAAAGCTGTAATTTTTATTTTACAACGAGAAACAGTTTTGTAACACCAATGCATTCAAGGTGTTCCTATTAATCAAAATAAGACTCCTAATACTTTATTCATGAACTACATTTAGAGAAAACTTAATTCAGTTACTAAATACTAAATGTGTTACAATTACACTTAAAATCACCTTTTTCTTCTAAAGCTGTTTCCTTGTACTGTTTCCTAAAATCTGTTCTGACCATAACTTCATCTATTTTTCTATTTAAATAGGTATTTAAAGGCAGATAGTAATAAATCAGCAATACCAGAAAATGAAAAATTAATCAAGGTAAGGATGTACTGTATATTCATCATTGGCCTATGACACTAGAGAGGGCTTTCTTAATCTACAGATGGCCAAATTTATTACATATATCATACACCAAGCAAAAGGTTAAATCTTCCATAAAGATTTCTGCAAATAGGATGAAAGACAATTGCAAGGTATATACACAGTGAAAGAACATTACAAAAATACATATTTTTAAGTTGCAGTTTTAAGTTATTTTAGAGAAATTAATTTAGTATTAAAAAAAATGTAGTTACATCTAAAGCCAACCTCAGCAGACAGGATATCTCCCTTTTGTCCACAACAACTCAAAGCAACAGCATGGCTACAAGACATGCAAAAAAACCCCAGACTTCTTTTTGTCAGCGTACTAAAGTTTTTTCTCTCAGGTGCTATGTAGTCCTCCATGATGTTAGACATGATACATGAAACCTCTTCCATTTTTGCTACTTAGGAAGAGCTTGAAAAGAAAAAGTAAAGGGCTATTCATAATCTGCTCCTATTCTACAAGGGTGGTCTTTTACACCCACCCAAGCTCCAAGCAGCTGGTGTTTGTACAGTGCCTGCAATAGATTATGGAGTTTAAACGTCAAGTACAAATTCTTACCTTTCTTAGCCAGAAAGTACCTTTTCTGATATAAAACTTTAGAGTTTCCACCCACCCTGTTGCATGGGAATACTGAAGGAAGATTTAGGCTCTGTGAGCGTGGAATACAGAGCAATGCAAGCAGTGCAGCTGGGCCCTGGTGGGCTGAACGGTACCTGTAGCTAAGTGAACACCTTTAACTGGGCTGATAATGCCAGTGAGGGAAACAGGTAAGCTATGTAGTGAGCATGAGCGATGTTCACATCTTATTTCATTTCACAGTATTGCTTTTTTTTTTTTATTTATATACTGGCCTTTAGATGAAGTATTATTTGGCTTGAGAACTGGAATAATGGAAATCCTGCATAAATATACTTTTAAGTTACAACAATGCTTGTTGCTGTTGGTAAGGAAAGTAGGTTAAGATCTTTTGGTTAGGAATTACAAAACAGATGCTTAAAAAATATTCAAGGGCCCATAATTCTGCTTGTGGGAATTATTTAATTTAATCATAAAACTGAAGGTAGATCATGGAAAGAATAAAAGCAGCACTAACCTTGGCTCACTGTGGTTCAGAGTAAGCACATCTCACTTAAAAAAGACTATAAAAAAATAAAAAGCCCTGCATGACTAAACATCACATATGAAATAGTTTTCATATAAGCAACCATACAGACTGCAACTTTTCAATCAGAGAGAAAAGATGACTTCTGTGAGTATAGGACTGAAGACTATAAACCCGTAAACAATATAAAGAAAGTACATAAAAATTAAGCTTTGGTTTCCCTTCTCAGAGAATTAATGTGCATCAAATGAAATTAGCAGCTAGCAGGTTCAAAACAAACAAAAATGACAGATTCTACACCAGGTAGTAAACTGTGAAATTCTTCTTCTGTGATGATGTAGGCGTTAAATAGTTCATGCCGATTCAAAGAGCTTTTGACATATTCATGGAAGAATTATCTATCATGGGCTATTACAGACAAAATTCCCCCATAAAACTCAGCTGAGAACACCTTTAAGCCACAAGCCATTGCACACTGGCAGACATCTGAGGGAGTTATCGCTATATATTTATCCTGTTCTTACAGCAGATGCCTAGGAAACAGTATAAATCACTGTAGGAGATAAGATATGCTAGGCTATACATCCCTTAGCTTTGATCCAACATACAGCCCTTCTCACAGCTGGCTCCTCTTCTGCCCCTCCCAGGCAAGGCCTCCACCTGTTATTTCTATACACTCCATATATATCACTCAATGCTCTGCACGAGAAGCGAATCAAACACACTACATCCAAAGTATGCTAGTATTCCAACGATCCATCTATATGCTGTGAAGATAGCCTAGATTTATTCTAGTGAGGAGTGGGCTTTTTGCATATAAATTACTTGATTTACAAAAAGTGTTCAAAGGAAGTTCCCTGTCAGAGAGGGGAAAAACCATCCTAGAATGGAAAAGATAAATTTGCCAGATCGAGGCAGATTTACCAAGGTTCAAAGGGCTGCTTTCAGTAGGCACAATTTCCCCTCTGCTGCACCTTCTTTAAAAGGGATGGTATTTCCCCAGGGTAGCATTTTATGAAGTCATGACCTTAATTTCAGGTTTAAAGCCTCTTGTACAAAATACATCCACACAGTTCCCTAAAAAAAGAAAGGTGAGACATGGCCAGAGAAGTAATATAAGTTTAGCAAGTATACGTATGTGCAGATTATTTTGTATATTACATGTGCTTCCATTTAACTAGCTCCTCTGTAGGTTTTCTGTCATTAGCAAAAATGATGTCCCTATTTTTAAAGCTGGAATAAGTTTTTAACTGAGTGGATGAGAGTACTTACCTGAATAGTAGTCCCTTGGCCTGGCAGGGTCAGCGAATGAAGAAATGCCACCTAAATATAAGAATAATGCATGTACTATTAGAATAAAATAATCACATGGTCTTTCTTTATAAAATACAAAATCAAATTTAAAGTATTCTTTCTTTCAGAGCCTGTTTCATAAGATACAAATATGAAACAACAGCTACCTAAGAATTTTTTTGGCATCAGTAAGAGAAAATAGTATTGATAAGCTTGTATGTTGTCCAGATTTTATGATCGTGTGCCGTGTTTAAGCATGCATGTAGCCTAGAAAAATGCAAACCAACCTAACAAACGTTCTCCAGAACATATAATGAATAATTTCTGCACTGAGATTGTACATTAGTAAAAATGGGTTAAAGCACAGAAAACTGAGGACTGGAATAACATCCCACTGTTTCTGGAGAAAAAGATGACCCATGTACTGGAACACTCCTTCCTCCAGGTCTTAGTCACACAGCAACCTTCACAGCAGAAGGATCTCCACAGCATGTTTCATTAACAGTACCATGGGTTTTATCACAGAATCCTAGAATAATTCAGTTTGGAAGGGACCTCAGAGGGTTGCTAGCTCAACTCCCACTCAAGAGCAGGGTTAGCTATGAGATCAGCCCAGGTTACTGAGTCAGGACTATCTTGTCAAGTCTTGAAAACATCCAAGGATGGAGACTACAAAACCTCCCTAGGCAGAGTGATCTGATGCTTGACTGTCCTAGTAGTCAGACAGCCCTCCATGCCACAGAAACATGCAATATTCACATTTAACTAATGTGACGTTTTATGTTTGTTCACTCCAGTGCAGTAGGAAGTCTGATGCTTCGGTCTCTATTTTTCCACTTAAAACTGCTAAATATATGTCTTACAGACTGTATCACCAAACTGCAATAAAACCTCCTGTGAAAAGCATACACATCTGAACAAATAATTTCCCACTATACAAACACGATATCCATGGTCAACTTGATGGCACAGTCATTAAAAAAGTACTCAACATATTAAGTAATCAGACATAAAGCCCAAATATCTGACAACCAACCTCAGTACAGCTGTTGTGACAGGGCTTAGACTACCAATTAAAACACTGAAATTGATGGGAGTGTTCATATAAAAGTTTGCAGTCTTGTATTTAAAACTGTTGTTAAAGATCTCTAAAGATATAATTTTATGAATAATACAATGAACAATATGAAGAGCTGCAGTAATACATTGTTGGAAAGCTTGAGAATGCCAGTAACAATTTCTCAAGCATTCCATAATCTTTTTCAAACTGTAGGGACTTCTCCTAGAAAGGACGTAGGTAGTAGAAATAAACACGGAAACATACTGTGTTCTGGCATATTTTTATGGCTTCACCACAGTTCATTTAAAGTGACATTTTCATTTGCATCTTGTATGAAACATTTTACTTTAAATAAACATTTGAGAAGGGTAAAAAGTATTCCTTTAATTAAAAGTATCGAAAGACACAATTACTGGTTCTTATAATCCACATTTAAGAAAAAAGTTGATTTTTTTTCTTCTGCATTCACCTTAATAATCAGCATATCTTTAATTGCCTAAAACCTTAATGAAATAGCCTGAATTTATATATGCAAGACTTAGTGAATTTTAAAAATGAAAGTGTCTCTTATGTAGATTCTACAAATTGAACAAATTTTATACCTGCACAGGCTTTCATGATCTTCTTCAGAGGTCCCATAGTGTACATCAATCCAACAAGAATCCCTGCCAGATGCCCAGCAAAAGAAGTCCTACAAAAAAGGAAAATCTTGTGAGCGATAGAAAGACAGACTTTTTTTTTGTAGGGATCCATAAGAGGGAGTGCAGAATTTGTTGTAAAACTGAGAACATCCCTAAGACCAAGCATAGAGAAATTACTTGCCTGCAAGGACATAGTGCCAAGTTTTCTTTCTTCATAACTACCATAAAATTGCTAGGTATATACAGTTACAGAAAAGTATCTAACTAATATCCTAAAGAAGCTGGAAATGAATTGGAGAGATCATTTTAATTGCTTGTTTAAAGGACAGAATACCATTTTCCTAAAAGCATTTAAAGTGAAGACTTACTGAGGCAGGAGCTAATTTTTATCTATAAAAAAGTAAATCCACAGAATTATGCTGAAATATCTAGGTAGGATCTACCAAACCATTTAGTTTCAAGTGAAAGCATAAATACAGTACTTTCTACCGCACTATCAATACAATCCTACAATTAGTCTGACATCAGCATGAATGCAGCAAGATCTGTTGCAATCTTTGTAGCACAGTACCTGCAAAATTAAAAGAACATAGAATCATAGAATGTTTAGGGTTGGAAGGGACCACTAGTGGTCATCTAGTCCAACCCCCCTGCAGTGAGCAGGGACACTGCTAACTAGATCAGGTTGCTCAGAGCCCCATCCAACCTGGCCTTGAATGTTCCCAGGGATGGGGCCTCCACTACCTCTCTGGGCAACCTGTTCCAGTGTAACAGGGTTAACAGCGAGTGAAATGCTGAGATCCAAATTCTTTTCTATACATACCAACAATTTTTTGTAAAAGGTTCATTGTCCGTTTGCATATAGAATGAAAAGGCTCTAGTCTTTTGAGAAATCATCAACATGGAAGCATATGTTTACAGTAAATAGATATGCTCCAAGTACTGCCATGACTATGGAGTACTCTGAACTCATAAACCAATTTTCAGCATTCAAATTAAGAGTTAAGCTCTTTTGTGTTTAACCAGGTTTAGACGATTAAGAGTAAAATCTTTTTGAGTTTAACCAGATTTAAACATTATTTGTAAATGGTTCAACTCTATTATATGGGGTTAGAGAAGCCAATACACTAAAACATTAATATTTCCTAGCATATGCAGTTGTAAGTAACTCAGTCCACCAGGTTTATACTGATTGTCCAAAGATTCAAGTAATATGAGCTTTTTTGCCTTTATATAGCAAAAATGAAACCTCTGTTTACAGTAAAAACAGATTTAAACATTATGCTTTTTAGATTTCAATTAGAAATCTGAAAGAGTTACGCAGGTGATAGCATATGCACTCATGACAACACAACTTCCAGGTCAAAGGATACACAAAATACTTCACTAGTAAAAGTATACAAGAAAATGCATGTGTCACTAGAGGGAGATAAAGTTCAAATCTAAACTCACTCTTCTGCCACCTACTTAACCACAAATGTATTCTGCTATGTAGAGCTGTGGTTCTCTCCTGTAACCAATGATTTTATTTTTTATTTTTTTTAAGAGTAACATAAATGCTGATGTGAAAAATCTATAGGTAAGAGGTAGTTAGCAAACTAAAGTATCTATAAGGAACTAATTTTCCAAACAGATTTTTCTGGAACAGATTTTCCAGATTTCTGAAGAATACTTGCCTGACTCGGAAAATGTCTTTATGCATAAAACATCAAATACTTCAAGACGCCTTACTCTAAAAATCACCAACATGAGACTGATTCACCTATATTCCTGGAAGTGTTTTAAACAAATTTCATGCTCATCTTGATTTATCTGAGCACAACACTGTTGAACAAAATGCAAAATCAAGGTCTTTGCTTCCAATACAGTGAAGCTGTATATTTACACTATATAAATAATCAAAAACCTTCAACTTTAAAAAGTCATTAGGGGGATAATACCCTCTTCATGTCTATTGGACAGGTTAGTGTACTAGATGCCAAAATGCTACTGACTGTTTAATTATAAATTATATTCAAGGAGTAGAAACTTACAATGAAAATGTTTAAACAGGGTTTTCTACATGAAAAATAATATCAGATACATTGTCACACATATATACTATCACTGGCATACACAAAATGGGTACATTTGATAAATCACATCAAATTTTCACCATAAAATTGAGTGCGATCCACAGCAGCACCTTGCTATTTGTAATTACTAAGGAAAAGCAGTTCTGTGGAGTACAAAAAGACAGCTTCCCTTACATTAAAAAAAATGCTTAGTGTTACAGACAAGTTAAGCAAACACCACTTCATTTTAGAACGTGTTATATTGTAATTTACTCAAATGATAACTTAGTACTTTTTTTTTTTTTGCTAATGCTTGGTATCACGTGTAGTATGGAAAACCATCTTTATAGATATTTTCCAAATGTAACAACTAAAACATACAGATAATACGCAATTTTACCAAAAAAAGCAGTTTTATTAAAAACTTTTAACATTGTCAGAACAAATGAAACTGCAAAATAACTGCAGCAATGTTCTGAAGTAGTTAACTTGTGTCTTTTCCCAGCTGTTTGGAGGATGGGTAAGGTTCCAGAGGACTGTAAGGATATTTCTATACCCATTATAAAGTGGGGGGGTAAGGAAAAAAAGCAATACAGACGGAAGAAAACTCTAGTCAGAGGACTACAAACTAATCACTATCTTCTGTTCCCAGATAAAACTATTTGTTCAACAATTACTAGGATACATAATTTCACATAATTTGTGGATACAACCAAGGTAAGGTTCACCAAGGGCAAGTCCTGCCTGACAAACCTAGTGGCTTTCTATGATGGTGTGACAGCATCAGTGGACAAGGGAAAACCAACAGACGTCATCTATCTGGACTTCTGCAAAGCCTTTGACATGGTCCCCCACAACATCCTTCTCTCTAAATTGGAGAGCTATGGATTTGATGGGTGGACTGTTCAGTGGATAAGGAACTGGCTGGATGGTCGCATCCAGAGGGTAGTGGTCAATGGCTCGATGTCCGGATGGAGACCGGTGACGAGTGGTGTCCCTCAGGGGTCCGTACTGGGACCGGTGCTCTTTAACATCTTCATCAATGACTTAGACAGCAAGATCGAGTGCACCCTCAGCAAGTTTGCGGATGACACCAAGCTGAGTGGTGCAGTTGACACACCAGAAGGACGGGATGTCATCCAGAGGGACCTGGACAGGCTGGAGAGGTGGGCCTGTGTGAACCTCATGAGGTTCAACAAGGCCAAGTGCAAGGTCCTGCACCTGGGTTGGGGTAACCCCCAGTATCAATACAGGCTGGGGGAAGAAAGGAT
>NW_009259796.1:123742-139848 GCF_000687185.1 Egretta garzetta | reverse complement strand
TCCAGCTCTGGAGCCCTCAGCACAAGAAGGACATGGAAGTGTTGGAGCGGGTCCAGAGGAGGGCCACAAAAATGATCCGGGGGCTGGAGCACCTCTCCTATGAGGACAGGCTGAGGGAGTTGGGCTTGTTCAGTCTGGAGAAGAGAAGGCTGCGGGGAGACCTGATTGCGGCCTTTCAATACCTAAAGGGGGCCTATAGGAAAGATGGGGAAAATCTTTTTAGTAGGGCCAGCTGTGACAGGACAAGGGGAAATGGTTTTAAACTAAACCAGGGTAGGTTTAGACTAGACATAAGGAAGAAGTTCTTTCCAATGAGGGTGGTGAAACACTGGAACAGGTTGCCCAGAGAGGTAGTGGAGGCCCCATCCCTGGAAGCATTCAAGGCCAGGTTGGGCGGGGCTGTGAGCAACCTGATCTAGTTAGCAGTGTCCCTGCTCACTGCAGGGGGGTTGGATGAGATGACCTCTAGGGGTCCCTTCCAACCCAAAACATTCTATGATTCTAAGGTACCAGAAGCAGAAAACAGACTTGTCAAGAAAAATCATGTCACATCAAAATTCCCCCTTTGACAGGGCATATAGCCTCACAGAAAGGGAGAAGTAGTAGATGTCACAGACGCTGTAAGAATGCAGCACTGTCTCACAGCATTTGTCATAAAGAAGTCTTAAAAACCTTAAACTCTAGAACTACACCAAGCATTTCCCTAAGTGCTTGGTAAGCCTGACTTAATACTTACCAGTGATTCATTATCAGACTTAGGATACGAATCAAGTGGATTTCTGCAAGAGTCTATTTCAAACGCTATTTAAAAATGACAAGCTAAGAGAAGCCGTAAGGGTCACTGGCGTTGGCATTACAATTTAAAGCAACCTTGACAAAATGAAGTAGCGGTTTGGAGAAAGCAGGGTGCAATTCAATAAAGACAAATATGGAGTTCTGAACATACCAGAGAAATCATCAACTATACAACCAGTCTAACAGTGACTGGCTAGTAGGACAGCTTCAGGATAGAACCTGGGACATACAGTGAATTATACAATAAAGCACAGATCAACCTGTCACACCACTATAGAAAAGACAAGTATTTTCCTGGAAATATGTAACCAAGAGCACTATCTGGAAGTAAAATGAAGTAGCCTTCCACTCTACTCAGCAGTGGTCTCAGCTGGAGAACTTAGCCTACTTTTTGCATACTTCACAAAAAGAGCAACAAAAAAACAAAGAGCCCACAAAACAACATCTGAGGAAAGACTGAAGCAATCACAATCACTTCAGTCTACTGAAGAATTCTCTCACAGATACGATAATCTTAAAATATGGAAAAGATTGTCACAAATAGCAATGAATACACTCGCCACATTCTCTGTCCATAGGGTAAGGAGTAACGGGCGTAAGTCATAGCAAGAGATTTAAAATCACTTAAGTAGTAGCACAGGCTGCCTGGAGAAACTGGGGGGGGTCTCCATCCAGGCCGAGGCCTCCCAGATCCTGCAGGGCCCATTCTCACCCATGTTTGCCTCCGCTTTGCAAGGGAAAATGAGAGGGCTACTAAGACCCTGCAAAGAGCAATCAGAGTTTATTATAGTGATGATCTTTAAAAATGCATTAGACTAAATATTGATAACTACAAATTTTATATACACACAGATGCTTGTATACAAACTTTCAGAAGTTTGTCTTTCTGAAGTTAACCCACCAAGCATTTGTTCTGAGATCAGATTCACTCAGATCCTCTATCTTATTTTATAAAAAAGTAGACTGGAACTATTCAATTTAAGTAAATTACATGCAATTAATGTTCTTTTATCCGCATGCCTTAGTCCAAAGTGGATACTCCTATTTCCAGTGAACTTAAACATATTTTAACAACTAATCCTGAATAACACTTCAGTGTCACTCTTCTTGACATTTTATTACATTTTTCAGTGAATTTTAATTTTCAGTAGATTGCCTTTTTTAAAAAATTTGCATAATGGATTTCTTGCCTATGAGGCTGTCTGAGTTCTGCAGACATTAAAGTTAATGGCAAAACTGCAACTGTCTTCACAAGGCAGGATTATATGCAAAAATTTAGAACTAAATGCTATGGATTTTGGC
The DNA here is from genome assembly GCF_000687185.1 of Egretta garzetta. Classification (NCBI taxonomy): domain Eukaryota; kingdom Metazoa; phylum Chordata; class Aves; order Pelecaniformes; family Ardeidae; genus Egretta; species Egretta garzetta. Next base: position 137,751 of record NW_009259796.1, on the reverse strand, counting down.
TGAAAAGAAATTAATGAACAGTTTACAAAAAGCACAAAGTTGTGTGAAGAAGTCTTGTCCAAGCACATATTGCCAATGCTCCTTTCACCTGTATTATAAATTCCACTCTTCTTTCTTGTCTAATCCAGAGACTTGATGTTACTCCTATTTTCTGCTTTTTACATACAGTATAAAATCTTGAATATAATTAAAAACTCTTACAATAGCAGCAATACAGCAACCTCCATTATCAACTAATTCCCAAATAGGCTTTTTACACTATTGTCCTGGTTTCAGCTGGGATGGAGTTAATTTTCCTCCTAGTAGCTGGCATAGTGCTGTAGTTTGGATTTAGCACGAGAATACCATTGATAACACCCTGATGGTTTAGTTGTTGCTGAGCAGTGCTTACACTGGTCAAGGACCTTTTTTCCCCCCCCCAGCTTCCCCTGCTTGGCCAGGTGCACAAGAAGCTGGGAGGGGCACAGCTGGGACAGCTGACCCCAACTGGCCCAAGGGCTATTCCAGACCATATGATGTCATGCTCAGTATAGAAACTGGGGGGAGTTGGCCAGGGGGGCAGCGATCACTGCTCAGGGATGGGATGGCCATCAGTCAGCAGGTAGCAAGCAATTGCCTTGTGCATCACTTGCTTTGTGTAGTCTGGATAATCTATTATTATTACTCTTTTTCTCTGCTGTTTTATTAAACTGTCTTTATGCCAACCCATAGGTTTTACCTTTTTTTTTTCCGATTCTCTCCCTGATCCCACTGAGCAGAGGGGAGTGAGTAAGTGGCTGTGTGATGTTCAGCTGCCTGCCACGCTAAACCACAGCAACTATTCATAAGAATAGCAATGTCTTGACTGGAATGTGTATTTTACTAGGTAAAAACTGACTGTTATTTTTCAGTTAACTAATGAAGAAATATTCTCCTGATTGCAACATGATAAACTACTGCCTTTTTTCCTGCTGGTTAATAAAGAAAAATAGATTGTTTTTTCTCACAGAACAATTTTCAGTTTCTATAATACAAGCTAAACTTTGAATGGGAATAAAAACAGGGTTCTTGACTTTTAAAATTGCATGTTTTTTCTCTAAATGTCAATGAGCTTTGTCAATATTAACTAATGTTCTCCCTGGTACAAAGAAATTCTTTAAACTTTTTGTTTAAAAATGTAGATATCCCCAGGGATCCTATTTACCTCAACCATTCACTTCATGTTAATGATAATTATGCAATATGTCTAAATACTGTTTCCTGAAGACATTTGCCATCAAGCTGATGTGAACATTACTTCAGAAAAATCTTCTAAATAGAATTAATGATACTTTTTCATTTGGCTGTGTAATTTCCATGAAGACTGGTATCACTAGAGGGAAAGCCATTTGGACTGCATTCAGTTTTCATGTATGAGAGATTCTGACCCAGTGTTTACAAGCCTCTCACTGTTATGTTTTCACATTAAAATTGTTCCAGTATCCTTACAATGAGTTCAGATAAATTCCTCACTATTGGTGAATTTATCCTGAATTGTTTCAATTCTGTGGCACCAGTCACCTGACTCAACAAATGAAAACCGAGCAAGAAAGTCTACAACCATCACTTAACTTCCGTAACTTCTTCCTAACAGCAAACCCCAGCGCCTGGGTAGGCATTATTATTTATGCATGCAATTCTACCACAGGACAAAGCCACTTAGCAACAAAAGCATGTCTTTATCTTAAACCCTTGCTGCAGTCTTGTGAAAATATCTTATTTCCATGCATCTCCTATTCCAAGGCTAGGCTCAGAAGCATACATTTACTGAACAAGCAAACAAAGGAATAATATCAAAGTGATGTACTACAAGAATCTAGACCAACTTCACTGCTGAAAAGCAATTTCCTAGACCACAGTAATCAAATCCATGTATTTATACACAGTTTACTTCCAAATTAACACAAGCAGAGTCACCTGCACATAACAATTTAAACACTTTGATACAAAATTTAATCTCCCTTAGAAAGAAGGCCATTTAGTCAATTTACCAGTGCTAAACAACCTACCTGCATGCAAATTAAACCAAATTAAATGGTTTCATAAGTAAAAGTTAACTTGTTTCACACAGCCCCTTACAGGAAAACACTGTTGCTTCTTTAAATGGAAATGGGAAACTTGTTAGCAATTTTGTAACACGTTGGGAAAACAGCATAGAAAAGTAAAAGCTAAGTTTGACAGAAGAATGAAAGGCTGTAAAATGGTTCTTATCACATAATGCCATTCCTGTCAAACCTGGGGTGTTTTTGGTTGATTGGTTGTTCTTAGCCTGTTGTCCCTGAGGGGCAAGGTCTCATTAATAAACAGTTCAACAGTAAATCTGACTGATAACCAGTGATAACTCAGTTATATCCCTAAGCATTAAACAAGTCGGATATTAAAAAAGCAGATCAAATAGGAAAATAGATATACACAAAAAAATCTCATAAGGTTAAGTTTATTACAGCTATGCAAAATATTTGTATTTATACCAGATGCTGTACCAAGGTTGAAACTGAGAAGGGTAGAAGGCAAAATAATCAAAATTTAAGACCAGATTTGTCAAAATAATGTTCTTCTATTTTCAAATATATATAAATTGGTTTTTGTGGGTTTTGGGTGGTTCTCTTTTTTAATGAGAAGCTCAATATTCCTATTACATTTACCTGTTTTGACCGGCCTTGAGATTTTGTTTTTCTGTGGATCCTTGAACCCAGGTGAAATGAAGTAACAACTAATTGACATTGCTGATTCATTATACAACCGTAGAACACTTTCAATCATCAGCTATGAATGCTTATGATAGATGTGCATCTCTATTACCAAATACAGATCTGTTGCTGTGCTCTTGTTCTTGTGTGAGATAGTTCTCAGTTTGCAAAGTCTTCTCTTTTTTTAAGATTAAGAACTCTAATAAGCATCTTAAGTCGCCAAAAAAAGAAAAAAGTCCACAGACCTGGCTTAAATCAACACTTGTAGTTTATTTAGAAAAAGTTATGAAGAGAAACTTGGAAATAAACTTAAGGCTAGAAGTAATCTAGAAAATAGAAAAAAATCAATTAAAAATTATTATACACCATGGATTGCATCATCCACAGATCTGGAAAACTTTATTAGACAACTGAAAGTCAGTAACTATGAAACCTACCAAAACACAGGTCAAAAGGAGGCCTAGAGAAATGCCTAAGTTAGTTTTCAGAGATGCAGTGAGCTACAGAAACATTAGTCATCTCTCAGATTCTCTGAACTCCTTAATAGCAAGTCTCACTATTTCTGAAAAACTGCAAAAAGAGCAATTCTGGACAGTCACAATATCAAACCTCAACATTTCTGAACACCGAGAAACAGCATCTCTACTCTTCCCCACTCCTAGCTTTCCACGCTCTCATTATTTTTTATCCTTTGTTACCCATAATGTTCTGAAAAAGAAGTTTGAAAAAAACTAACGTCCAGCTTCCAACCCCAAAACATCTTTGTCAATCTGATAAATATTTGAGTTAGTTCAGAAACAACCTGAAAGATAAGCTTTTCCTTTAATAGTATCAGTAAAGCACCTCCATGCAAAAGGGAAAGATGAATTAAGGTGCCACATGTCCAATTCTGGAAGAGGCATAGAGATTAAACATAAGAGAACTTTTCACATACCTGTTCTTCCATCAAAGAATTAATCCCAAGGACTGCTACAAGAAGCCTACATCTCAGTATCCTCACTTTATGGAAGATCAAGATTAGAAGGATATTATGTGTCTCTTTAAATTTCCCCATAACAAAAACATTCATGAGAAAGAAAAGAATTAACAGATGCCAGTAAAACTCTAAATCCTCTCCTAGCACACAAAGCAAAGCTTTCAATAGCCCCAATGTTACTTTTGAATCCTTCATTAGTTATGGATTCTCAGGTGATCCTGACACATCATTCTACTAATGCAGGTCCAAATTTATTGCATATCATTCTGACTGGACAGAGTTTTGCCCCAATTACTGACCTCATCTATTCAAAACTAAATTACGCAACTTGATCTACAAAGGGACACCATTTAATCAGACACTTGAAGTATTTCAACATGCCCTGAGCACACAGATGAGCGTGTAAGAGCAACACTGAGAACTAAAATTGTTATGGTTCATTTCAAGGCAGTTGGCAGTTACTAATTGAACATGTTGTGTTCTGGGACATGAATTTCTGGAGATTACTACTTGTTTTCTATGGCCCCCATTATCATTTAAGTGCTGTGAAATTGTCCTAACTATCAAGATTGCATGTAACAATGTAGAGGTTCTTTAGACCAGGCAGCAATCTAAGCTTCCATAAAGTTATGAAAAGGTTTTTGACATTATCTGTGGACCTTCTATACACTTTCTACCCCAAATAAATTTCTGCAGTAATGCAACTGAAAAACAGCAGCACCCAACCACAAAATTCATGTTTTCCCTCTACCAGATATAGCATGATATGCTCATGGTTTTACTTCAGACATAACATTCTTTCATTATTCTTTAATAATAAAATAAATAGTAGTATTAAACATATCACCAAATAAAAACTATGTTCAGCTAACACAACAGTTAGTATTTTTCAGAAGAATTTTTTAATGCACTGAAAACTTTGGTTTTATACTTGTGGTAATGCCTTGCAAGTGATCTCTCAGCTCACACTTAAAATAGCATTTGGAACAGAGCACTGTGCAGTTCTTCTGTCTTTTAACCTAGGATTCCTTGCTGCAGTCAATCAGGCAGTAAACCATAAAGCAATAAAACCAGCGTTTAACATAAGTAATACCTGAATTCTCATTCTGGTCTGGGAAACATTCTATCAGCTATATCATAGTATCTGACAAGGAGTATTGCTCCCCTCTTTTTTTTTTTTTTTTTTTTACATCTTTCTGAAAAGTAGGAAATTGCATAGAAATTGTGGTTTGGTAGTTTGTAAGTTTGGTGTCTGTACTTTGCATATATTATCTGGTATGATTGACAGTTATAAAATATTAGGCAAGAAAATTACTGATTGGCAACCAGAACTCCAGAAATCAACTGCCAAAGAGGAGAAAGGCACTATTGTCACAGAGGTAGGGGGGCAGATGAACTGTGCTGGCAGAACTGAGCACACAGGAAAATCAAGGGAAACGATCAGCAAGACTGCAGGACAGTGAAACTCCATAAAATTTTTGGAATACTGGATGATAGCTTTATCACAAATTACAGGAGTGACTGTAGTACATTACTTTGATTGATTAGTTTGATTACTTTGCTGAAAATGCATGCCCCTTTTCCTTGTCCACCAACTTCTGTTATCTTCCCTCAAATATTTAGTAATACCTTCTCGGGACACAATTTCAGGCTGGGTTGTTTTGTTTTTTTTTTAATGTGCTCAAAATAGAGGGTGTTAAGTAAAAAAGCAGACTGTAGCCTCAACACTGAATTGTAGCCCCAACACTCCATGTGGATACCAGTTAACACTATACATACTTTCAATACGTTTCAAACTACTTCAGATAACCCAAATCTCTTCTCCTAACTTTGTAATATTCAATGCACTTACCCTGGGGAGATTAAATGAATAGCCACCAGCTCCACCCAACAAGCATATTTACTGGGTATCTGCAATCCAAGGACACTGCTGACTCTTCCTGGATTGTAATGGTTGTTAAGAACTTTCAAAGCAAACAAGACTCCTGTAAACAAGAAGAAATCACATAAAGAGAAAAGTAATTGTGCCCAAATAATAAAGAAATGTGAACAACTCGACTACTGTAACTGGAGCACCATGCAGTTTCACAGCACCATGAAGCACACTGTTGCATGCCAGAACAACAGTTCTAAGCTGTTTTTTCAGTGACACTTTTCAGTGAATTAAAAATAAAAAAGGATAAAAAATTATATATCTCTATAATAGCCAATTCCAAGTTGCTTTTTAATATGCACCATAGCTACTCAGGTATTCAAAACAATACAAACATAATTTTAAAATGGGAGTTCTAGTTGAAATAAATGACAAATTATTGAACTCAAAAAACATTCCTTGAGAAAAGCCATGACTGAAAACAAGACAAATGCATGTGAAGCTCAACAGTAGGCTCAAATTCTGAATTAATGGAAAATCATCTTACATATACTCCAGAATCACTTGTGTCTGAAAAAAAAGTAGATAAGTCACCTTTAATCACAATAAATAATCATTCAATTCTAATTGACTGCAACTGTTTTATCATGCAAGCAATAGTCAATACGACAGAATGAATTCACATAATTTATTGGAACTTCCAAAATGTTTTTGAAAAAGTTCCTCTCAAGAGAAAGTGCACGCAGTTGTTTGAAAAAAAAATCTGAAAACTAGACAAGGAAAAGATTTGACATGGAAAAGATAGCAGAGTAGAACATCAATACAGATATATTAAATAAAAACATGAAATATGTTTCCGCCCCCTTCTAATGCCATAGATAACGTAATAGCCAAATTCCTTAATCTATCCAGTGATGTAAATATTCTTATTCTAGAATCAAATATAAACAGGAATATGTGTATGCACATACACACATACTCACACTATATGCTGCTGATAAAACTAGACGACTTCAGAAGCTATAAATTTACTAAAGGTGAGAATTATTCAATAGCAGCAGCGTAGCTTAGGAGTCATCTCCATCCAATCCACCCTTGGCTTACCAGAACCCTGCCTATACAGCTTCAATTTTTATTACTTTTTTTTTTTTTTTTAAAGAGTAAGTGCCCATTGGAACGGCCTGAGCTGGTGCATTATCAGGTTCCACCCAGCGGTCAAGGGGCAGGTCTGTTTCACCCATTTAAAATGAAATAATTAAAAAAAAAATCCAGGCATCCTAAAACTCTTGAAACCTGGTACAGTGAATAGGTCATAAATATGCATATAGATTGGCTCTTAAAGAGTTATTATAAGGAAAATTCTCATATTTTCTTCAACAGCTGTTCCATATACATGCCACTTGCCCCAACTGAAATCACCTATGCTAAACATCATGTTGACAATGTTGAAGGTTTAGAAAGATCAACTATGGATACTAACTCTGGCAGAGCTGCTTTAATCTGCTGCCCAAATAATCATCAAATGCACATGCACATAGGCTGCAATCCCACATTTCCAAGCTTGGAATACTCAAAAGATCTTGTAGAAGGTAAGTCACATCAGAACAGGTTGCAATATTCTATGCTGGATCTGAACTATCTATCTTGCAGAACATGTAAATTAAAATCCAATTAGGTAATACGTAAAAGCACAAATGGTTTAGTAGATTAGAGGCTTAGTTGCACTCTCTTTTTAGTTCACTAAAAAATCCAAAATACATGTTCCAGCCAATATTGTATTATGGCTGACACGAGTCTCTTGTAAGGAATGAAATGGGGACCCCACCTGGCCCATCACCACCGCTTGTCCTGCCTGCCAGCACCACCACTGTTCAGCAACTTGGTCCCTTTTGCTGTAAAGCACGCGAAGCCATAAACCTGCACCACCTGGATAACTGTATCACTTAATCTAAATTCCCTTCTATTGGTTTGAGGAAAGGAACACGTAAGCTGCTATCCGGGTAAGTGAGAAGCAGGTGACTAATCTGGTGAAAAAAGCTTACAGTGAAATCTCAACACTATCCAATTATATGGTAGTAGTACACTCCCAGTTATATAGTATAAAGAAGTTTCATGATAAATTCTTGAAATATTCACCCTTCTCGTTCCTAGTAAGAACTGGTTAGATCCTAAGCTGTTTTAAGGTATGGACCAATAGGAACATACAGGAAAAGCCTCACACGGATGGTGCATTATGTAAGTGAATAGCTAGAACAGATACTTCTTCACAACTTATAGGTCTCAACTTCTCATCCTACAGTCTAGGATGATACAAGGAAAGAGGTTCAAAAAGGAGTATGGTGGCAGCACCTCCCAGTTGTTCACAGAGAATAATATTACAGAGCACACCTCCCCCACGAATCACCCAGCAATAGTTGGGAGTACTGTATGAGAGCTAACCCTAGAAAGTCCAGCTGAGACTGGACTGAGTGCACATATTTCAGTCATTTTACTACTAATAATAAACATCCGGTAGGGTTCTGCAGTCACTGTTAGGGAACAGCAGGAGAGAGATGCTCTGCAAAGGAAGGGTATCCAAAAGGAACAGGGAGGCAGGCAGGCAGCAACTTCCCCAGTAGGGGCCCAGTCCCATAGCCCTTGAGCAAAGTGCACAGGGCAGGCTGGTGATGGTAGAGGGGGGTTGGCCAGGAGCCCAGATCACCAGGTATGTCTTTGTGACAAAGCAGGGCCAAAGAAAGTCAAGAAGTGAAATCAGGGCCCGGGTCAGAGAAGCACAAGGCCAGCCACAGATGCAATGTAGCTCAGGCAGGGACGACACAGAGGGCTTGAGCTTAAAAGCAGCTACTGAGCAATGAAGGGGAAAAGTCCCCCAGTAAGGCTTCTTTCAGCCATCTCACACACCTCTCATCACTAGTCTGAGGTGGGTTGCAGCTACCCCATATCAGAGCTGTCCTTGAACACAGGCAGCCAAACCCCTCAGGGTTGCACTCAGGGCCCCTACAGCCACCATAAGGGCCAATATTAGAACTTGTTTGGTTACCAAAGGGTGGGTGACTAGAGAAGATACAAAGCTCCAAGCAAGCAACTACCAGGATGTTCCAACTAGTACCGATTTGAGTGCCACACGGAACCTCCAGAGGTGTTGAAGCACCTTTCTCAGAGGTTGAAAAGGAGGGCTGGCCTTCTAATGCTAGGTCCCAATGACAGTGTGGGTACAGCATGTACCTGAAGTACATGCTTTAAATTTAAAAATAGGATAATTATTGACATAAGCACATACATGCACATGGATGTACACCTATCCATTTTCTGCATTCAACAAATATTGCTATATAGTATCCATAAATATTAATTTTACATATGTATATCAGACCAACTATGTGCCTTACCTGAAAAACCTACAGCACAATTCATTTCATATGAAGGATCATCCAGAATTTTCACAAGCATGAATTCCAGCACCATATAAACAACTCCAACCAGCACTGAAAATACTGCAATTATGTATGCAAACCATATGCTCTTAAGCTTTTTTTCCAGCATTATCCCCTTCCAAAGCATGGAAATCATGTTATAGTACAAATGCCAGTCATCTGCATGGTGGACAGGAGAAAGCAGTAAACGCTGCCAGTTCTTCCTGTAGAAACCTTCCTTCACACTGATACACACTTCAGGAAGTGCCCTCACAGGATTCAGAAAGAGAAAAATATTCAGTGCAAGCACCCCAAGGGTAACAGAAGGAATGTTCTGGAGTCCAACTTGAGAAATTTGATAAAGCAGCAAAAGCAGTCCAGCATTGACTCTTCCCTGCCTTCGTTGCATTATTACTTCTTATTCAAAGAAATGTGAAGATTATTCTGATTTCTGGTCTTTTGTTCAAATTCAAAACCATGCAAGTTTTGGAAATTCTGAAAGAAAAAAAAGATAACTGTTATTATACACATACAAGGGTGTTTTCAAGCTCTTCACTTCTTTTTTAACACAGCAAATTCTTCAGGCTTATCAGCTGATACCTCTTTTAAATCAGAACAAAAATTCAAACAAGAAAAAAAAAATATGACAATTTTTACACTGGTTTAAGACACAAATAAAAGGGATTTACACAGATAATCCAGACAAGCATTGTGGGGGAAAAAAGATTCTGCAGCCTCTCTTTCATGTCCCTGGACAGGCTTTACTTCATCTATAAAATTCCTGGGTGTTCTAGACACATGCGCATTAATATCTTGATTCACTAACAACTATTAAAATTTTAGGAAGGAAACCAGTTAATTCTTTTCTAGAGTCTCGGTTTTCAGGCTTCCCATCTTTGCTACACACAATTTTTTCATTAACATTTTTCCAACTTTTACAAATATTCAGTACAAGCTAAGAATGAAAATTAAGTTACAATTTCAACAGAGACACAGCTAAGCACTCCTAAATGTAAGCTTTGAAAATTGTTATTGCTTTCCTAGTGACTGGAATTCAAAGTTTAGTTTAAAAGCATGCGACAGAGAAAAAAAAAACCTGTAGGAAGAAAGCATATACAAGAACCGCACAGAATATTTCCAGACAGAGCAAAATATTAATCTCTCCCCTATTTATGCTAGATAAAATGGAGGATAAAAAAGGGCTACGAAGTTCTAGATCTAGCTAAAAATAGTAACCCTATGACTGAAACTGAGAAAGGGCACCGAGCTAACCTGTGCAAGCCTATAAAGAGAGGGGGAAGGAAGCTGCATTGGAGAATACAGCACAAGGTGACGGGGAGATTCTAGAGAGTGGAGCCACCTGCAGAAGTCAGGAAAAGACTGAATTTCAAGTAGCTCCTGAGGGCTACTTCAGCTTGGCCAGTACTATTTTTAGTTCTCAAAACTCTTCAAGGTGGCACAACAGGAGTGTGGCCACTCTTCTCCACCTCTAAGATGCCAGTTCTTTGCTGAACTAAGGAAGACACCCAATACATTATTTCACACATAAGTATCAACTATGCAAAGCCACGAAAACACTCTTCAAAACTTCACCATCAGGTTTCAAAACTTCCTGCAATATCTACACAAATACAAAATTCTCATCTCACCATCCCATTCACCTCCATTTCCATTATATTTAAAATAGTTAGCATAAGTTGCTAATACGCTCACTTTTTATTCAGTTTAAATTCCTGCCCGATTCATCACAGCAAATGCTTTCTCTGTAAACATTTTTATTAGACAAACAAGCAACAATCTAATTCTTCTGGAGGACAGCAGAGGAAAAAAACCTGACACCTTTATAAGGAGAAAAGGACAACAGCTCAAGATGCAAAGTTTAACATTCCACACTATGCCTATTAGGATTTACTAAATTGCACATTTCTACAGACCATTGGTACACTTGCAAACACTTCACTGAACATTTTTCTTTAGGTACTCTGAGTATCATTAATAATTTGATCAGGTTGCACTGCACAAAGTAAGTGAACACACTGAAAAGAAGGAAATCACCTCTGAATGATGTTACCCTATAACAGCAAAAGGAACTATGAAACCTGCACAGGTTTGAAAATCAAAGATGATCACCTAGGGGCCAGCCTACCTCCTCTACTTATATCTAAGTGAGAGGAGCACATGCTTCCATGCTAGTTCACACACATAATTAATTAACGCCACTTCTTATGGTTAAGTTATTCTAGTCTCTGGATTTCTCTTTAAATTGCATTTATGCTTATTATAGCACTTTAACAGAAGAAAAAAAGCCCTAGTAGCATCCTCAAAACAACTGTAGTAGATCAGAATGCAAGTACATGTATTTGCTACCTCAAAAGGAAATTCACAGCATTTTTTTTCTCATGGTCTCATCTCACAAGATGCTACACAACATCTAAGTCTTGCCCAAAACAGAGCGGAAACAGCAGAAACATACTTTATGCCAGGCCTCTTGAACATACAACTAACTACATCAGTGCCTTTAAAAAACAGTTTCTAATCATCACAATTTAAATACAGAGACCACAGCTATAGTCCCTACAATGTTCAAATGAGCTAAGACCTCTTTGAGTGTAACTTGATTGTCACAGATGATAATTAACATTGTCAGCCTTTGACTTTCTAATGTCAATGTTACAAAAAAAGTACTTAGATAATCAAAAGTTTAAGCAACGTCATTTTCTTTTTCCATACCACATGCTCTGATACCAGGTATACCAACATCCCCAAACTGTTCTTATATGCATCTGCCCAATCCTCTGACTTTTCTCGTACCACTGACACAGCTACATTTTTTTCCCACCACAAAACAGTTGACATAAAAACTCTTAGAATTTAAAAGTCAACATAATTTAAACGAAAGTTATGTGGAAACCCCAAAATCTTTGCCATACCATGTTGTTCAAATTGCCAAATACTACAGTCATACTTTTAAAGTTCCCCCCTGCCCCTTGATACTCTTTAATTACCAATTTAAATACTTTTAATATACACACACCTAGGAAAAGAACCCCTCATACAGCACTTATCTGTACAACAATCATGTAACATGACTGGGATTACAGTAGGGCTATGTATTATAAATCATTCCCATTACTGGTAGCAATCAAAAATGCCAGCCAAGACAGATTATATGTTTGATTATGAAGGAAAAAGATACAAGAAAACAGTAATTATTTGAGAGCCTTCAGGAATGCAACTCACTTAAAATATATAGAGCATTCAACTGTTTGAACATTCTTCCTCAGCCTCTACTCTGTTTATTAAAAGTTTAATGAGGCTTGAAACAATGAAGCACTTATTCCTTTTTCTTTTTTGAAAACATGCCACCCACTTCAAAATGTACAAATTTCCAGGACAGACTTGAAATGGACATTTGTCTTGCATCTAGTCTGCCACGTGTCTGCATTTTTGTCACCTACTCAAGATAAATGTCTGAACTAAACATTCTTGGAATTTGTTTGTTTGTTTTGTACTAACCAAGTGCAAAGCATTTAAACTTTTATTTTTACTGTGACAAGCCTCCTTGCTCACTTGGCAACCATAAAATATTATGACTTCATTTTACTGAAAAATCATGTAATAAAGTAAATATTTTAGTAAATACCAGTTAAAATGAAATGTTATACTGTCTTTTCCTATAGTTGTAATTTGAAGTAAGAGAAAAACAATCTCCCCGTACCCTTGCTCCCCCAAAAATGGACAGAATTACCCCAAAATTTTGATTTATGTTTATGTGAAGCAAAATCCAGCCCATTGCCCTTCTCCTTAAAAATAAATAACTAAATAAATCACACTGTGACATAAGCCTAGATTTTTATGAATAGACAGAGACATAAAACATCTTATTCTCACAGAGGGTGAATACAGCTGTGATCTACAGATTTTGCCATTATCTGCATGGCCTTTAGATCTGTCACCAACCTTCTCTCTAGAACTGCTTTGCAAAAATGATTTCTATTGGAGGTACCTCAGCATTGTATAACTCTCTACTGACAGAAAAAAATCCCAGGGTTACTCTTTCAGTTCAGATCAGGAGCATGATTTTGGAATAAATTTCTCCATTGCCCCCAGTGACTTCACTGTGGTTCACATCGTGGAGTGGCCTGAGTATGCATGAACTAGTCTCTTTTCAGATGAAACTAAACCAGGAGATGTGTTCCAGGAAAGAACCCAGTGGATGCCAGAAAAAATTGGGCATTCAGCCTACACGTCCAGATTAGAGCTAGACCAACATAAAAAACACTTGAAACATGTAAAGGGTGAATACCAGACCCTGGGCATAGAATCATAGAATAGAATCATAGAATGTTTAGGGTTGGAAGGGACCACTAGTGGTCATCTAGTCCAACCCCCCTGCAGTGAGCAGGGACACTGCTAACTAGATCAGGTTGCTCAGAGCCCCATCCAACCTGGCCTTGAATGTTCCCAGGGATGGGGCCTCCACTACCTCTCTGGGCAACCTGTTCCAGTGTTTTACCACCCTCATTGTAAAAAATTTCTTCCTTACCTCTAGCCTGAACCTACCCTGTTCTAGTTTAAAACCATTTCCCCTTGTCCTAACACAGCTGGCCCTACTAAAAAGACGTTCCCCATCTTTCCTATAGGCCCCCTTTAGGTACTGGAAGGCCACAATCAGGTCTCCCCGTAGCCTCCTTTTCTCCAGACTGAACAAGCCCAACTCTCTCAGCCTGTCCTCATAGGAGAGGTGCTCCAGCCCTCGGATCATTTTTGTAGCCCTCCTCTGGACCCGTTCCAACAGTTCCATGTCCTTCTTGTGCTGAGGGCTCCAGAGCTGGACGCAGTACTCCAGGTGAGGTCTCACCAGAGCTGAGTAGAGGGGCAGAATCACCTCCCTCGACCTGGTGGCCACACTCCTCCTGATGCAGCCCAGAGTACAGTTGGCCTTCTGGGCTGCCAGCGCACATTGCCGGCTCATGTCTAGCTTTTCATCCATCAGTACTCCCAAGTCCCTCTCAGCAGGGCTGCTCTCGATCCTTTCT
>NW_009259796.1:118684-123609 GCF_000687185.1 Egretta garzetta | reverse complement strand
GAGCCATTGACCACTACCCTCTGGATGCGACCATCCAGCCAGTTCCTTATCCACCGAACAGTCCACCCATCAAATCCATAGCTCTCCAATTTAGAGAGAAGGATGTTGTGGGGGACCGTGTCAAAGGCCTTGCAGAAGTCCAGATAGATGACATCCGTTGGTTTCCCTCTGTCCACCGTTGACGTCACACCATCATAGAAAGCCACTAGGTTTGTCAGGCAGGACTTGCCCTTGGTGAAGCCATGCTGGCTATCTCGAATTATCTCCCTGGTCTCCATGTGCCTTAGCATAGCTTCTAGGAGGATCTGTTCCATGATCTTCCCAGGCACAGAGGTGAGGCTGACAGGTCAATAGTTCCCGGGGTCTTCCTTTCTACCCTTTTTGAAAATGGGTACAATGTTTCCCTTCTTTCAGTCACCAGGGACTTCACCTGAGTGCCATGACTTTTCAAATATCATGGAGAGTGGCTTGGCCACTTCATCGGCCAGTTCTCTCAGGACTCTGGGATGCATCTCATCAGGTCCCATAAACCATTTCACACTACAGATAAGCCTCGACAGGCCCATATGACTTGTCTATGAAGATACAGTCTCAGGGTATAAAGACTTATCCAAGCAAAGAATGAAACCGGAAGAGTGTTTTTAGAGCAAAAGAGTCCTACAAAGGAGGTAGAAGCAAACTGCAAACCCTTTTACTATTACCCTAAACTTTGGAAGCTGGGGGGGGCAGGGAGGCAGGCATTAAAAAAAAGCAATGCAAGAAAAAACATCAAATTTGAAACTTAATGAATCATCCTGTTCATATTTAACATACATGCAAGGAGAAGGTCAACCACAGCTGTCAGTTACAATAAGCTTTGAAATGTATAGTCAATTACATAGTTCATAACAAAAGACAAGGTTCTGACATAATTATGAAAGTAATTACTTTATAAAGAATGACTTCTGGATTAATCAAATGTGCCTCTAAAGGGCATAATGTGTATTCATTCACAAAGGAACACTGAACTTTAAACTGAAAACACACATTTTAGAATTTGATATGAGAAATCATACATCTGTAATACAAATGTTTTAAAAGAATTTAAGTCAGTAACTACCTTACTGAA
Organism: Egretta garzetta; assembly: GCF_000687185.1. Classification (NCBI taxonomy): domain Eukaryota; kingdom Metazoa; phylum Chordata; class Aves; order Pelecaniformes; family Ardeidae; genus Egretta; species Egretta garzetta. The sequence goes on along the minus strand of NW_009259796.1, from coordinate 122,501 downwards.
AGGAAGCAATACAAAGTCAAATATCAGCATAAAGTGACTGCATGAAAGGCTATATCACGTCTGTCTGCTTTTTAATATGCCACATTTTATTTTAAATGTCCTTCAAAGTTTTCTGTGAGAGTAAGGAAGTTCCTCTGCCTCCGCCTGCTTTAGTAAAAAAAATTGAAAATGTTTTATAGTTCTTTAATCCTCTTAGTACTACTAAAAAGAAGCCCTTAACAAAATAAGCTTTTAAGCTAACAACTTAAAACTGAAAATTGTGTTCTGAAGGGTATGACAATTATTCACAGTTAAAAAAATATGTATCTTAAACAATACATGCAAAGAATATTTTTAACACCTCATCCCAAAATAAGCAAGATAACTTTCAGACAAAAGAAAGGAAAGGACTAGGTCAAATCTCCTACTCTGCCTCACATCTTAAGTATGAACTTCTGTGACGCTAAGCATTTAGGCTTTTAATTACCTCATTAGTTTGATTACTGCTACTTAATCTAAAAAGAAAAATACTTAAAGGCTGCAACCTGTCCATCCTTCAACTAAAATACAGAGTTATTCAAATTGTTTCATTATCATTATTAACTTGCAATATCACTGGAAGCCCTGCCAATTTTGGACTCATGTTTTCATTCACAAAAGAGAAAACAATTTACTTAATATATTTGACATATATTGAAATTTAATCAGAATCAATATACAAATCTAAACATCAGAATGAGCATCCACCAGACTTTTCTTTAAAGCTTATAATCGTAAAGACCAGTTATATTCTCTGTCATCATTTGAGTCTACTAACATTACCTCTAAAATGTGCTTAAGATAAATATATTTTATCTGTCCACCTTCATTTCTACACGGCATCCACTTCTAATTCAAATTATTCAGTCGGCTACAATGACACCAAGGTCATAGCAAGCAACATTTCCTTACATCACACAAGGACACAGCACATAGAACCAATGAGCTTCCTCAGGCCACTCTCAGGAAGATATAAACTTGACAGTTTTAATTCTATAATTCTAGCCTGATAGCCCAAACACTCCTTTGGTTCCAAGGACCTACTCCACCACCATGTACAGCTAGAATCAGCTGTACATTTGCTCTGTCAGAACTTTGCTCAGCACCAACCAAATTGACTAAGCATAGACTGGAAGACTTATTCTGGAAATTACGTTATGCATTTCAGACACTAGCTTGATCCTGAAGCCAATATGACACATTGCAGGCAATTTACACGTTGGGCATTATGCAGCAGGCTGCATGATGCAGCCAGAACCTGAACAAAACCAGTGATCCCAAGTTGCAAGAAGAAAAATAAATTATAGGAGCTTAAAAAAGGCCAAAAAATTCCTGTTGTAGCAATATAAGAAACATTATTTGATTTAACAAAGTCTTCAAAACCTCTTCAGTTCATGAAAAATCAGAACAACAATTCCTGAAAACTTTTTTACTCTCTGATCCAGGAAATGATTGAACATATATTCATTATGTGACTAATCTACCACTAAACTCATTCCTTCCTGATCTTTCAGTTTCTCCATTACCTTTGGTAGGTAACCAATGTGGAAATGGTTGGTTCACATGCCTCAAAACCGAGGCCTCATCTATCGCAAAAAGGATTTACTTGCAGCACATAGAGTGATGCTTCCTATTTCCTCCTCTGGAGACAAAGATCAGACCAGTGTCTTCATAATGCAATATAAACCAGCTCCTGAAATGGAACAACCTAATAAGCAGTCTTCTCATGGTTATAGCTTATTCTAGTCAAGAAGCTGATTATAAATACACTGTCAAAAGGAGTTGTTTTTGCTTATGTAAGTTTTATATAATAGAAATTCTGCTGCAACTGCCAAATCAGTAAGTCATTTTAGTGTAGAACAGACAGAAAAAGTAGGCACCTTCATAGATTTTTACAATTTACACTTGTGAAAGTCTGCATTTTAGCAACTCTCCCTAGAAATTACTAAATTTTTCCTTCATTAAAAAAAAAAATAATCTGTTCAGGCTCTATAGAGGAGCCAAAACAGCAATGCATTACCATTGCCTTTTTTGCTTAGAAAACCTAAAAGCAACACAGAGATAGCTTTCTCTACCTCTAAATTTATGTGCCATATGTAATCAAACAAATAAAGCATTTTTGACCAAGCTACAAAGAAAAAGGAATAAGTCAATAAAAAATTTCTTTCCTTGAAGCATCAGCTCTTGTTGAATCTCTGTGATCAGTTAGTCAGAATTACTTTATCAGAATATTTTGAAGGGAGACAATGGACATATTAAGTCCCTTCCCAGTTCTGTGGAAGGAAAGGGACATGGAAACGGTTGATAAATATTCTTACTATCCCTGTCTCATAACAGACGGTAATTAGTAACTAGCTCTCAAAATGCTAGGATGCATCTACACAGAATTTAAGTTAGAGAAGTAAAATAATTGTAAATATGTATAGCTATATCACTGTACTGGTTAAGGTGAGATGTCACAGTTTAAAAAAATAAAAATACATCAGAAGAACAGTGGACTTCAGATTAGGCCAGTTAGCATTTTAACTTCACAGACATTTAACTACTTTAATTAGGATCAGGGGGTTGGGGTTGTTTGTTTTTTTCACTTGATTGCAATACTTACACTTGTATAACCCTAAAACTGGGTAATTATACCAGAAGAGCACCCTCCTTTGTTTATCTCGAGAATTTTGTACTGTAATTAAACCAACACCTCCCTGACCCGCTTCAAAAGTGTGAAGCGCGAGTGCTCTTACAAGTTTTGCATTCCTTAGTTTGTGTTGCTTCAAGGGAAAATTTGTCTGCAGTTTGCAACAGAAAGGACAGGAAGCTTACTTTCTAATTAAATCAGTTTTAAATACTACTGCTTAAATATACAAACAATTCAGAAATACACACTTTCAAGTATTCGTGTTATGCTACCTCTTGTCAAGACCTCAAATTTCTTTGAATTAACAAAATGCAGCTCCAGAAAGAACATCACTGCACTATCTCAGGAAATGTAACCAACTCGGGTATTATTAAATATGTTTTATAAATGCCCGAATTACTTAAACTAAGTATTTATACAAACACAAGGAAGTTTACCAAATATAGTTGAGTTACAACACTCAGCAGGTGTCACTGCTTCTCCTTCGATACAGGTGCAAGTTATTTGCAGCTTTTGGATTTGTTGTTTGGGTTTTTTTTTTTAACTTTTTATAATTTTAACGAGGAAAAAGGGATATAGTTCTGGTCAGATTTTTTTTTTTTGTAAATCGGTTGATTGTTTACATAATATTGTAAAACAACATACATTGTTTACATAATCTGTAAAAAATACTACTGAAGGGAAACGGAGCAAATAAATAAAATACATATTAGCAGTTAACAAGCAGCCCATATTAAGGTGTCACTGGATTCGAAATGGATTTGCTGCAGCTTACTGATAAGACAGACGTTATCTGGGGTTTGGCCCTTGGGAGCGCCCCCCCCCCGCCGTTTTTCCCGTGACGCCCTCAGGCACTGCTTCCTTCTGCCAGAAAAAAGCATTTGAGAGAGCAAAGCCCAACAGAAGCGGGGGACGGGGACGCCGCCGCCGCCAAGAGTTGTTAAAGTGTGCAATATTAGGTATTTCTAAGATTTCTGAAACTCGCTTCACTTCCATGAACTCCGCCCCGCCGCTCTGCTCCCAGCGGCGGGGGACGAGCTAAGCTCGGCGGAGGGCAGCTCACTAGAAGCCATCCCCGGAGAGCCAGCGGCTTCAGGGGAAGCCCTCCCCGGCGCAGACGCCTCTGAAGCGCTTTTGCTTCCAGGCACCGGACAGCCTCCGGCACGG
>NW_009259796.1:92046-118241 GCF_000687185.1 Egretta garzetta | reverse complement strand
GGGCGGTAAAAGCGACGCAGAGGAGCTGGGCCGGGGGGGCAGCGCGGCCCCGGGGTGGTAGCGCGAGGCCGGCCGACACAAGGCCCGCTACAGTCGCGCAGCCTCATGTTCTGCCCTAGGCGCCGCGTTGCTGGGAAGGGCCCCGCCCAGGAGGTGAGGCAGCGGCTGAGGAGCGGGCGAGTGCCCCCTGTTGGCTCTATCGACGCTGCAGGCTGTGGAAGGGTGTTGAGGCGAACACAAATTAGCGGAGTTAAGGGGGTGCTCAAGAGGAGCACACCGGCTCCTAGGCAAAACCCCTCAGCCGAGTACGCTCTAGTGAGGTACCAGCTCCAGGCGGCAAAAGGCGCCCAGCTTCCCAGCTGGAAGGCTTTGGACTGTGTTTATTCCAGTAACGTCTGTGAAAATACCGGTTACTGGCACCACTTACCATTAAAGTGGATAATTAGGTTCCCTTTGAAAATGTCTTACTGCACATGCAAAAAATTAAAAGGTTCAAGAGTCTGACGGCTTTAATTTTTTTCCGGCATTAAAGGCAGTTAGATAAGCACATTAGCTTCACTTGCCGAGAGTACTAGTCACTGATGCTCAGTATTGTTCCCCAAATTTGATACAAATACCTAGACTGGGAGCTTTGTTATTAATACTCAGTAGGGAATACATTGAGCAAATTATAAATACCTAAAATAATAGGTTATCATAGAAATGTGAGCAAGCTGATGGTGCAAGTATGTGACTAGAAATGAATCACACAAAATCTATAGCCAAAGCTACATGTAAGTGGCCCTGTTTTGCCGTCATTTATGTGGCACTTAGGTTTCATAGAACATTTTGGCAATTTGTACAAGTATGTAATAGAATTTATAGGAAAATTGTGTTCTGCCCTTCCAAAAACAGCACGCAGCTCAGCAGACTGGCAGGCATGAAAGGGGCTGAATTCCTAGAAATAGGGTGGAGATCAAGTTAAAGGACCAGGCTTTGCCAAAATAAGCAACTTCAGCATAGTCTTCTCTTCCAAGAATGAACAGAAGCCAAAAGAGGAGGGCAGATTCAGTGTGTGCCACCATTTAGACATGTTATCTTAAGCTCCTTAGTTTTGGCACATTTAGATCTGTTACCTCAATTAATGCTAATAATTCATAGAAATAATTCATAGAAATCGCAAGATGTGGGAGTTATAAATGCCTAGACTGTTAGATTTTCTAACATACATCAGCTTTTCTATAACTGACACCATTTTCTGTAACAGCATACTCCCATTTTCATACAATCAGAATTTCAGTCTATAATTCTTAGCGAAGCGGTATTTATTGCCGGAGTACGGGTCCAGACCTTATTACTGGATGTACAAGCCCTGAGGTTGTGGTTCTCTTCTGGGACCTAGAAGATCTGGTTTTCATTCCTAGTTCACTTCCTGGGTCAACCTGAGCAATCATTTATTAATATTCTGTCTTTTTGGGTCCTTATTGAATTGGTAGAGATAACAGAAGTCACAGGAACAATGGGAAGCTAAGTAGATGAATTATGTTTTCAGATGCTGTAATTAATGGGACAGGTATGTAGATAGATGAAAAAAAAACCCAACCTGTTCTTGTACTTTTAACCAAACTATGGGATTTGATACCCATTAAGTTTTTAAAATTTGGTTTTTTCTTGTTCTACACAAATTTTGCTAAAACCCCCCAGATCTTCTGGATTATTTTATACTTACATAAATGGCTGGTTAGGAAAAAAGAAAACAATACAAAACACCTGCTGCTTTCTTTCTTTAATATCAGACCACCATTTACTTCATGGATTTCTTTTACCTCTCTCTGAATGTTAATTTATTCTTATCAATAAAATTGAATAAAATGAGAACTGCTGTTCACAAACTACCTTTTTTTTATTGAAAAATTCAAAAGTTGATGAAATTTATTTCTTTAGCCTTGCTCATACATGTTCCATACATGCGATTACCCAGCTTTCCTCAACATGAAAGACGTTCTTGAGTAAGAATAGCAATTCAGTTTGGCTGAAGGTCTGGCACATGGAAGGTTAGTTAAGTTCATGTAAGGCAATATCCCTTTCCATTTAAGCAACTATTAACAGTATAGGTTCTGTTTCCTAGGTATGGCTGGCCTGAATAGAAAGAGGGTTCAATACGTGGAAAGAAAATAAGGAAGAAATAAACAAAACCATCATTTTCATAACCCATGTACGCTTAGCAGGGGAGTGATGCATATGGTTAGCACTGCTTACGCCTTACTGCTAACTGTATAATCCATGTAAATATTTATAATACAGCTATTATCGGTGTAAACATACAGCTGAGTCATATGTTGACCCGTAATGAAAAAGTGACATTGAGATCTTTCCTTTACTTAATAGCACATGGTTTAAACAGGTTTTAGGAGCAGCAGAGCAGGTCTCAGAATACTCATTTTTCTGAGATTTATACTGAGGCTTTTCAACATGAAATAATTGGGAAGGAACAGCCTGCTATGGAATGCATGGATGCAAATTAAATCCATATCTGAAGGATATTTTTTTAATTAATGCTGGGAATCTGATAGCAGCATATTTGAAACACTGTTTATGTTAATCTTGAAGGAACTAGTTAGGACTAGCCTACAAATGTAAGAGAATGTCAAAGCATAGTTATAGTAAAGGAACTGTGACTTTCCTAGACTGTCAGTACGTGACAGTGTTTACAAACAGTAGAAGAGAGAAGCAGTAACCCAGAACCAGAATTTGATACGTGGAATATTATGAGTCTGTCAGAAAAATACCAAAATACAGATGATTAAAGGATCAGTTTAAACATGTTATTAGTTTATATACAGCTATTGTACTGCTGCTACCATTCTGGTTCTGAAAACAACATAATGCTTTGGAAACTGTGGAGGCAAGCTCATCTGAGAGATATGCATGGAAATATAATCTGATAACAAATGGTTTGTGTGAATTCAGGGCTTACTCTTTCAAAGTCTTTGATCTAACATTGTCTTTGCGATGTAGCCCGCTAATGTTTCCTTAGCTAGTGGTGTACTGTCTCCAGTTCAGCTGCCATCATCACCAACATTATAACTTCATAATACAGTATGGACAAACGGAGTGAAAAATGTAGATGCTTTCTCTCCAGCTTATAGAGATAAAAAGGAATATATCCTGGAGGTTCTTGACCTGTTCATATCATCTGCCGGAAGGAATAGAACATCTGGTGGAAAAGAAAAGAGTGTATCGGTTTGAACGTGGGCCGGAAGAAACGGACTAACATCAAAAAAGTTTCATAACACTTAAAGCCAAAGGGGCCTTTGATCATCTAGTCAGCTCCTGCTTATCCAGATACTTCCACATTGCCCTGAGAGACTTCGTATAAACCAAAGCATTTTCATCCTCAAAAGCCTAAGCTGTTTTATGTGACCAGAAGAGAGCCGAGTAGACCAAAAGGTAATGCTAAGGAAATGAATGTGTGAAATATGCCAAGAAGATGGTACCAAGCAATCTCTCTATGCAACTAAAGGGCGTTCTAGAAAAGATATCAAAGTCAAAGAGAAAATAATTTGACATCACTGTTGGAAACAAACTATAATGTAGAAAGTTATTGGTTATGCAATAACAAGACAGTAGCCTCCTGTCATCTAAAACTGATTTAAAAATATGTATAGGCAAACATTTATCTTCATTTTGCTTGACCACAGGATTGTTAAACAATCATTACTAAAACGGTCTGAAAATTGTTAACCATAATAATTCTATAGGCAGAAAATATTCTGTTGAATATAGTTCTTTTTTCAGTGGCAACATAATTTACATCTCTTCATTCACAGTTTATACAAATCATGAAGTTAAAGTACATTCTGCTGCTGGCAGGGAATTTTTGTTAATCCTGTAGCTGTGAAAATTTTGTGATTATTTCCCATTTCTATAAAGCATTCACATAGTGTTTTCCTTTATGGAAACACAGGGTTTGATCCATTTTTTATGAAATTTTAACTGCTTTACAGCAAGGAAGTATCAGTAATCTAGTGACGTCTGTGCATGCTCCATCAGCTTGCAGGATGCCAGGACAGTGGAAGCAACGTGCTCCCGCAGGAAGATGAAATGTCAATCTGTAGAACTCCCAGGTTTCCAGCTCTCAAAGTTGGGCTAATCCAGAGGCTTTATCTGGCACTCCTTGTAAGGAAGGATTTGTCAAAGATAGTAAAGGAATTTCTCCAGAAATTACATTGAGCCTCTTTCTGGAAGTCTCTTCTTGCTCTGTATTTTCTCATGGATATTAGAGTAGAATTGCTGTTTTTGTCTTTCTATGTTGACCTTGGTTCTACAACGTATATGCTTACCAACCCAAGTCATGTCCCCAGTGGAGAGGTTGAAAGGCAGAGGCATGAGGGGGAAGCATTTGGAAGAGGGGCTGGTACCAGTAGAAGACTGGTCCTAAAATTTTACTTCATGATTCAGTCTTTTTATTTCTGTTTCTGTACAATGAAAGAAGCTGGTTTTCCCCTGGAAGTCTGAATCCCAGAAGTAGTGAGGAGGCATAGTATGTCATAATATCAACATGGGAGTTGATTATTTGGTTTGGGTTTTTGTTGTTGTTTTTAACCTAATGGGCTTTCTAAAGCTTTCTTTAATGTTTTATTTAACAAAACTAAGCCTAACAAAGGCATCTGTCACAGCCCAGAGTGCACTAATAGGCTTTAATTGCCCTGACCAGCCTCACCTGGGTCCCCCTGCCCGTGGGCCCAGGAGCCCCACTTAAGGTCTTCCCAGGCCTTTGTTCCCTTCCTGAGTAGGGCTGTAGCAGCACTGGCCTCTGCTCTACCACAGCCTTGCCTGGGCTATGGGCCCTGCTGAGCTTGGCCTGGCTGTCCTGGTGCTGCCTCTGATCCTGGCTCCCAGCTTTGCCTCCAGCTGGCCTAATCACCACGGGCTGCCCCAAGTTCTAGGCTCTTGGCTGAACCCAGCTGCCACCCCCAGACCTTTCCTGCCCCGCACTCAGGTACCTTGGAGCTGGGCCCCCTTCACGCGGGCTGTTCCAGAGTAGGAAAGGGGGTGTAAGTGGTGTTCAAGGCAGTGACTCTGAAAGTGGCAATTCAGAATGGGCAAGCTCTCTCAAAGCGTTGTTTTAATTTTCTTCATTGTATGCCATCTCTGTTTATAAAATGTTCAGTAGACATTACAAAGCTGCTGTAAAAAAAAAAAAAAGTAAATGAAGATCAAACTGGCTTTATGAAGCATTTAAGCATTTTAAGTGTAGAAAACTATGTATGAATTATAATCAAACTAAGTAAAAAGTACTGAATAGCAACAAATGTGGGAGCTTGTATTTTGTGTTACTCGGATTCAGCTCAGGAGAAACTTCACTCTAACCTGGCAAATCAGAATTTTCTGGCAAATATATTTCATTTGATCAGCTGGTATAGATGGAGAACATAGACAAGCTTTCAGGTGCCCAAGGCTTCATTCAGATCTGAAATAGAAGCAGTGGACTTCAAAGTTAAGTAAAAATTGAGGTCCATGTTTCTTGATTAACTTTAGAGCATGCTGGAAGTTGCATATAGCAGCTGAGTGGAAATAACTGGTGAGTTTGCTGGGGATGATGCTTTTTCTTGTGTATGTATAGGAAATAAGCGTTGGTCTTGAGCTTGATTTCAAACAGCAAGTTTTACCCCTGCTTTTGTGGTAGCGCTGCTGTAGCCATAATGGTCTCCCTAGGACAAAGACAGAGGTGTGTAGACAGATGTAGTACCTCTTGTTGGTGGCATCAACAAATATAGATGGAAGCCCTCCTTCAGACCTGGGGTGGCAGTGGGAAATGCCTCCATGTTGTACTTCTGTGACTGCCTCTCGTGACATGCAGCTGAGGCTGAGAAAAGGTCTGCCATGGTGCAGTCACCATGCAAACAGCTGCAAAAGGTTACCGTCCAACTAAGAGATTTTCCACTCTGCTGAAGATGATTGCCTGTCAATCCTCTGCTGGTAGAACTTTCTAATCTTCCTTAAACAAAATCACAAGGCTAGGGGCTTGGAATCAGATTGAGGCTGGGTGGGGCAAGATTCACATCATCCTCTACATGTGCTCAGAGGCAGCAGCACAGCTCCCAGCTAGAACATGTAATATAGCCCTGAGCTCTCCTGTCCCACCAGCCATCTCCACAGTGGGAATCTCGCACTTCAAAGGCCATCACTGGAACAAAGCAAGGGTCGGGGCAGAGGGCTTGTGATCCGCATGGAATGAGCACCGATAAGGGCATAAAGATAGCATTTGGCCATCTGCATGGGCGTTTATGCAAACTTTCTAGGGCTTGTTCAGGTTTCTGGGGATCTTCCAGCTTTCTAGGTGGAAGGGCAAGTTTTTCAGCCATTAGTGAGATGAACCCTCCCACTTCCCAGAGTCAAAGAATTCCCATGGGGATTGCCCTGGGGACTTCTTCCTCCCCTCCTAAAAACTTGTGAGAGTCTATTTGCAGCTTTTTCTTTCAGCAGCTGAATAATATATATTACTGCTACCTGTCACATTTTTTTCGTTTATTCATACTGTGTTTTAATTTTGATCTGTGTCCAATGAGCTTGAGAAATGTATTTTTTAATTACTTTCCTTGTTCTCTTTACTGGCTTTCCATCTGTAAAATAATGGTCTCTGGCAGCTTTTTGGCTTTTGGCATCACAGAGTACCTAGATCAGTTACAACAAGGTGACTCAGCGTTCTGCGCAGCCGCTCGTGAAGATTTCAGCCAGGCCTTTGCTTGATTAATGAGCATTGGCTTATTCTCGAGATAAATTCGTGCTGGATTTTGCCCAAGGGCTACAGAGTGGGCACTCTAGGGAATTTAGTGGAAGAAATCTGTACTTGAAATGACTTTTCTTTGAGACCTGTTTACTTAATGATTGCTTGCTTGAAGGTAATGCCACTGATAAGGAGGAAAAGCCAGTCAAAAATGTAGAGAGAAGTACATTCATTAGATTTATTTTTTTGTCCTATTTGTGTATTAAGGCTAGTTTTCTCTCAGAGAGAAGATAATATGGCAGACCCTATGCTGGGCCAAGTCCCTGAGGTAGGTGGGAGCTCACAAGCTGTTAGTTTGCATGTGCATGGTGCCTTTCAGCAGTGGCATTTGTGACACCGCAGACTTGGCAGCCAGCAGTAGTGTCCCTCCTGCCTGTGCCAGAGCTGCTTTCCTCAGTGATGACTGGCACATCCATGTTGATATTGATTGCCAACCACATATATGAGCATGTTTTTGGTTGATTTCCTGAAAAAATGAATGTGCGGCAGTTTTACCAACATGCTGGCCTCCCTCAGTAACTTCTGAATCAACTGACCAGTTTCTGTCTCATCTGCCAGAAGCGTGGGCTTGCTTGTGGGCTGCAGGTCCACCACCTGCTGCAGGTCCACCACCTCCTGCAGCTGCTACTCACAGTCAGTCTTTTTGATGAGGGGAGCCACTCTGTGCCATGTGATGGGAACAGCCAAGGGTGTGAATGCAAATCCTGGAGCTGAGCCCACATACTGGTGGCATGGCAAAAGATACTGGGTTTGTCTAACAGACCTGTCCAGCACTGATTGTTTTTAGCTGTGCCCTTTTGGCAGCTGGGGGGCTGTGCATGGGTGGATTTGTGAATAAGTTCACGCAGCTTTATTTGCCTGTACCATGGGGTGTTTCTTTTCCAGACAGCAGGTCAAACAGAGGTGGGTAAGAGACTTTAGAGAGGCTTGGAAACCATTGGGTTGGAAATGGGAAGCAGGGAGGTAGAGGGGTAAACAAGCAGTATGTAGGGAACATGTGGGGGAGCTGTAACAGTATTACAATTCAACCTGATATTCAGAACAGGAAATCAGGGTTAATTTTTCTGCTATTCATGACTTCTACATTTATATAAGAAGCTGCATGCCTGTTTTGATGCAGCACTGGGGTGGTGGTGTTGCAATACTTAACAAATCTACCAAGTATGTAATCTATGCAGTATTCGAGCACTTCTGTGGGTGTATCGGAGAAAAGTGTTTCTCTGAAGGAATCGTATGTGATGCTGCAAATCCCAGGTTCATTTGCAGGAGAAGAAATAAACGGATGTGTGTGCAAAAAAGTCAATATACTGAAATGAAGAAAGCAACAGAAGACAAAACACAATCTGTGTGTTTTGAGAGTATCTGTCAATCTAAAGTAATAACAAATAAGTAAACAGAACCTTTTTAATTCGTGCAAGTTAATCGTTTTCAGGGCTGAATTAACTAAAGCATATCCCTATGAAATAACCTTTATTATATAAATCAGTGTGCTGATGGATTACTGAGTTTGCAGCCAAAAAACTGTACCGCCATAGGTGTGAAGTTTCCTGATCATCTAATAAATTGATAACTTTGAAGCCTAGTTGTGACAATTTAAATGTCATCACTATTAAACAACTTGCCAAAATGCAAACAACCATCCTAAGTCATTAAAATGTAATTATAGAGGACAGCTGGGTCTACTATCAATCTGGGCTGTGGGGACTCATAATGGGGGAAAAATATGAAACTTTCACACAAACAGAATGAGACTGCTGTATGTGCCAACCAGAGCCTGCGCAGGAAGCAAGTAAAACATGTGTTTTGTGCATACACAGTTACTGATGCTTACAGAAGGCTTGTGTTACCGAGATGGGCATGGGGTCAGTGACAGCATGACATCCAGCAAATGTCTTCACCTTCTCTCTGCCATATATGAAAAGACCTTTTGCCTATTAACAGGGTGGGCTTTGCTACTGAGGGGCAGATAGACTGGGTGGCAGTTGCAATCTAGCAGGAACTATGAAGTGGTGCTAAATTTGCTTTATTGTGGAATGGCAGCATAGGTGTTGTAAGCCCTGTTTTGAGAACTGGGTGGACTTTAAGTGCTAATGAAGGTTTGCTTTTTGGCTGAGACTAATAAAGAGAAAAGTGATTATCAGGATTTGCAGGCATGGACCCGATATGTTCATGAAAGCTGGTTTTAGTCATATTGATAACTAAGTTATTGAACTTTATTTTTTATGTTTACTATTTGTTTGATACTTATTTACTTGATACTTTGAAATGGCCATGATGCAGCTGACAAGCCCAGTCCTTGCTCAGGACTTCCAGCTCTGGCTCTGGGTGGTATAGCTCTAAATTCACATTGGTTTCAGATACATCCAGGTAGGTTCTGTCTGTTACTCAGTGATGCAGCATGTAGTTTATTAGATTTACTGCTGATAATGTACAGTGGAAATGGTGGAACAAGCTAGAACTGTGATACTGCTTCATTAAAATAGTAACCCCAAAAGGCCCCACAGTCTTTTGGTGTATTATTTATATGTATTATGGAGCTGCAACAGCTACTAGCTTCCATAATTAAGCCCCACTTTCCCTAAATGTGGCAGGAAAGGTGAAATAAGTGGGAATTGCTGATAGTTGGTAAAATTATAGAAGAAATATCTTTTATGTTATGTATCTCAATGCATATAATAAATCAAGTATCAGATAGCTACTTTTTTGAGGCTTTTACAAATCTAAATGGATTTTTTAAAAGTACATATGAATGCTAGTGTATTATTTGAAATAGTATGATTCTTTTTTCCTGTACATCAGCCTATAGCACATAATTCTCAAAAAAAAAAAAAGTAGCTGAGTATTTTGCAAACAATTACAAGGTGTGTTCTAAGTGATCTGTGTTCCTAAAATATTTTAGGTATCAAGTTCTCCATGTATCTTTTTCTACTAGGAAGTAAATCCTTGTGGTGCCTTGGGGCATTCACTGTGCTGAAAAACGTTCATTTATTCTCGCGAAGAAAAGTGTACTATTGCATATGTGTGTTCACAAACCATTAATTTCCTTCCTTTTGTATACTTGGAAATGATAACTTGGTGTACTAGTGTAATTATCTACCTTGCACTTTTGTAAATTGTAATTTTTGTTTTGTTACTAGAATCAGTTGGTATGGAGCTTAGAGAACCATTTAAGATTACAAACTATTTCTAATGAACAGATTGTCTTCTGATGCAAATGGAAAGCCAAGTTGAGAGAGATTTTTCTTTTTTTATGCAGAAGGATACAGCCTCTCAACAGACTTTGTCCTTATTTTTTGGCAGATTTGGACTGCCCTACTCAAAGGTATAAACGAGCCTCAGCCTATCAACAACAGAAATGGTACGCTAACCTGTCAAATACAGGGAAATGAATAAATGGAAGAACAATAAAAGTCAGTAAAGTAGGAAATCTCATGCAGCGTGAATGATTTCTCATATAGCATAAGCAAAGTTTTCTGCTGTTTCACACAGCTACAGTAAGGATGAATAAATTTCTGTCACCAATGCTGTTATGAAAAGCATGCAAATTTCAGAGATCACACTGGCTAATGGATGGAATGGTTATTTTGAAAGGAGAAATAAGCTTTCCTGTAATTTCCATTCATGTCCTCCCAATGTGAGATGACAATTTACTGCAGGTTTAGGAAATTAAAATAAAATGCTATTTTTCCAGGTGCACAGAAGAGGTTTTGAAATTAACTTAGCAAAGGTGAAGCTACATGGTATTTCTCACTGTGCAGTGAGAGTCAGCAAGATGGCATTGTAAAATATCCTTAGTAATAGTCAGTTAGAAAGTCTGCAGGGGATAAGGTCAAAGAAAGGTTAGCAGCTGACATCAAATCAGAAGCCAGATGTGCTGACCCTTAATCATAGGCTTTTGCAGGCTTTTTTGGACTGCAATTCAGCATAACATTATTGAATTCACCTTTAGATTAAGCTGGTCTGCTTTGACATATACAAACCCATATGCACGTTAATGGCTGTGTCATCCACTTAATTATGCAAGCTCTGATAACAGATCAGTGAGGTGACCTCTGCAAGCACTAGTTTTCAAGGTCCTTAACCATTTCCATTTTCAACAAACAGAAAGTGGCAGTCCCCATTCAGGTCATGTTGGATCATTAGTTTTGCGTATGCACCTTAAACCTGGGAATAGTATTATGCAGACATGTTTTTCTTTTTTTTTTTTTTTTCTTGCAAGATTACTGAGAGCTATTTAACTTGCCACTATGTTATGATGAAAGTCATCTGTTCATGTATTGGTGCAAAATCTGTGGCTTGGCAAAGAAAACATTCTTAGAGACAGCAGTCCCAGCAAAGGCATAGGTATTACTCAGTGGACTGAAATTAAGCATGGGTGGAAATTTTTGATGGATTGAAATATCTTGGAAAAAATTACATTTTCATAAAGGTGAGGAGATGACATAGTTAAGATTATATGTGCAAACCCTAACTGTTCCTTGTTGCTTATATATGATTCTGCAGTCGTTGCTTGAGAGATGATTCTGCAGAGAATTTTTGCGTTAGAACTGAAGTGAAAGAGGGCTTCACATGGTGCAACTTCTACTAGCTTAACAAATATTTTGGGGTGGTTAGTGTAAGCTTGAAATAATGATACAGTGTTATCTTTATTCAGAGGATATGCTTTTGACTTACTCACACAGTGCTTACTCAACAAACCGCATAGTAATCGGTAGCATTAAGGTCAATGGCAACAGACCTGTCTCACTGTGCACTAAAGACATTTACTGAATATTGCACCAGTGTAGAATCAAACTCATTGCTGATTCCACTGAATTTATTTCCCTTTTATGCATCTGTGGGAAAGGATTTAGCCGGGAACTGGCTGGTGGGCTTATGCCCTTTGCAGTCTTCATTACGCATAGTCCAACTCACATACTAAGGCAGGTATGCGAAAGAGATGGCATGTTTCTTAGACTGAATAATATCTGACTCTCTTCCAAGTGAGATGACTTCAGTGGGAATTGTGTGCCCCTACAGTGAAAGACCTTGATGGTGTCCATAATGACCTCGAAAGCCGCATAAAATGTTATAAAAACAGCTGTTAGCATAGTATCCTAGTTCTCAGATGCTGAAACTGCAGAACTCAACGGTCTGATCTCTGCTGTTCACCAGGCTGGGTGGGGGTGGGGAGTGTATGTACGGGCCAGGGTTTTCCCATGTTTGATTTGAGTCTATTTCCTGTATTGTTAGCTTCTATTTCACTCTTACTTTTGTATTCTGTCCTTTGTTCCTATTAACTGTTGCTGTGGTAAAGCACAGTTAAATTATTTTAACACTTAATCCTGAATTTGTGGTCCTTCTGATGTCGTCTAGTTGAGGAGTTTCAAACCAACAGGTTTTGGTGGGTTTGTTTTCTGCTCACAGGTGTTTCATCTAGGAGCTTGGTCACTTCATTTTTGAGGAATGCAGCTATTGAGGAAGACTGTCATCACAGATTTAAAAAAAAAAAAGTCTTGGCTATATAAGGCTGCTTCCACAGAGCCAACTGCAGTCCTCCAGTTCCCCTAACAAGCATCTACTCTACTTTTTGGTGAAGGCTTTGCACTTCTAAACAGATGTATTTCACTTGCAAGTCTTAAGACTTTAAAGTATACCTATTTCACATAGGCATGCTTTCTCTTTGAGGTCTGATGTGCAAAAGTCATAGCTATAAAATACAGGACTTGCAAACCATGGGGTAGGCATCCATGCTCTATTGCTACTCTGTTGGGGCAAGAAGCACTGTGCGAGTCTTCAGCTGGATGGCAGAGCAATCCAGACATTGCAATCCAATTCATCAGCTGTAATCCTCATAAGGAGAACACCTATAAAGTAACTGCTGGGTTTATTCTCATTAAGTGACTGATGCCAGTATCAGTCACCAAGTTTAGCTGAGAGGGAGGACGTGACTAACATCTTTTCATTTGTTGGTTTTTAGAGTTCTCTCTGGCAATAAAAGAAAGGTAGTGAGGGTAATTCCTACCAAAACGAGAACAAGACTGAGTGATTGGTGAGGCTGTACTCTGCTGTAGCACGTATATTCAGGACCTTGGTTGCACATGTGTTTAGGACATTAATGGTGTTTAGCAAGCTGGACCTATGTTTTATACCAAGTTTGCTATAACACTCTAATGTAACATAAGAAACTGGATATTCTACAGAAGCTTAATTAAAGTTAAAAGCAGACATTTGAAGTTAGTTAAATATGAAAGTATTTCATAATGAGAACAAATTCCTCTGGGATATTAATTTTTTTATTACTTTTCCCACCACATGGACAACTTTGGACTGGAGGTTAAGAACAAAAGCTGGATGTTTCTGCTGAAATTCTCCATACAGAAATAATTACTGAGGGCAACGTTTTAACTTATCTTTCTGTTCCAGACTTGACAACCCTTTCAGATGATTAGGGGGAAGCAGACCTCTCCATTAACTTTTTTCAGGTTGTTCTGCAGGCTCAGGAAGACATTATTTATAGTCTATTCATGTATCTAAGTTGATCATTGTCATTGTGTGGCCAGAAACATGTTTTAAACAATAGAAGCTGAGATTATTAATCACTATTCTATAGGAAGGAGTTAATTCGGTAACGAACTGCATAGCTATAGAATCATGCAGTAACTGGAGCCTGTGATAGCATGGATAACTTGAGGGTTTCATTGTATTGAGATGTCAGTCTTGCATCTGTCATCACTGCTAAATAATTTTTAAAGGCTTAAAAAGCCCAAGAGGTATCCTGTCCCTGTGAAATTCAGAATTCATTTGTTCCTATCTCCTGGGTGCTGTTTTTAGAAATAGTGAAGAAACAGACATATTGGTCTAGCAACTATATTCATGTTTATCATTTAATCCTTTGAAAAGGGGGAGAAGTAAGGCAATGGTAGTCATCTGCAGAAGTCAGAATATCCTTAGTAGCATGTTCAGGTTTTCTTTTTGGTAAAAATATTCAAATTGGAAAACTGTGATCCTTAAAGGTTTCTCCGAGAAAGCAAGCAGAGGAACTGCAGATGGACACAGAAGGGGTGTCTGGAGGCAGCCTCTGTGAATGCTGACAGTAACAACAAGGGAATGATAGGGCGCAAAACATACTGAATGAAGTCAAATATTTTACTTGACATTATTTACGCTAGTTTTGTACTTGTAACATGAAACAATAAATACAGAAGTGTTCCAAACAGCTAGATAAATCCTTATGGTGCAAACCTGGGAAGATCTTGGGACAGAAAATAAGTGAAACTGCTTTATTTACTTGACATCTGGTCCTTGAACTAAGGGCCCTCAAAGAAAAGGAGAACAAAGATAGGGTTCCTGCAGGGAGTAGACTCTTATGTAAAACTATATAGAATGAGGAAACCTCAGCTTTGTGTTCAGTGGCTCAGCCCTTGACTTTTAGACCTTTAGCTCTGGCTTTCTTCAAATATAGGGTGCAAAGTCAAGAGCATGGTCCTGCCAGTCTGTGCACTGGGCTGAGTGGCGCCTCTCCTAATCTCATTGTACTTACATGAAGGGAAGCCCTGAAAATGAAATAAATATAAGCAATCTATTTTACCGCTTCCTTCCCCCCCCTTTTTATAACCATCCTGATTTTCCCAGTTTTGACAATTGGGCTCTGCTGGCTCCTTTCAGTCTACCTAAATCCATCAGTTGATAAATGTTTTCTTCCTGTCTGAATTGGGAGAAAAAAATGCAGATGTTATCCACTTTGAGACCCTCCTCTCCATAGCTGGTCTCATGTCTTGGGTGAAAAACAGCTACCTGCTGTACTTCCAGTGTAAACACCAGCATGCAAATCTGTATGAGGAGACCATGGAAACAGGGTGCTCGTAGACATTGTTTTTCTGAACTGTATGGCAAAGACAGTGTGTTCTCCAAATCTGTTTTCTATTAATAATACCCAGTAATGCTTTGTAAAAAATAATCTAATGCATGTAATAACATAATAGGAGGGGAGAATGTATTTATGTAAATTAAATAAAACATCCTCAAGAATTAGTGGTTAGAAAAGCTAGCAGAGGATAATAGGCATGGAGACCCTCCCCTGTTTGTCAGCAGAGACTGTTAAATGGTTGAAGCTGCGGTAGCACCACGCATGCCAAATAGATGCAAAATAATTTTCAGCACTAGAAAATCACCTGATAGCAATAACTCTAGAGTAATACATTGTATTTGTGTATTTAACTTGTTGTATGTGTCAATACTATTTAATGCTTGTGTGTGTGGTTGTATGTGAATGCATAGCAAAAGAAATAAGAAATTTACTTATTTTATTTATTAGTATTACAAATTATTAGCATTTTCATGGGCAATCTTTCTTGCAACAAATTTTCTCTGTTCTCTTTGAAATTAATGAGAATTAGGCACCTGGATTTCTTCCCAGATCTGGATTTCAATGTCCAAAGTTAACAAAAAAGTGTTGTTTTAAAAAAATTGATTTGAAAGCTCAACTTTTCATTTAAATTTATAGGAGCAGACTGAAAGAGGTGGGAAATCCTCCTCTGTTTGTATTACCCATGCCATGCTGAGTACACTATTAAGGCAGCAAGTAGTTTGTTCTAATTTTAGCATACACACTAAGGAGACCAGATGCCATGTAGTTTAGATAACTTGGCTTAATTTTTGAGAAAAGCGATTGCTGTTGACAGTATAATGGTTAGCCAGAATTTTTTTATTTATAATTATAGCTGTACGGTTTAAGATGCAGGTCTTGGGGGTGGAGTACAGAGCCTGGCTGAGAAACAGGTGAGAATGGAGGAGCCTGAGAACTCCCATACAAAACCAGCAGAGCCCCTTTGTCCTAATTGTGCAGCTTCAGAGGCTCTGTAAATTGGACATGACATGGTATAGGTCTTCTAAAAGAGCTATCAGAATTAAAAAAAAAAAAACTTGGGTGAATGTTTGATTCATAATATTTGCCCCACAGTTAATGGTCTCTTTGTCTCATTCTACTCAATGAGATTTTCCTTAATTCAACTAATACAGCTTTTCCAGATAAACATATGTGCATAAATTAGTATTTCCTTTTCTTTCTATATATGCTACGCTTTCCTTCTGCTGGAATATTTTCACTGTAAACAGAAACAGTTTACCTTGGCCCTGAAATTAACAGTAACTTGGATCTCCTCAGTTTACTAATGAAACAGTTAAAACTGATATACAAAAAATATTTTTTGATTTTAAAACAATTGCTGAGGTAATTTTTTTATGGCTAGATCAACACTGTAGTTGGATGACAGGCTGTTTCCTATCTTCTTGTTTTTGATACTCAGGAAGAAGGATATATTTCTGTACTATTAAGTTCCCAAAAATCTCAAAAGACAATTTTTGGAAGGAAGTTCAAGTATCTGTTAAATAGCAATTCCTCAAAGTACTTGCTAGAAACAAATGATGTAACAGCACTGTTTGACGGATTTATTTAGGGATAAATGCACATACTGGTTTGGTAAACAGCTTTTAGTTGCATACATTCAAGTTGCTTGCCTTGCTCAAAAGAGAAGAATTGGACCTTTTTCATTATAGTCAGAAAGTAATTTCTAATTCAAACCACCTCAGATGGAGGATTAAAGATGAAAACCAAACCCCATTATTTTATCACATACATACTTTTTTTGAACCTGGTAGATCTTAGACACATAATAAACCAAATCTGAGTATTTCACTAATTTAATCTATGTACAATTCTACAATAATTGGAAAACAAAATCCTTAGAAATTTGAGCCTACAGGGCAAAACTGTTGGCTTTCTGGGACCAGTGTCTGATTTTCTTGCTCAAGTCTAAAACACTTGACATGCTAAAATGTAAACAGACAGAATGTTTTAAGAAGGGAGATAAACTTAAAATTTCTTCACATTTTATTTTCTTGCTTATTTGTATTTAAAAAAAAAAAGAAAGTTGATACTACCATTACTAAATCCTCCATCGAATAGAGCAGTTTCCATTAATTGGAGCCCTGCTGATGCATGTCTTTCTGGAAACATAAACCATATTGTTTAGCATTCCTGAACCTTGAAATGCCAAACCCCATTACTTCACACCTGATTAGCTATTCTGTGCTCTTGAATCAGATCAGTATTTCTAATCTGAGAAATCAGTATTTCTAATCACCTCTTTGGGGTAACCAACACATTTAAATGTTTAGGGGCAGGTGCCCAGTCCTGAGTGACTGGTGCCATTTCAGGTGCTCAGCGCATCTAAAGTGTCTGCGCAAAACTGGTGGATGTCATCCATGGTCCACACAGGACCTTGGTCCTTCTGGAGGAGTACTTGCAGTGGTTCCTATCGGCACCTTCAGCTGAGTTTGTAAAATATTTGTGGGAACCAGGATCAGCAGGCATTTTTGAGACTATTCTTGCTTGTGACCTATTAATTAAATTTGACCTTATTTAAGCAATAATAGTAATGATGTTCCAAGTAAGTCGCAGTTATTAACTTCCATTAGGCTGAAACTGGTTTCTTCAGCGATGTCCCTAAAAATGACTGTTTTAATTTGGCATGTATCATTTAAGTGGTAATTACTGTGGTAACATTTTAAATGCATGTGGTGCCTTTCACTTTATGCAGTAAACCTGCACTAAGTAGGACTTGAGAGAAATTAATGGATTTTGACTAGACTATTCAGAGCAGGCTAGCAAAGGAAACATTTGAATGGTGGAAAAAAAGAAAAATATAGGGATTACTTTTTTCATGCAGGCAAAACTCAAAACAATTGATTGGATTTTGTCTAAGATTTCCTAAACTTGCTTCTTGTCTGAGCTCAGTTGTGAAAGTTTTGAGTCCTGAAAGTAAGAAGAAAATTGAATAATGTGAAAATGGGATCTAAATTCTTCCAGTGCCTGCCTTTGCATGATGAAATGCATGAAGTTGCAGGCATACTTACTCATCAGTGGGCATATATGAAAGTAAATGGTTTTTTTAGTGCTTGATACACCGCCACCCCCCCATCCACCCAGCAAATCCTCCCCCAGTGCAGATAAAACCTTTTGGCAACTGGGGAAAACTAAAAGATAAAGCATGGTAATTAACATGCATAAGTGTGCTTATGCTGTATTTTTATATTTAAAGATTAAAGAGAGATCTCTGAAACTGCAGCTAATGATCTGCACTTGAATCAGCTACAGGTACATCTAGAAATCAAGGGAAAAACAGACTTTGGATGACAACTTCTGCCTGAGTGTTTTACCATATAACTCCTTGATCCCTGATGCAAGGCCTCCTTATGGGGGTAATGGCTGAAAATGTCTAGCAGAAATCTCCAAATAGGAAGAGGTAACAGATGAAGACTGGTAACAACAGCATCCAGTTAAGGTGATTCCAAGATGAGTCCAGTTCAGCCCATCCTAGAAAGGCTGCTTGCTATGAAAGGCATCACGATTATATTTTCTGGGGTATTGATTCCCATACACAAAGGCTTTTTGTGTGAAAGGTGTAATGAAAAACAGTGTATAAATAGTGAAATTACAACCTCAGTGCTGCTTGCATCGCACACTAGCACATGGATATTTTCTGGGTCTCATCCCAGAAACTGCTGAGATAGTATGGTTTAGGAGAGGTATGGGACTCTAAGCAAGTAATTCAATTTGTATTTTGAATCATTCCCTGTCCAACAGCTCTTTTTAAAAAGTCAATTAATTCCTTACTGCAGTAACTTAAAAGGATATTTGGCAGGTTCCTAAATGTTCCTGTTTAAATAATGTAGAATTAATATCACTGTTTACAACTGTGTGTTTCTTAAATGTAGAAAACTATATTTTACAAATATGCACATGAATTTTGCTGGATGAAGAAACTTTTGCGTTTTTTCTTTGGTATATTAAAATGATACAATGCAGTAAGTGTTGAAAGGTGGAAGTGGATGTCCTCATCTGTACTGCTTCATCATTTGTTATGCTTTAACTCTGGAGACTACTTAGAGTCTGGATTTGATGCTACCTCTCTTACACTATGCCATGTTGTGTCCAGAGGATTACTGAGATACATCCTGTTGAGCTTGGCTTTGAAATATCAACATCTCTTTAGTCTGACAAAATCTTCTGAAAGTTGGACTCCTGACCATCTCTCATAACAAAAAAAAAAAAATCAATAAGCAGTATATACAAAAGGGATAATAGGGATTTAACAGAATGTAAGTTCCAAAAGTTGTCCAATGGAAAGCAATGGTGCAGTATTGCCAGTGTGATCTCAAAAGACATTACATGCAATCTGATACTGTAATTAACAATTTGCAAATTGTAAAGTTTTTTGGGATGGACTTACTTAGTTCTTACTGGCTAGGAAGTGAAGGTTAGCAGATTGTGCTTCCTGACTAAGAAGAAACTGAAGCATCAGAATAATAAGAATTTTGAAATTGGAATACACTTAGTTTACTAATCCCCATTGTGTGTCCTGAATAGGAATTCTCATTAAACTGAGTCCAAAACCTAGTTCTGCAGCCCCCTTCAATTGATGGTGCAATTTTGTTAATGCAAATTTTGAGTCAAATAATGGCTCACAAATAACAGCAGTTCCTACAGAGCTTTGTCATACTATAGGAGGCTGTGCACAGCCTAGGCTATGGATTCAAACATGGAAAGTGTAAAGAGTTATCAAAGACCTCTTACAGGATCAAGTGAAATTAGAATCATAGAATGTTTTGGGTTGGAAGGGACCCCTAGAGGTCATCTAGTCCAACCCCCAATAATTAATCTTAAAAGCATAAGCATGTGTGTGCTGCATCATATCAAGGCCCATCTAGGCTGGTATTTGATGACAGAAGCATGCACAAGAGTGAGACCCACAAATAGTGGCACTTACCCAGAACACCCTCCCAGCTTCTGCAGATCTATACCTTGTGCAGCTCCAGAGCTGGCTGTGGTGTTTTTGCATGGGCAGACTTTCCTCAAGTGTTTGCCTGCTGATTTTTCAAGTCACAGCATCCTGTGGCAATGATTTCACAAATTCATTGACACTGTCTGAAGAAGTAACTTTGTTCTGAACCTTCTAGTTTTAGCCCATGTCCTTTATCTTTTTTATTGGAAAAATGAATCCTTTTTCACTTTCTTCATGCCAGCAATGGTATTTCTGGATGTCTGTCACACTCCTTCTCAGGCACTCCTTTTCCAGCCTGAAAAATCTTAGTCTGCTAGCTCAGTTTGATCATCTACTCATATCTTTTTCCAATTCTTTAATATTGTTTTCAAGACTGGAAAGTAGAATTTTTCCACAGTAGGCAAGGACAAGTAGGTTATACAACTAAAAAAATGGCGCGCTCTTGTTTTTTTCTCCTTTACATGATAATTCCTAATGTACTATTTGTTTTTTGACTGCATAAGAGTATCAAGCTGATGTTTTCATAGTTACCTCTTACAATTCCAAGAGCTTCTTCAAGAGTAGCCATTACTAACTCTAAGCCTGTCACTAAACATGTACAGTCAGAATGGCTTTTTCTTTCTTGTGTTTATGCTTACCACTTTATTGCCCAGCATCACATAGTGTCATGAGGCTTTTCTGCAACTCTTTGAACCTTTTGTAATTCTTTGAAAGAGCAGAGACCAAGAAAGTGTGTTGTATCGATGATCAGCAGGCCATGATTAAGCTTGATCCTATCACACAAGTGAAAGCTCAAGGAACCCTGAATCACAGCTGGAGGCTGTGAAATGAATCTGTGCCTTCTCAGGTTGATAATAAATTTTGTCCACTATCACTGGACATAAGTTGGCTCCTTAGATAAGCTCAGCTGCTAAACTGTTTGAAAAACACAGTAATACTCCTTTTTCTCTAGAAACCACTGCTTACTCTTTTGCTCTGTTAGCCCATTTTCAGTCCCCTATTCCTGATTAACACAACTGATAAATCAGTAATGTTCAAAGACCAGCAGCACATCCTGCTTGGAAGTAATCAGCCCTGAGACCAGACTGTGGCACAAGGACTAGCAGCAAAGACAGCCGGTCTTGGGCAGCTTCCTTGCGGCCAAAGGAAGGATCTCAGACTTCATGCTGCAGGCTTTCCATGCAGCTTCTAACACAGCGGACCCCAAAGTACAGTTAACCCACCCCAGTGGCATGTAGTAGGAGCAGATGGGTCAGCACAGCCCAGCTCCATTTGCTCCGCTCCAGCAGAGCGAGCAGACAGGTAGCTGATTCTTGCTTCAGAAAGCTCTCACCCATGGCATCCTGTAGGGATCAACACCTTTTCTCCTTTTCTTCTGTAATTGCTAAATACCACTGTGGGCAATAACATGCATGTTACCTTCTGCTTTATCTATCATTCGTGGTTAAACACTGTGACACCTGAAATATTAAATAAAGCTGACTGAGTTAAGACCAAGACTTGCTGCTATCACCAAGTAACTGTGGGCAAAACCTTCTATTTGGCTTTCATTTTCATATCTCTGTGGACTTTGCCACAGTGGTAAAAACCAAAACAAAACCCCATGGACTTACGAAACTCCCTCCCTCAGTCAAAAACTGCTTGAGACCATTGCTTTAAGCCATGCACAGACAAAAATTATTATAAATTGGATAAAAGATTCAGTAAGTTCTCTTTTGAAATTCATGCTCCAGGCAATTTTCGTCTGTGGCGAAGGAGACAGAATTAAAAAAAAAAAAAAAAAAAAAAAAAAGTCTGTGAAGCATCAAAACCTTTGCTGAACATATTACAAGATGGAAATCTAAAGATAATAGATGCAGAGCTGAAGGTTGATCAGTGTAGTCTGGGAATTATCCAAAACTATTGCTTAGCTTCCTGTTAGTTTAGTGATACTTCCGTGGGATATCCATATTCCCCAACAGAAAGCATAGGAATGATGTTTTATCTTTTCTGGCTTCTTTAAACAGAGACATACGAAGGTACATTAGGGAGGTAGACAATTACAAAAAAAATATGATCTGGATGAATTAATAGTGTGGTTTTTTAAGATGAAAGCTGGTTAATTGATCACTAGAACAAAACTTAAATATTTCATGTAATTAATGTATGTGCTCTGTCTAAATGCTGATACGAGTAAAACTGTTTTACACATGAATTGGAGAATGCACTATAGAAACAACCCTAGTAAGTGAGGTATGGAAATGATGACTTAGGCTTTTCTAGTTCTCATTACTGTGATACAGTGGAATACAGCTGCTAACAATCAGATACGCTTACTGTTTGCAATGTAATACATTTGAAGACTCTAATTAGTCATTCCATATGTGTTCTTGATTTGCCTCAAAGAGATGACAGTAGAAGTTGGGGATGTAAGATCTGTTGTTTTGCATTTCTACTGTAATCGTGATATTCCTACCATTCCTTTAACAGAGAAATTAAACATGTTTACTTAAGTAATGATTTAACTAGTTTAGAGTCAACCATGCTATTTTTGAAGGAGGAGTTACGCAAGTTTCATCCTTACTGTTGAATGTAGCAAAGTAAATACTACAAATGAGCTTAAACAAATAAAACAGGCAATCAAATCAACCTTGGAACGAGCGCCAGAACACAACTGTCTATGTGATGGGAGGGACAGAGAGGCCGGGCTCTTCTCCATGGTGCTCAGTGTCAGGATAAAAGGCAATGGGCACAAACTGAAATACAGGGAATTCTGTTTAAATGTAAGAAAAATCTTTCTTGCTGTGAGGGTGGTGAAACACTGGAGCAGGTCACCCAGGGAGGCTGTGGGATCTCCATCTGTGGAGACATTAAAAACCTAACTGGACAAGAACCTGAGCAATTTGCTGCACTTTACCCTGCTTAAAATGGGGGCAGGAGGTGGACTAGACAATATTCAGAGGTCCCTCCCAACTTCATCTATTCTCTGATTCTGGTTTCTCTCATTGGCTTGCCCTGCTCACCTTGTTTGGGTGCAATAGGAGTGGGCTGCTATGGGGACGTCACTGCCCCTTGGCACCCAGCTCCCCTTCCCTTGCAGAGCAACTCATTCTTCCTGCTCCTGGACAACTTGATTCAAACTCAGAAGGAAACGGAAGAAAATAATATTCAGAAAGTTTTGATTTCCTGACCTCTTATTTTTTCATGAGATGCTGCCCAGAACTAGAGGGTTTTTTTACAACTCTTTTAACTCAAGATTTGGTTGTGGAAGATGAGATCAAGTGTTTTAGGAGCAGCTGGGAGTGGGAGTTTGAGTAAGCAACTTGGCGGTCAGTTGAGTCTGGAAGGTGAATTGATGAAGCTCATGAACAACATTCATGTGCTTTTCCTACAGGCTTATGGTGACATAACTGCACCTTTGGGGAGTGTTTCTTTTGGTTTTTATCCTTGTGAATGAGACTTTCAGTGGACCCTAAAAGTCTGGAAGAAAAAAATAAGAAGACTAACACCCTTCTAACAGAATAGTCAGGTACATATAAAAGTGAGCAAGGTGCATAGAGATATGTCAGAGGAGAGAAAGGTTGGAAAAAAAGAGCAATAAAAGCAGGTGACAGCAGAGGGGAAAAAAAAAAAGACCAACAGCCTATGACAGTCACCTGAAAAGATAAATGAAAAAAGTGGAGGCTTTTTTTCTTCCTGCATTAAGGGTGCATGTTTAGGCTTAACTCCTACTTTCACTCCATTTTTTGTTCAAATGTAAAAAAACTCCCCAAAACCAAAACCCAGACAAACAAAAAAAACCCCCAAAAACCCAAAAGCACAAGGAGCTAGAAATATAATTTATCCAAACCCTCTTTTTTGCAGCTAGCTGATAGTCTGTATGTAAACAGGTAAAGGTGGCTTCAAAAGAAACTAGTCTTTGTGGTAATTTAGAGCAGCATTACATCTTTAATTACTTTTGGATGCTCACAGTGGCCGTCCTGAGATGCCATTCCACCAATGCAGCGTCACCAAAACAGAAATTTTGATTATCTCATGGTCCTTACCTATCTGCTCTGCCAGGTTCAGTAGTGACACAATATGAACTAATTTTCTCAAGCACTATGCCTCATGGGGTTATCCTATGCTAAATTCATCTTCAACCAACTAAAGCAGGTAAAAAAAAATGGGAACTTTGATCCTTACCTGTTCTGTTGTACTCCTTTCCCTTCTCTACATGGAATAATTATACCGTCTCCAAAAGAATGGTTAGTTGCAATATTTCCTGAGGTATGTGATCTGAACATGGGGATGAAGGGTACTGCAGTAACTTGGTTGTACAGAGTTTAGGGTTTGGACATGGATACTAAAATGGCAACCTCCATTTCGTTCATGTTTATTGAAGCTGAAGTTCTTGTACAGAGAGACAGCGATGTAGTGTGATAGACATGGGTTTTTATACAAGGAATTAAATGTCTTGATTTTCTGCCAGGATATTCTAGTATGTGAACCCCTTTGCAGTTAATTGTGCAGCCTGAATTCTCACTAGCTCACTGTCAAAGCAGAGGGAGTATTTATGGTGTGCACACTTATATACCATACAGAGAAGTAGAGTACTTCAGAGCTTTGGAACTCAAAGAGCAAGAAAACAATTCTGAGATGTGGTCTGGTATGATGCAAACTATCTCTAAAAAAATAGTTTTCAAAATATGCTGGAGTATTAGTTGTTGCCTGTTATTTCTGCTGGACAAAGGATGTGAATCTGCATATAAAGTTTGAAAAGCCTTCTGGGATGTTTACTGAATCCCCTTGAAAACCAGATAAGAACAACCAAATTTCATTGTATCTGCAAAATCAGTTATTTTTGAAGAGAATGTTCCCAAGATGAATGGAGCACACTTAAATACACTGTCTGCCCACATACTGTGGACAAGACATGGTATGAACGGAATGAAGCTGTGTCAGGGGAAGTTCAGACTGGACATGAGGAAAATGGTCTTCACTGAGAGGGTGTTTGGTCACTGGAACAGGGTCCCCAGGGAAGTGGTCATGGCACCAAGCACAGTCAGAGTTCAAGGAGTGTCTGGACAATGCCCTTAGTCATATGGTTTAGTTTTAGGTAGTCCTGTGATCCTTATGAGTCTCTTCCAACTTGAGATATCCTATGATTCTAGGATTATCTCCTGCTTTTACCCTCAAATCCATGTTCCCTTGTGCAGCACAATGCAAATCAGGTGGTTATTATCCTCCATCAAGAGATCATTCCACTTACATGTGCCTATCAGCGTATTGCCTGCCAAGGAAAAGAATGGGGCAGAGCAAATACAAGTTATTACTTAATATTAATAACTTACCTACTCTATGCAAAATGTTTAATTAAAAAAAGTGCTACATATTCTGTGCACAAACATGCATTCCCATGCTTGTGGAAGGAGGTGTAGGAGCTATCCTCTTGCCACAGGACCCACTGCGTTTTCAGCACATATGGTGCAACACGTGTGTCCAGTGATGGTGCCCTCTGCCCCCAAAACATACCTTGTCATTAACGACAGCCATGGTAGCTGATCTCAGTATACTCTGAGGCTGCAGTTCTGTCCCACAGCTCTGTGGAATGGGCTGGGGGAGCAATTTCTGTCATTCTACTTGTTGAAGATGAAAATAGGCCTGTTTTGTAGTAAGCTTTATCTCAAGGTGTGTATAACGTTTATTTTCAATACAAATATTTGGGTTTGTGATGACAAACTACAGTGTGGAGGAAAAAAATAAGATGAGGATATAGGTTATTGTTATAATGTAACATTATCACATAACAGTATTATTTTTCCTTCTCATTCCTTGTGTTTCACCAGCTAAACTCCGCTCCTACATTACAAGTTGTCATTCTGTGTTTGGTAAACACCTTTAAACAATGCTGTGGTTTATGGTGTTATCTATGGGATAACATGAGAGGGTGGCTTGCAGTGCTGCTTGTTGTCTTCTCTGGGTTCTCTGTGTTCTTCTGCAATCTTTTCAGGAGAATTTTTTGCCTTTTGACCAGCTAACTTCTCAGTTAGTTGTACATCCATGATCTCCCTGACAAACTCTGTAATGCAGATGCATTAGAAAAGCCTCTATCTAATTTGTTCTATGGTTGGACCTACATAAATCCAAAACAAAAGTATAATTTTGTATTTCATTTCAGCCCTAAGAGCAGGTATGAGCATTGCTATCATGCCTTTTTCACCTTTAACCAGCTGGGCAACAGCCTGCTCTGGCAGGGCAGTGCCAGCAAAGGACAGATTAAGGATCCGCTGCACTGTACGGGATATCCAGAGTCACCTATCAAGAGAAATGGCGCTAGGAGGAAAAAAAAACCTCAAACCCCACCCAAAGCCAAACAAAAAACCCCCACCAAACCAAAAGATAAAACCTACAAGCAGGTCCTTTCTCACGTATGTAGAAAAGACGAACTGGGACCGCTTATGAACTGTCCTGGAGATGGCAGCATTGAGCAATTTATTTTTCAGACTTGGCTTGCAGCACTTGTTTCCCACTGAAGAGGTGAAAGTTACGCGCACGGTACATTTGGGCCCTGTAAGCAGCAGCTACCACTGGATATTCAGTTTAATTTAGCATAAAATGGTTGGGGGAGACGCAGCTAGCTG
>NW_009259796.1:90541-91183 GCF_000687185.1 Egretta garzetta | reverse complement strand
GTGGAAGCGGCACTTTCCCTGCCTAACGAGATGGGACTGAATGGGGTCGCCAGCCTCCTCCGCACGCCCGAGCGGGAGAAGCAGCAGCAGCAACCTCAGCGCTGATATTTGGGGAAGGGTGTGTGTGTTGTGGGCGGCTTTTTTTTGGTTTTCCCTTTTTGGGGGGGGGAGAGGGGAAGAAAGCAGCGTGTATTTTTGGGTGCAAACCCCGGACTTTGCAAAACAGTCTCCGCCCCCAAGAGGATATTTAATCTGCAACAGAAATCGCTACTCGCGGAGGCAAACTTGAGACGGGGAAGGGGTGCAGGGAGCTGAGGACGGGGACCCCCGCCCCGCTCCTGGCCCTGGCGGAGCCCGACCCCGGCGAGGGACGATGCGTTTCCCGGCGGCGGCTCTTGGGACGAGACTTTCGTCTGGACTGATCGGGACTGGACTTTTTAAGGACACGCTTACCCATCTAAGGGCGATTTGGGCATAAACAGCAACGCAAACTCTGATTTGGTGCTGGAAGCTGCCTCTGCCACTGAACAGCTGCTCTCACCCTGCTTCTGTCCCTCCCCCGTCCCGCTCGAAAGAGGATCCTGAGCTATTTTGCTTCTTTTTTTTTTTTTTTTTTTTTTTTTTTTTTTTTTTTTTTTTTTT
>NW_009259796.1:88654-90426 GCF_000687185.1 Egretta garzetta | reverse complement strand
CGAGGGTTTTTTCTCAGATGTCAGAAAGGTGGGTTACTTGCGCAAACCCAAGAGCATGCATAAACGCTTTTTCGTGCTGAGGGCAGCCAGCGAGTCTGGACCCGCCCGGCTGGAGTATTACGAGAATGAGAAGAAATGGAGACACAAGTCAGGGGCCCCCAAGCGCTCCATCCCACTAGAAAGCTGCTTCAACATCAACAAGCGGGCTGACTCCAAGAACAAGCACCTGGTGGCCCTCTACACCAAGGACGAGCACTTTGCCATTGCAGCCGACAGCGAGCCTGAACAGGAGAGCTGGTACCAAGCGCTGCTGCAGTTGCACAACAGGGCCAAGGGCCACCACCACCTCCATCACCATCACCACCACCACCACAGCGATGTCACCTTTGGAAGCAGCAATGCGGGACTGGGGGAAGCAGGTGAGGACAGCTATGGCGAGGTAGCCCCTGGCCCGGCTTTTAAGGAAGTCTGGCAAGTAATTCTGAAGCCTAAGGGCCTGGGCCAGACAAAGAACCTGATTGGCATCTACCGCCTGTGCCTGACTAACAAGACCATCAGCTTTGTGAAGCTGAATTCAGATGCGGCTGCTGTGGTGCTGCAGCTGCTCAATATCCGCCGCTGTGGTCACTCGGAGAACTTCTTCTTCATTGAGGTGGGGCGCTCGGCTGTCACTGGGCCTGGTGAGTTCTGGATGCAGGTGGATGACTCGGTGGTGGCGCAGAACATGCATGAAACCATCCTGGAGGCCATGCGAGCCATGAGCGAGGAATTCCGGCCCCGCAGCAAGAGCCAGTCCTCCTCAAACTGTTCCAACCCCATCTCTGTGCCCCTTCGCAGCAGGCATCATGTCAACAACCCTCCACCCAGCCAGGTGGGGCTCAGTCGCCGGTCCAGAACTGAGAGCGTCACAGCCACCTCTCCTGCCGGTGGTGGTGGTGGAGGTACGGGTGGCAAACCCAGCTCTTTCCGGGTTCGAGCGTCAAGTGATGGGGAAGGCACGATGTCGAGGCCTGCCTCTGTGGATGGTAGCCCAGTTAGTCCCAGTGCCAACCGGACCCATTCGCATAGACATCGTGGCAACTCCAGGCTCCATCCTCCACTCAACCACAGCCGGTCCATCCCAATGCCTTCCTCGCGCTGCTCTCCTTCAGCCACCAGCCCAGTCAGCCTGTCGTCCAGCAGCACTAGTGGCCACGGCTCCACCTCGGACTGCCTGTTTCCACGAAGGTCTAGTGCTTCGGTTTCTGGCTCCCCTAGTGATGGTGGATTTATTTCTTCTGATGAGTATGGTTCCAGCCCATGTGACTTTTGCAGCTCTTTTCGCAGTGTGACCCCGGATTCATTGGGACACACCCCACCAGCTCGGGGCGATGAAGAGCTCAACTACATATGCATGGGGGGGAAGGCCACCTCCTCATGCTGCAGCCTGGCAGCCCCCAACGGCCACTTCATCCCACGCACCTGCCACCCGCAGCAGCAGCCCCGCTACCCCAGCACGCCGTGCTGTCCTCGTGGTAGCGAGGAGGTTGCCGACTTGGAGAAGGCATTCAGGAAGCGGACTCACTCTGCAGGCACTTCGCCCACCATCTCCCACCAGAAGACACCCTCACAGTCTTCGGTGGCCTCCATTGAGGAGTACACGGAGATGCTGCCTTCTTACCCCTGTGGCAGCAGCCGGCTGCCCTCCTACCGGCACTCGGCCTTTGTGCCCACTCACTCCTACCCAGAGGAGTGTCTGGAGATGCACCACCTGGACAGCGGCCCCCATCGGG
>NW_009259796.1:75843-86506 GCF_000687185.1 Egretta garzetta | reverse complement strand
CGGGGGCTGCTGCCAATGCACGCTGGGGTGCTCCCGCCGGGGCGGGGGTGCCGTACTGTGCTTACCGCGCTGCCACAGTTCTTTTATCTTTCAGAACTAGGTGTGCTTCAAAAACGGGTATGGGGGGGGGAAGTGAACTTGCTATAGGATAGGGCTGGAACCGGGAAAGTCCCCTTGTAGTCCTAGTTTGGTCAGTAATCGCTCTTGTGGCCAAGGGTAAAGTCAACCGTGCCACATGGGGCATGGCTGCTTTCCCACGTGCAGAACACAGCTAACGGCACCTACCTCACCGGGCTGCGATGAGCGTTAATTCAGCTTTGTTTGCAAAGTGCTCTGAACTTTAAAAAGACTTCAAAGCATTATCCCTGTCACTCGTGTTTCAGCTGATACTAAGCGTGGCTGTCCCATGCTCACGACAGTGTTACAAACTGCATGAGAAACGGGCCCTGTGAACTGTGTGTCTGGCATTGACTGATGTGTTCTACGTTTCCTTGAAACTTTTCATTTTCAATTTGGGAAAAACTTACGCCAGGCCTTTTCTACGCTGATTACAGGCATGTAAGATGAGTAGGAGCACTGTGGCAAGCAGTGCGATGTTTCTGCTACATGGGAACTTCATGCAGCACGTAGCAAATGCATCTTGCTTAGAGCTCACGAAGTACAGTGCACCTGCGTGTGTCCTTTCATGGAAGGTGAAGACCGTTTTGGAGCAGACAAGCATCAGTAGATAGCTATGCAGTTAATCCGGTTGCGACACTTAATTTTAACAGTTTTCTAGATACTTGAGCAGCAGCAATCACAGTAGTTATTATGAAGACGTGCAGTGACATTAGGGGATGAATCTCGTACCGCTGTCTACATTGTAAGTGTAATAAACTTACTGTTTGTATTGCTTGTTTGTTTGACTCAAGGGAATGCTGAGGGCTGGTCTTGTACAATGCCTGGGATCCTATGTTCACCATTTTTACACGTTTTTCCTCCTTATAACGTGGACAGAAGCAGAGCAATCTCTTTGCATTTGCTACTTTGCACTTGCTGCTGTTGCCTGGTAGAGCAATGCAATATTTAGGTGTTAGACTTACATGACCAGGTTAATTTCAAAGTTCAAGGTAAGGTTTAAGATCAGCACAGATATTGCTGGTCTGGTGACTGGTAGGAAATGATTATTTTTGAGGATATCTGACAGGAGTGTGCTGGCTGTCAGAAGAGGTTGTCTGTGACCAGACTTACACTGCCACACCCTTTTTCTGTTCTGGGATGTGCTTGCAAGAGCCTGGCTAGATTGTCTTCAAGATGCCTCTCATTACCCTGGGGATCTGTCTCTGCCTGGGGCAGCGTTGGTGTTACGAACTCTTCAGGAGGGTTTTTTTGCCAGAGGATGCAGCATGTTGTGCTGTAAGTCACATTGCTGCGAGCATCACTTTTTTTTTTTTTTCCCCCCTGTTGTGTGGGGGAGCAAGGGTGAGAGAAAATCCTCTGTCAGCGTGTGGATAAATAATAAACGTGTGCAAGAGCATGAGAGTGCAGGTCTGGGAGGGAGCGGTGTCATAACTGTTTTCCTTACACAGCCTTTTTCCAAACGCGCTGTTTACTTTTGCTGTAGACAACTTATTTAATTGATCCTGTGTGTCATCTTTAACATAAAAGCTGCGGCAATGTTCTCCATCGTGGTGGTAGGTAGATACCTGCTGTGATTACGCTGTTCAGTAGAGGATCAGGGCGTGGAAGACCTGATATAAGAACATGCTGAAAAATATAATGCAGATGTTTTTCAGAGCAGCGTTGTGAAAGGTGGTGTCTAATAGAGTAATTGCTGTTTGAAGTCCGTTCTTATTTCCCAAAATTAGGATTGGACTAAGCAAGCACAGCTTCTTCTGGGAGGCAGGGCAAGAGTCAGGCTATAATTATATGGGGAGTTTGTAGCCATGGCTGTTCCACTTCTCTTCCCACTATAAAGCTGTGTTAGTTGCTTGTAGCTTTCTTGGACATTAACCCTTTGGACTCTTATTTCCCAGGCTATATTTCTTACCATCAGCTGAAACTTTCCTCGTAAAATACAGCCTGACTAGCTCATCTGTTGTTGTGCTAAGGAAGAAAACCCCAACAATGTTTTGTCCACGTTAAACTATTTTTACAGCTGTTTTCTGACACATCTTCATACCTTTTTTGCTTTGGAGGTGGAACTTAGGTTTGGCAGGAGAGTCAGCCCGTGTAGGTTATACCTTGTGCCATTCCTGAGAAAATCTGCCTGGAGGTGAGTGATTTACAGGCCTGTAAACAGTCTGTTTGCACATGCCTGAAAAAGTTGTTGAGCACCTTCAGCGAAACCGTTCCCCTGAAAACTCCATGTGCAGTGAGGGTGCTCCAGTTCCCCGAAGCTTTGTGTGCTGAGCGGGCTGTGTGGTCTCTGCCTCAGCCAGCTTCCCCCGTGTTCCCTCTGGGAGGTGAGGCTGTTCAGGCTCTGGCTGAGAGCAGGCAGGCTGTGGTGGTCATTTCTCCAGTTGGTGTCCGAGCAATGTGAAAGAGGAAGGAAAAGCTACTTGGTATGTTTGCAGCTATGGTGGAGAGGAGAGAATGTCCAGACTGCAGGTATCGGAACAAGGGATGGGGAAGGCTGCATTAAATACCCTTAGTTCTTCATCTCTTTCGTGGGTTATTATTACACTTTTAATCTCAGAATTGGCAGAGGGACTGCATGTGCTCTTTTTGGTTTTTTTTTTCCCTCCTCTCCATACAGCAGCTGTCCACTCCACCCCAAAGGCCAAAACTGTCTGGATAACTCTTGTTTTATCCATTCTGGAATTTTCTGTTGTTCCAGACTACAAGACAAGGACCCCAAATGTTGGCCATTCATCTCCTAATGGGTAAAATGGTTGTTACTGCTTTGCTGCAAGCTGGCTAATTCCCCTCCTCTTCTCTGCTCCCCTGTCCTCCCCCTCCCAGCCACCTCCAAGTTGCTCAGGCATTACATTATGAGGTATTTTTAACCTCTTTCAAGTGTACTTATTTCTCCTAACATTAAAGATACTGGCTGAAAGAATCACATTTTTTTACAAATCTAATTAAAAAACATTTCTCTCGCACCCACAGCGTTCCCCTGCACTCTCCAATCCCATTGCCTTCCCTGTCATGTATTCTTGGCTGTCTCCTAACAGCTGGCCCTGCCCTAGCCTATCTAGCTCTCTTCTCCTGTTAGAAGTGTAGCAGTATTCACTCCAGTCCTGCCCCCTCCTCTGCCCTTCCCTCTACTTCAGCGAATTGGGTACTGGTGTGCGTGTCTAGCCCAGCCAGTGACCCTTTGGTGCTTGGGTCCTCTGATAAGTGGGCTGTTGTGCTGTAGCTGGAGGGCCACATTGCTGCAGCGGCCAAATCATGCTGGGAAACACCAGCCTATGACATGGAGAAAGTGAGGCGAGGGCTAGGGAGAGGGGAGAGCAGCGTTGCTGTAAGGCATTTTCCTCCTGCTTACGAGTTTTGCATGCACAGATGAGAAGATGTTGTGGATGTGCTGTGGATCCTGCTTTTGGGATTGCTGTGAGAAGAGAAGGCTCCTAGAATGAGTAGGGGTTTTGAAGATGAACCACTGATAGCTTGAGTACATAGTCAAAAAATATTCCAAAAAGGAAACCATTAGAAGTTGGCTCTGGAGGAACAGGAAAGGCTGTAGTAGGATAGTAGCACGAATCCAGGTATGTGGCTTTGATCTCCGGAGCTTCAAAGCAAAGCCATTATTCGCCTCATTTCCATTTTGCTGATGAGCCTGAGAACTCGTGAAAGTGAGTGCTAATAACACCGAATAGAGTATGTGTAGTGTGAGCAAGTGGTAACTTGGCTCACTTGCAGCTTTAATGGTGCCTATTTTACCCAGTGCACAGGTGGTTTGGGGTTTTTTTTGGTGATGTAAGAAATTGGAATCCAATATAGTGGGAATACAGGACAATGGCATCTATATGGTTGTTATCTCTTTTGTCTGGTTCCAGTTAAAGCAAAGCATTACTAAGGGGAAGAGCTAAACATTTATTTGGGTCTCATGAAAATACACATGGTGGTAAACAGAAAATTACACATGTAATTCTTGTATAATAAGCCTGGATTTTTTTTTTCTGGGACGTTGCTTGCTTTTTTATTTTATTTCTTTAATAGTTTTAATGGTTTTGTTTCCTCAAGTTAAAAACTGAAGGTGGAATGACTGAAACACAGCAAATGCCAAAAGAAGACGTATAAAATTAAAATAAGTTTTTTGGGGGAAGTTGTTTCCAGAACTGAAAGAACAGAAGTTTTTGTACTTTTGGGTCAGCACCAAAGTAAATACCAGTAAGTTATGAAAATTTTCTGTGCTTTATGGGTATTACTGTAAACAAAACAGTACATTTCTTATTGTGTGCACACACCAGTTTTTCCCCATGCCTAATTAATTGCCAAAATTGAGCCTATGTCTCCACATACTTGCATATTTGCAGTTCTCCTGTTTAACAAGACCACAAGCTTCTAATTAATGTTTTTTGGTTTTTTGAGGGTTTGTTGGGTTGTGTTTTGTAATTTAGACAGTAGATCAGTTCATCACTTCCTTTAATCTAGCTATATTAAACTGCAGTATTGATTATTTCCCCACCTTGATTTTAATGACAGGTTTCTTAGGACTTTTCTTTTTTGTTTTCCTGGCTTAAAATTTAGAACTGTTTGATGTATAAACCAATCCAGTCGATTATGAAGTACTGTCTGGACTTCTTTAGCACATAGGTTTCATGTTTAGTCAATGTTTAAGCTGGTTTCTGAATGTGGTTTAAATTTGAAAATGAAACAGGACATTGTAGGGCAAGGATGATGCTCATTTTTAACTGTGGAGTGATCATATGTTTCCTTAGATAACACTCGTAAAGAGATAATTACAACTCTTAAATAAAATGCAGCAAGCAGCTGTGGAGTAGGAATGGTATTTGACCAGTATCTTCAGTATGTTGCGTTGTTTCAGGAGTGCTTTACAATAGCTGAAATTTTTGTATTCATTAGGACAATACAGTTTTCGTGACTTTATAAATACATGAATGCAAGGACTGAAGTAGAGTGTACTTGCATATTCTTTTGAACGAGTTGCAGTAGCTGTATAGTAGCTGGTTTTTGAAGAAAGTGGGGTGTTTTTTTCCAGTTTATTGAAGCTCTGGAAGTGATCTGCTCAGTACTGATTATTGTGCAAATAAAGTCACTAGTGAACTTAAACTTTAAAAATAAAGTATT
Source organism: Egretta garzetta (assembly GCF_000687185.1). Lineage (NCBI taxonomy): Eukaryota > Metazoa > Chordata > Aves > Pelecaniformes > Ardeidae > Egretta > Egretta garzetta. The sequence goes on along the minus strand of NW_009259796.1, from coordinate 81,271 downwards.
TTGATGGCCAGTGATAATGAAGAGAAATAGATATTCTTTTCCAAAACTCATTTGTTACTAGATTTACCATCTGTGCCAAATTTAATTGGAAACTAATTACTGTGTTTGATTGATAGAATTATGAAATGCAGTACTCTTAAGAGGTAGGAGGGAAAAGGGGGGAAAATGCTGTGCATGGGACCCATGCTGTGGCTAGAAGAGTGACTATGGGATGCTGACTTAAGGTAATGGGGAATTAAGAGGTACAGGCTGGGGCATAGTTGTAGAAACTGGTATGGGAGGGAGATGGAAATGAAACAGAAATTACTTAGGGGACACAGAGGAACTGTGGTATGATGACGTGGGTGGAGAGAATTGCAAGGTGTTCGCGATCTGAAGGGAACTGGAGTAGTGGTATGTCAAAGTTTGAGGATGAGTATAGAGAAATGCAGAGAGCCTGGATATAGAGAGTTTATTCTAGAGGCACTCATTTTGCACTGCAGTTTTTTGAAGGTGTTTTTACTTCCATATTTTTCTTTTGAACTTTATTACTGGGATAGACACTTTGTTTAGAAAGTGCATGTGTTCCTTACTTGTGATTAGATTTTCTTTTATTTTTAATATTATTTGGATATTCTGCTGACCTTAACAGGATGATGTGCACGGTAAGGTAAGCAGAATTTGCCTCCAGGTCTTCTTTCCTGAATTCTAGCATCCCTGTCACAACCACAGCAGTACGCCACAGGTAGGAATCTGAATTAAGTACAAGATAAATAAGAATGAGTGAATTTTAACATTAAAAAAACCTTGGCTTTATAAAATACGTATAATGAAAGGAGAACTACATTCACACTTTTTTTTTTAACTGCAGTGTTTTCTTCTGTACACTACTACTTACATAGTTACAAATTTGATTAAATATCAGGTTAATTAGTTTCATAATTTGACTTATGGATTAGTAAGTATAGATTCCCGTAAAATCGTTTAGTTTGAAGAATTATCTTGTAAACAAAAATTTCAAATGGCAAAATTATTGCGGCTTGTTACAGGAGATCTTGTGTTTTTCATTTTGTGCCAAGAGCTGCAACACAAATATATTAACAAATACATCTGAATTCCCAATTTGTCAGAATGCTAAAAGCTGGCTGTTGGTCATCTGTATGTAATCTGGTATGTTAGAGTACCTGTTCATAAAAGCAAATAGCATTATTCTATTTTTACATCATTCTAGGATTTTTGATAAATGGTTGTCATGATGGTTATTATTCTGAGTACATGAGATAGCGGTAGTAAAGGAGAGGTGTTGGTAACTTAAAAAAAAAAAAGATTCTCAAATTTAACTGCTTTACTCTCTGCTTACAGAAATGATGGAAAATATAACAAAAGCCAAGGTATGAACACATAAAGGCGATTTAAATAAGCCTGGCACTCTTAACTAACTAAAAGATGTCTTGATATATATCTCTCTGATCATGTTTGGCATATCTAGGTCATGTTCTCTGAAGACTATTATTAGAGATTTAACCTTGGGTAACTGCAAACTGTATTTTCTTCAGAGAAGTTTATGATCAGGTAGGTGAGACAGTGAAAGTTTGTGTGTGTTCAACTGCTTGCAGTAATTTGGGAGTCTAGTTAAAAGGTCCGGTGTCAGCCACCTAAGCTGTAAGGTGAAACGTACCGTTCCCATGGTGTATCACAGGAGATTTGCCTGTGTACATTTTGTCAACTGCTGTACAATTCCATTTTTTTGGAAGCTGGGGATGTGGAAGAAATGACCTGTTAAATTTTCAAATAAGATACGCTTCAGGAAGAATGGAGTTATGTTGTACACTTACAGCTAGTAGAGCTGCTGAAGTGTACTCGTACATTTGAACTGTCTGATGATACATGTTATAAAATGCAGGAACGTAGTAGTCTGGGAACATCTACACCTTTCATTTACTGTGTTTCTTCTTCAGCCCCCGCCACGGTCTGTGTAGGTTGGATGTTTGTAAGCCACTAGGGCACCTAAGCATTGGACAAGCTTTCTTTGAAATACAGAATCTGTGTGAATAGAAAAAATGTGAATTATCTATGAGCCTTGGTTCTTGTCCAATTTCAGCAGTCTGGCTTTCAGTGCGGTGCACAAATATTTGTTAAGACATAACTATGGGGCAGGAACTCCATAAGCTCGCTTTGGCAGTCAATGAAATACGTAACTAGTCTGTGAACAGGAGCTTTCCTTCAATGGAACAGTTCCCTGAAGAAGTAAAAAGCTCAAACACATGGAGTGTAGGAGACTAAGCCAGGGATTGTATGGGTTCCTTCTGCCATTACTTCACTGAATGGTAGACTTAAAAGCCAAACTCAACCCTAAGATGCCTCGCTGGGAACATCCATGTTTAAACACTGTGCCCAGAGTTGTGGAGAAGACACGTGTCTTGGTCGAGAGAATCAACCTCAGGAAGCGTAGATGAAGGTAGAAGATGGAGTTTGTTGCTCCTCTTGTGGCAAATCTCAGCTGGGCTCTCACTGTTCATCAGTTTCATTGTGATCGTAAAGGAGTGGAAGGGGGGCGGGGAGCTCAAAATGCTGTGGCTGAAGCTGTCGCTTGCTTCAGTTCTGACTCGAGCCTCCCATGCCCTGTGCTGTGTACAAGAGATGCAAAAAGACATCTAGAGTGACAGCTGATGTGTATCAGTGAGGGAATCCTTTAGATTTAAACACCGGATGGTAAACCATCTTCAGCATAGCTGGCCTTCATCTTGAAGAGAAGATTGCTATGTTAGAAAAGGAAATTTTATCCTCTAGAGAACAGGGAACAAGCAACAGGGGAAACATCTCAGCTTCCAAGACAAACTGGGACTTCGGAAGTCCTCTGTGTGTGCTGCACGCCGGGGGAGTGCTGCTACCCAAGGATAAGTAACATTCAGACATTATGCTGAAATACCTTGAAAATTACTAGTGCAAGGAGACTGTGGTCTTTGGTACCTTCCCGGTTTAGTTTGATGATTCCTATGCAAGTAACTGAAAAGGTGTTTGGGAGTCAGTGTCAGTAATGATGGGTGTGGTATGCAAGAGCCTTCATACTGATCTTAAAAAAGGGGAAAAAAAAAAAAAAAAAAAGTCTTCTCTTTGCTGGAGAAGATACAGGTGCAACAGAATGTCTTTTGCTGTGCCTGTGCCTACCATGTCATAGGGCTGGTAGCGTCTGCTGCCTTCCCTGGTGTGGTGCAGCGTGCTTTTTCGTGGTACTCGCTCTCTAATGGTGATACCCAGAGAATAAAGTTTGGGCACTTCTGCTGTTGTTGTTCCATTTCTGACTCTTGCAGGCACTGCAGGTAAATGATGGCAATGCTGGCAGAAAGGTCTCTGAAGGATGGGATTAATTTTCATTTCCTCAGAAAAGTTTGTACTGTCATAATTACTGATTCCTCTCCCAGAATTCCTGATCACAAATTCTAAATTACTTGTTACTTCAAAAGAGCAAAATGCAGCACTTATGAAACAGAATGTTACAAATTAATGAGGAAATAAACTAACAAGTAGTTTAGTCAGTTGAGGCTAAGATGATGTTCCCTTACTTTTTTTTCCTACTTTGTACTGTATCCATGAGGATTTTCCTTTCACAGTACGGTTGTGTTTCATGGAAGTGACCAACAGCAGGTAGCCCAGCAGCATAGTCCTTGAAAGAGATAGGACAGCTGGGCTTGCCCAGAGGATTTGAAATGACTCGTAGATGTCAGTAAGGCAGTGTATTGCGTGGTTTGGTGGGAACAAAGATCTGTACGATGGTTGCATGAAGGGAAAAAATGAGCAATCCTCACCTTTTTGCAGTGATGGTACATTCAAACTGAACCCTTTTCATCTGGTGAAAATGCAAGCGACTGACTAATTGAAATCCTTAGGGGGTCAAAAATATATTTTGGACAGGTAGGAACTGCTTTGTTAAAAGTTAAAAATTGCCTCTCCTTAACCTGCTAAGTTTATCCTGTTTCTCCTTTTGACTTCTTTGCTTGCAAAGCACAGGCACAGTATACCATCCCTCCATGCTTTGCTGTGTTACAGTATTTTTAGCGCTTGATCCACTTTTTATTTTCTGTATTGCAGAACGAAGTTGTGTTTGTGTTGTTTTGTGGGTTTTTTTAAAACTAGTGGTAGCTAAACTACAGAATAATAAACATTTGTTACCCTTTGAAAAACAAAGGGAAGTGCATGAGTACTAAATAGTTAATTGCTTGATCACATACATAAAATGAAATACAGGCAAGGAAACCCTAGCACTTCTAAAGCTTAGGTGTAGTAAAAACAGTTACGGACAAAGGGAACTTGCTATCTACTGTATGTCGTTCAGGAATCTCAAAAAGCAGGCTGGCTGGCACGTCCAGGGTGTGGTCCTGCAAGATATTTGGGCAGATTTAAACAGCTTGCTTTACTGAAAAGGGTGGTCTCACCTCAGCCACCTTCACTCTCACCTGCATGCTCCCACTGTTTCTCTGTGCTGGTTCCATACAAGTAAATGGCAACTATGGTTAGGCTGATGCATTTTTTAGTAACTGTTTATATTTCCTCATTTTGCACATAACGGCATTCAGATTTCTGAGAAACAGCAAAATAAAATGTATAAAGAGGAATTTAGTTTGTTTAGGAAGCTGTAGGTTGAAAACCGTAAATATTTTTCTCATTGAAAGTTAATATTTGTTCTAGTGTCAGTGTTTTGGAAATAATCTTGTATTTTGTTGACTTTATCATCATCTGGTGAACATGATGCAGAATGTTCTTGAATTCCTTGGATATCTTGATATGGGTGGATAGCCATGTGTGATTTACGTCTATCTTACCAGTTTGAGATGAAAACAGAGGCAGATGAAACTAAATAGAAGAGCAGTGACGGAAACCAAACAGCTCCAAATCATCCCTCTTCCTTTTACAACTGCTGTGCGTGCTCCTTCCTCCCATGGCTGTTTCTTGGGAGCAGAAGTTAAAGAACTGGTAATCTGCTAGTGTCGGTGCACTGTGTGTGAACGTTGTAGCTTAAATATGTATGTGGTGAAACTTTAGTCTTAAATGGATTGACGTAGTTTATCAATTTATATGCAAGGCAGTCGTGAATAAACAATTTAAGGGTTCTTGCAAATGAAACAAAACTCTCAAATACATTTAATTCTTTTCTGTATGAGGCTTCTTTCACCAGCAAGCTAAGGGAAAAGCCCTTCTGAAGGTGTGCAGGCATGTAGCTAGGGCATGTTTTTTCAGGCCTTTGAACTAGGTTAGGAATGTGTCTCAAGATGGAAGAATGAATAGTTACTTGGTGCTGTTAGCCTCCGGGCTTGAAACTCGAAAGAGGAATGTTATTGTGTCTTCAAAGCCTGTTTCACACAAGTCTTTGTTGAGCAGGAACTTGGAGAGTCTTTGTATTATCATGCACAAAACAAAACCAGCCAGCCACCCAATTTGATCTAATTGGGTG
>NW_009259796.1:67509-75631 GCF_000687185.1 Egretta garzetta | reverse complement strand
GCAGGAAGGCTCTGGAAAATGGGGTGCATTTTTTTCATTAGGAAATACCCTTTAGCGCAAAGGGATTGCCTACACAGACATTTACCAGCTTGATAAAACTCTCTAATTATACCATACTGATGCAATTCCCCATATGCACATCCCCTCTTTTCCCCTCCTCTTCGTGTAGTGCTTTCCCAGGAAGAGAGCAAATATTTACATTTCTTTTAAATTCTGTTTTGACCCTGAGGTGATGGTAGCACATCCTTGGAGAAGGCAAGTTGAGATTGATGAAGTGGGGTGGTTCAGGTTGAAGTAATTTTTGTAATGCTTTCTCAAAAATAAACTGTATTCAGGAGTAAATGTGCTGTACTATACTAATATTACCTAAATTAAGACAGACCTTTCAATCAACATAACTATCAAGTGTTTATAGAGGAAATAAACCCACTGCTCTAGTGAACGTGATTGGTGAAGTATCCAGAATTGGGGTTTGAAGTGCTAAAAACTCACTTTTGAGAACAGCAGCTGCTTCTGTAGATATCCAGAGAAATTTATTTTCATTTTAGTACACGATTGGCCTAATTACATGAGTAGTTTATTCAAAGTTGAGTGAGATCAACTGAAACTGAAGAGAAGGAAAATGGATTTCCTTTCTAAAGTTTTTTAGTTTAAAAAAAAAAAAACCAAAACCATGAGCTGTATTAAACCTGAAATTTTGAAATCTGTAGTAGCCAAGCCCACTCAATTTCACCTACTAAATACAGAGGAGGCTTTAAAAAAAAAATTAGTTGTCTCTAAATGCAAGGTTTATTTTGTTAAGCAACTTCCTTTGGGTTGAGGAGATGTTGTTCATTTTTAGTTAACTGATAACTAAATACAGAGCATACTATTTTACAGTTTCATCCTGATTTTCATTCAAACACATCTTGAAAAGTCATAAATATAAAATTTAACCATCTAGTAAATAGTGACCTATATTGGTCATTAATTTTATGTCAAGAATTTGCATAAATATATACTAACTGTATTGTTTAACTAGGGACTATGGCAAATGCTAAATTAAAAGGTTATATTGCAGATTAGCATGATTTAGTGGTTATCGCTCTTTAAGAATGACCATTAAGAACATGAAAAGATAAGTTTCCTCATTTGCTAATCTAAATTTGGTTATTTTAATCACTTTAATTTGAATTAATCCACCGTGAAGCCAAGTGTCATTATATACATGATAATTAAATACATTTGAACTGATATGATCATGCAGAAATAAATTGTAGGCACAGAAAAGACCTGGTTACAGGACTTCGTCTGATCCAGAGGAGGAGGAGCAGACAAAACACAAAATGGTAGGAGGTTGGGAGGGTGAGAGGAGAGGACCAAATCCCAAGTACAGAGAAGTGGTGGTTACATGTATTGAAGGATAAGAGTGACAGGCAGGTTGTGTAAATTAGTGGGTCTTCTGTAAGAGAAGTTTCACAAGGTTAGAGAAGGCAAAGTTGTGTAGGAAGGGGTAGAGGGGCTGAGTGAGCAGAAGGAGAAACTGGAATAATGCTGGGAAGCTCGGATTTCAGTTGATGTAATTGGGCTTTAATGGCTTGAATGATTCATGATCTCTTAGCCTGATAGGCTGTTATAAAATTTTAAACATAGGTATGAATGAAGTTACACTGATAATGTTGTGGGATTGCAGTAGTGGAAAGCATTGATGTGCCAAGAATTGTTACAGCAAAAAAATTTTCTAAGACGTTGGTAACATTTGTGTAAACATACTTTGGAGGAAGGTTTGAGTGATGATCCGTCTGCATGAGTGTGCTGTGAAGTATTTCTCATCTTGGCGGGGAAGGGGAGGAATCTTCAATTGATGTAAATTGCTGTACTTGAAGTCGATGGGACTAGGGCAGCATGCCTCATTTTAGAATGTGTCCCTTTAACTTTTTTCTCTTTTTTTTTCTGTAAGCTGTTACTACACTGTTCTGTTTGAATTAATAGCAAGTCCCCATTAATTTTAATTAGCTACAGTAATGAGTTAGTTCTAAAGTGCTACAAAATGATCTGTAATTTGATGTCTAATTTATCTACTACCTTGGGTATTTCATCTTTTCCAAAAATTCTTCTCCTGAAGATTGGCGAGACGTTTGATCTGTCTTGATTCAAGCTTGTTTACTTCTATGTTTGTTAGAGTAGCTCATCAGCTTTTATTCCTTTATCAAATAACTCCTGTGATGTTAATTGTGCTTTATGGATTTGGGTCACATTTCGGCATTTGCATTTAGGTTGAAGGAACAGGTAAAAGCAAAAGACTATTAGCAGGACTGCTATATGCTTAGAATAAACAGGACTACAGAACGCTTAATGATAGCTTTTGCGTTATAGGACTCCTGTTTCTGGAGCTTTGCAACCTGTTTGTTTTTAAGTGATACGCTCTGATAGTAGCTTCTTACTGATCTTCACTGCAACTTTTTGAAGGTTTTTGTTTTGGTTTTGTGAAGTCAGGAGTGATACAAATCACTGTCTGGAATCTGCTTTCATGTCTCTGGCTTTATCTGCATATCCTGTAGTCATACTTACAGCTTCTACCTTGGTTGTGACTTTCTCTGTTCCGAGCCATTCGTCTTGCTTCATGCAGGTACATATGACAGATTTAAAGCCAGGAGGAGTGGTGATAAGTATGGGTAATCGTTCCACAGAATGCAGGGTGCAGCTTTGCCACCAGCTTAAAGTAATGGAAGGCCACCCCGTTGTTTACTGTGTCCTTGACCATGTATTCCTCTGGAGAGATGGCTTTGGCTTCGCCTGTGGTTGCTCACAGGTGGTGGTGCAGGGGAGCACTTGGAAATGCATTTAGGAGGGAACAGGACATCCTAATTAACCGCATTTAAACTTCTTTTTTTCCCCCAATCTGGACTTGGGTTATTTAAAACTTCAAGTGGAACACCTTACGAGGTTAGCACCTTTTACTCTCCTTGAAACCACAGTTGTCTTGGTCTCACTCCTGCTGCTTCTGGCCTGGGTTCTCCTTTTGCCAACTGCAAAAACTGGGTTTGAAATTGCCTGCCTGCACAGTTGCTGTGAAACTGTGCCTTTAGTGAGGTTTGATCCTGACCAGCCGCAAGCTGGCCAGAACCAGCTGTACCACCAGTCCCTCAGCCCCAGAAGCCTTCGCAGATGTGCTGGGTGAGAATCCAAGAGCTTTTATCAACATGGGTTTGTTCTTCACTCGCCCCGGAGGGTACTACTTCTAAGTGTGAATGCACGAGAGGTCTATTTATGCTGTTGAAAAAAAACACTCCTCCATTGTGGCTTGTTTTGTTTCAGGTAAAAAGTAGTAAGCTGTATCTGAGAAAGGCATCTTTTACTGGCAAACCTGCACCTGCTGCTTTAGTATTCATACTAGTTTAGCTGTCTATGTTAGTCATCTTCTCAAACAAATCTTTACCACCAAACCCAAAATTCACACTGACAAATGAGCCTTTCTAGTTTAGATAAGGTCTTACGTATGTGGAAAACATTTTCAGGTGAAAATGAAAAATAAATGTAATGGCGTCAGAGAGCTGTCTTTCAGACCTTCTGATATAGTTACTCAAGATGTCATGAGAAACAGACAGCGTTCCCACCTTTCTGCCCCCAGTTCTTGTTCAAATTTAGCGATTATAGGAGATTCAATAAGTAACTGACTCTGATAGAAGGAAACATTAGTCTCCCTGAAACATTTTCTACCGATCTCATAGCAACTCAGATGAGTCTGGGGAAGAAAATTTTTCTTTCATTAAAAAATCTTTTGCCTGTTGTCCCCTGTGGTGTGATACAAAACTGAATGCATATTGTCCTGCAGATGCATGATTGTAAAAACTTGCTTTTAACTATTTGTTGAACTTCTAACATTATGATCCACGTTAGGAAGTAGCCTCTTAAAGATAGCTCTGCCTTTCTGCTGCTCCAAGCAACGTTTCCAGATGTATTTGAGTGCAGCTGAAGGATTGAAATGCGCCAAGAGCTATTAACAGTCATCTGTAGCTTGGCATTTTTTTTCTTTGCCTCGATTTTCTGTAGCTTTCTGTTTTAAGCCTTATTTATTAAGGAGTGTTTGGTTTTTTCAAACTACTGTGTCATTCATTTGGCAGGAGAAGGGGAAGGTTAAAGTTCCTCATTACCTCCTCCCCCTCTCTCTAGTGAAATTTTTGATTGTTCTGTTTAATGAGTCATTTTCTCTACAGCTGAAGTTAATTTGGTGGCTCATCCAAACAATGAGTATTTTCTGAGCAAGGCAGTGAGGGAACTTCAGTTCTTTCCCCTTTTTTTTAATATAAAGGTGTGTCTTGGGTGTTTAAAAAGAAAAAGCTCTTGGAAGAGAGCACAGACGTGTTTCTTACTTCATTGGGAAAAAGGACTTTAAATTTTGTGTTGCATGAGCTTGGCTTACTGTGTTCAGGTTATGTTCCTCCTCTTCATAGACTCATGGAAATCCACTGATCCAGATGGATGAGTGGTTTTCTTCCATCTTAAGTAGCTCTGGCAGTGCAAATATTTGGTATCTTCTAGTGGATGCGTTTGCCTGTCAGTGACAGGATTCCCCTGAGTTCATTCTGCTTCAGCAACCGAAGGTCACACAACACACTCTTTTCAGTTGCCATCTGGCATTTCTTTATTAGCAATGGTATGGAAACCAGAAATAAGAAAAGCTGGACCAAAACATTTGACGTGTTGTTTCAGATGGTCAGTGCAAGCTCAGTTCACCTGCGCTGTGTGGTGGCATCTCCTTTCCAAGGGCCATCCAGCCCAGCCACTTGGCATTTGAAGCAACTTCACCTTCTGCTTTAGACACATCTCCCCAGGGTTTCTTCCTTGCATCCACGTATGCCTTTGGATCTGTTTGCAGTTTGAATTGCAGTGCCTTAGAAAAATAGGCTTAGTTTTGATTTCTCTGTACCACAGTTAAATTTTTAAGCCAGGTAGTCCCTTATACCATTATCCTGAAGGCAGTGGGAAGAGATGACTGTTCTAACGTGTTCGCACACTGTTGGAGGTATTTTATCATTTTAAGAACTGGTAACAGAAATGTCCATTGACTTCACTGGAGCAGAGTTTCCTCAGTAGTACAGACAGAGTAGAGGGAAGTAGGTAGGGTTTGCAGTGCTGTAGTGCTGCTGTATGTTCAGAAATGTTTATTTTCCAAGGGTTCTTTATCAGTATTTAAACGATGATAGTGAATGCTATTGAACTCTTTATTTTCTCTAGTTCTTTCTTTCCTGTGGAAGTGTATGTGTGCATTAGAGTGAGAGTTGTGTGCTTTGTGCTGTTTAAGCCAATCTGCCCAAGAGCATTGTTTTCCAGAGAAAAAGGGTAATTAATCAAAGATTTGAAATGAAAATCACTTGTGAAATATTTCTGATGTGTATGTCATAGATTTGTAAAATCTGTTTTATACTTCTGTTTGTTGAACATAGGGTGTTCTGATTTGGCTGAATAATACCAAGTTATTGTGCGTCAATGTCCTCACACACAAGGCTTTGATTAAGCAAGAAGAAAATGCAATGGTATTAAAGGCTGGCCTATGTAGAAACTTGCAGAGAGAAACAAAAAAGTGTGAATTAAGAAAGTGAGTATTTTACTACAAGTGTTTTAATACCATGCATAGTAGTGACTGGTCTGGGCAAAAAAAAAATGATGGCATAAAGTGAAAGATTCATTTAGACGTTGGGGAAGACACAGAGACATTTCATAGCAGATCAGGGTGGTTGGCCTTTTTTTTTTCTTTACAACTGGGTATAATTTTAACTAGGGTAAGGTCAGTGACTTTGTTTACTCACGTGGACCGCAGGTATGAACGGCTATTCAAGGTTCAGTCATCAGCTCAAGTTCCATCTGACTAAACTAGATTTCCCTCATTCCCCGTAAGCCCGTTACGGTTTTGATCACAGTGTATGACATTATATTCCTGTGTTGAATCAGGCTGCTGGGCTGAACACACTGTCTGATTCGCATGTCCTCTTTCCCAGGAAGAAGAAAGGGAGCAGGTGTAGTTACAGCCGTGCCTCTGAACAGCCGCTGGACAAGGGAGAGGTTGTGCCCTGTCAGTTCAGAGCACGGACGGGAGTTGTACACGAGTACCAGGCTGTGGGCATGCTTGTGAACTGTCCTTTCACTGCTACTTTTTAGATTGTCATGCTGAAGAAGTATTCTTATGCCCGCTCCCATGCTGCCACCTCCTCCATCAAGCATTCCTGTAGCTGAGCAGGCAGCTGCACCTAGGTCCTCATCCAGGCTGGAACTCAGATGGCTTGGGGAGGGGAGAAATCAATTTTTAATTCAGATCCAGTTCTCATGCTGCTATGCAGTCTCTTGTGCCTGAGCAAAGGCAGTGTGTGGTGGGGCTATGCAGAGTAGGTGGGAACACTTAAGGCGACAGCAGGACAGGCTTGTACTGGCTTCAAGTTGGTGTGAAACTGTGATCACCTTTTCCTTGCAACATTTTCTTTCATTTTTCAGAGTGCTTATTTCTTTGGGGCAGGATGATAACTGTGCCTCGAGGCATTATACTGATGGTGTGAAGCAGAAAGGGCTTGGTCTTTTCCTGTGTTAGGATCATAGAAACTTTCTAAGTGCAATGGCTGGAAGTGAGCCTTAATGCACAAAGGTTCTTTTGTTTTGTTTTTGTATAAACCCGTTTGATGTTAAGCAGCCAAATCTCATCCTTTATGATTAGTCTAGTGCATTTTTTAGAAGCTCACGGGCTTCCTGTTTAGCTTTCAGCCCCTGCTCCAGAAGGGTATGAGTCTCCTTACATGGTCCTGTCAGTCAGGGATACCAAAATGGCACTGGGCACCTCTCGTTAGAAACCTGAATTTCTGCTTAGGAGCGTTAATTACTCCAGTGATTTTTCCTTCAGCTGTGGAGAGTTTTGTGCAGTTTTTTAGGAAGAATTCCAGTTAGTAATAGGAATGGGAGTGATTGTGCTGAATTATGAAGTGAGATGGAGGGGGTTGTTGTTGTTGTTTTGGTTTGTTTTCTCTTGAATAGCTATTCTGAAAGGGTATCTTGTCTTCTCTCCCTGTGCTTGCAGAAGCGTATGATCTCTTCCTCCATGAGAAATGTGTCACACTAAACTCTCTGTAACAGTTAGCCAGTAGAACAGATAGGATGTTTGAGGCTTACTTTGTAAGCTTGTCATTATCAACAGCAGATGAACTGGTAGTTTACCTTGCCCAACATATGACTTTGACACAAAGGGAATAGATCAGTAATTTACTTTGATGTTAAGCACTAGAAGGGGACATGCTTTTTTGTGCCACGAGGCAGATTCTAGGTTTTGTTTCTCAGATCTACAAGCAAGTATTTTGATTTGGACATTTTACTGTCTTGATTTGGACATTTTACTGAGAGTTAGGAACAGATGTGTGCTTAATTGTTCTTGTATCAAGGATTAAATGATTAAAACTCAAGGCATTCTTTCAGAGGAGGAATAAAGATTTTTCTTCATGTTTCAGGACTAGAAAGATAGAAGTGGGGAGAAATAATGAACTTAAACGAAACACCTTCTGGATCTTTTCAGGAAATGCCAGATAAAGAGCAGGTCCCAAAGACTAAAATTAGTTAATGAAATTCTAATTTAAAAAGGAGAAACCTAGAAATTCACGTATGGGATACCTAATAGGTGACCTCTGCAATGGGCTCAGTGGGCTGAGTTTGGAAGCAATAACCACATCATCTAAGGCCTCTGGCCATGAAGGAATTGGCAGAAGCCATGCTACTGTAACCTATTGCTCATCTTCTGACCATCTAAATGCTACTTTGGTGCATCATAACAGTGAGGATGTATTTCTAAAGCTTTAGATGATGGTTGTCACTTTAAAGAGGAGCAGGGAAATGAAAACACCCAAGCCCAGCTCCAACCACTCTCTCTATTAATGTTGTGTGTCCTGCACTAGTCTGCTAAGCACAGTTAAAGGTAAGAAGCCTCACCGTTGGGACAGTTGTTCTCTGGTGTGGATGTAGGAGGGATGTTGAATAGCTACGCAATTGCAGCCATATGTTCATCAATTAACGAGAAATAGCCTGGCTGTGGCCTTTGGTAAGTTGTACATGCGGCTCACGAGGTCTTGAGAAATACTATGCTGTTACGTCCCTGTGCTCTGATGTATCT
>NW_009259796.1:34432-67308 GCF_000687185.1 Egretta garzetta | reverse complement strand
GTGTGTTTCCGCCCGTCCCTCGGACCAGCCGCTGGACAAGGGAGAGGTTGTGCCCTGTCAGTTCAGAGCACGGACGGGAGTTGTACACGAGTACCAGGCTGTGGGCATGCTTGTGAACTGTCCTTTCACTGCTACTTTTTAGATTGTCATGCTGAAGAAGTATTCTTATGCCCGCTCCCATGCTGCCACCTCCTCCATCAAGCATTCCTGTAGCTGAGCAGGCAGCTGCACCTAGGTCCTCATCCAGGCTGGAACTCAGATGGCTTGGGGAGGGGAGAAATCAATTTTTAATTCAGATCCAGTTCTCATGCTGCTATGCAGTCTCTTGTGCCTGAGCAAAGGCAGTGTGTGGTGGGGCTATGCAGAGTAGGTGGGAACACTTAAGGCGACAGCAGGACAGGCTTGTACTGGCTTCAAGTTGGTGTGAAACTGTGATCACCTTTTCCTTGCAACATTTTCTTTCATTTTTCAGAGTGCTTATTTCTTTGGGGCAGGATGATAACTGTGCCTCGAGGCATTATACTGATGGTGTGAAGCAGAAAGGGCTTGGTCTTTTCCTGTGTTAGGATCATAGAAACTTTCTAAGTGCAATGGCTGGAAGTGAGCCTTAATGCACAAAGGTTCTTTTGTTTTGTTTTTGTATAAACCCGTTTGATGTTAAGCAGCCAAATCTCATCCTTTATGATTAGTCTAGTGCATTTTTTAGAAGCTCACGGGCTTCCTGTTTAGCTTTCAGCCCCTGCTCCAGAAGGGTATGAGTCTCCTTACATGGTCCTGTCAGTCAGGGATACCAAAATGGCACTGGGCACCTCTCGTTAGAAACCTGAATTTCTGCTTAGGAGCGTTAATTACTCCAGTGATTTTTCCTTCAGCTGTGGAGAGTTTTGTGCAGTTTTTTAGGAAGAATTCCAGTTATTAATAGGAATGGGAGTGATTGTGCTGAATTATGAAGTGAGATGGAGGGGGTTGTTGTTGTTGTTTTGGTTTGTTTTCTCTTGAATAGCTATTCTGAAAGGGTATCTTGTCTTCTCTCCCTGTGCTTGCAGAAGCGTATGATCTCTTCCTCCATGAGAAATGTGTCACACTAAACTCTCTGTAACAGTTAGCCAGTAGAACAGATAGGATGTTTGAGGCTTACTTTGTAAGCTTGTCATTATCAACAGCAGATGAACTGGTAGTTTACCTTGCCCAACATATGACTTTGACACAAAGGGAATAGATCAGTAATTTACTTTGATGTTAAGCACTAGAAGGGGACATGCTTTTTTGTGCCACGAGGCAGATTCTAGGTTTTGTTTCTCAGATCTACAAGCAAGTATTTTGATTTGGACATTTTACTGTCTTGATTTGGACATTTTACTGAGAGTTAGGAACAGATGTGTGCTTAATTGTTCTTGTATCAAGGATTAAATGATTAAAACTCAAGGCATTCTTTCAGAGGAGGAATAAAGATTTTTCTTCATGTTTCAGGACTAGAAAGATAGAAGTGGGGAGAAATAATGAACTTAAACGAAACACCTTCTGGATCTTTTCAGGAAATGCCAGATAAAGAGCAGGTCCCAAAGACTAAAATTAGTTAATGAAATTCTAATTTAAAAAGGAGAAACCTAGAAATTCACGTATGGGATACCTAATAGGTGACCTCTGCAATGGGCTCAGTGGGCTGAGTTTGGAAGCAATAACCACATCATCTAAGGCCTCTGGCCATGAAGGAATTGGCAGAAGCCATGCTACTGTAACCTATTGCTCATCTTCTGACCATCTAAATGCTACTTTGGTGCATCATAACAGTGAGGATGTATTTCTAAAGCTTTAGATGATGGTTGTCACTTTAAAGAGGAGCAGGGAAATGAAAACACCCAAGCCCAGCTCCAACCACTCTCTCTATTAATGTTGTGTGTCCTGCACTAGTCTGCTAAGCACAGTTAAAGGTAAGAAGCCTCACCGTTGGGACAGTTGTTCTCTGAAAGTTACTTTATTTTGTTTGTTCAGTGGCCAGTGAAGGGAGGCCCTCAAGTGTGACTGAGGCTCGTGTGCGCTGTTGCAGTGCAAACAATAGTAGTCGTTATCACTGGTTATCACTTCAGTTCCTGTACTGCACTAGCTGAGTGTTGCCCAAATACGTAACACTCTGCCGCTGCTGAGATTGAAAGTCTTCATAAACCCCAAATCACTAAGCCTCACCTTGTTCACAAAACTCAAGTTGTCACGCTTTCTCCCCCTCCTCCATCCTGGCAGCTGTTTCTGCCAAAACTTGTCCAGAAGTGCTGGCACTAGGATTTTTTTCAAGCCTGCATCATAAAGGTTTTAACCAGGAATAAGATGTATATACCAGCTTCCTTTCCTCTGTATTTAACTTTGAATCGCACATGTGATTGCTTTCATTGCCCTGTAATCTGTCTTGCTGTCTCTACTTGCCGACTGTTATTTAAGAATAACAGCAATCTTCTTAAAAAGCACATCTTTCATTATTTAATGAGAATGGATCCTTTTTAACATCAAGTGTTACTGTGTTAAAAAGCAAATGTCAGATGAGCTGTCTTTTTTTCCCTCCTCACAATCGTTCCATGGCCTGTGTAGCGTGCTCCGTATACCCCATACGAGCAACCCATGCAGCTGCTTCTCAGTGCAGTGGAGCCGAGACAGACGGGGTCTCTCCCCCTAAACCAACCTGGAACTGTAGCATTTTGAAGAGGGGCGAAAGCTTCTAACTCCTTTAATGTTACAGCCCCAGTCATCTAAATTTAAATCTTCTGTGATTTCAGGGATGATGATTGGGAGAGTCCTCTTTTGGGGACACCTGAGAGCGGGCACCAGCCAGACAACTCGTACAGACAAGCAAAAGGCATCGAAACACACAGCACGGTTGCTCGAGCCATGCAGGAGGGAGAGCTATATTTAACAGATACAAGTGCTAATAATGAGACTTCAAAGGGAGCACACCCTTTCCTTCCACAGCTGTGCTCTGCCACGCAGAAGAGATAGAGTAGTTTTCCAGTGGAAGTTTGCTTCATGTCTTTGCCTTGGGGAAGAAGTTCAGAGAGCTCTGAAATTAGCTTAGAATTTCAGAAAGGCGAAAGGGAGAGGGAAGATAGGAGGGTAATTATGAATTTTGATGCCAAACCCATCATTCTGAAACAGAAGGGGTTTTTTATTCCATCTTGTACTTCAGGGGATAAAAAGGTTTGGGGTTTTTTTCTTCCCCTCTGTGTTTCCTTTTACTTTGAATTTTTTATTACCTTTTTTACCCACTGCCAGTAAAAGATCCCCTCTGTTTTTTGCGGCAAGCTATTTGCATAGCTCTACTGAAGCACAAATAGAGAGTTGGGCTATCTTTTTGGACAAAACATTCATAGTCCTTCTATAACTGAGGTCCTTTCCATAAGGTAGGGTATAGCTCTGATTCTGTTTATTTTCAAGTGGTTTTTCCCCTCACATATGAAGCCATAAACTGTAAAGGGAACTTGATATACTTGTACTGTATTTGCAATTTAGATTGTAGAGAGTGTTTTGGAGTGCACATGTTTGGCTGCCAGTGAAACCACTGGATGTGAGTCAGAAGGCATCGAACGTTGTTTTCAGAAGTGTCCTTAAGGATGAGGTCATGTAAATGATGGAAAAGTATTTCAGAGTGTTTGGAGAGGGAGTAGAAGGGTATTTCGTAGCTTGTGAGTAGGTGACCTGGGGGGCTGGAGGGTACACGTCAGCTTTCCTAGCCTTTATCAGTCTGATAAACCCTTTTAGAGGAACTAACAGGGAACCTGAGTGTTACACTTGTGGGGGGCAATGTAAAGCTGGGAATTAATGGAGACTTAGTTTCCTATGCAGCTTTCCTTTTTCTTTCACTTCAGCTGAGGTCCCATTCCTTGCCTTTCTAAGTTAACGTAAAAATACTTCTAGATCAACCTTTTAACTTTTTTTTTGTGGTTTAGAAATCATCAAGTATTTGCTTTCAGATATATTTTGTTGTGGTGGTGTTAGACACTTTTTTGAATGCCTTGAGTCGAGAACTGTAGCGTCACAAGGATGGTAGGAAGCACAGGAAAGCTGTGAGATGAGGTTTATTTGTTGCCCAGCTTTCCTTTTCCTTCACAAACACAAAGGATTAAGGTGGCTCACCGAGAGGCAGAAAAAAGCCCTCTTTTGGTGCTACCTGCTCCGCTGGTTTGGATCCTTGGCTGGACACATGTCGCTTACCAGTGTTAAACGTGAAGGGAACGCTTTGCTGGCGGTGAGCGCCCAGGCGGCTCTGCCGCCGTCCCGCTCCCCGGCTGCGGCGTGGGAGCGCAGTAAATGGGACAAAGTTCAGTCCCGCGCCCTGGGCTCGCGTGTCTGCTCCTTCCTGCCACATGTCATCCAGCTGCCACCTCGGCAGCGCTGGATCGCCACTTCTGCTCCTGGGCCTGTTTATTAAGGTGTATGCTGTTAATATTCTAAGTTGTTTTTATTTTAAAAATATTACTGGACGATAAAGCTGGCTGCCAGGACAACTGACAGCTTTGTTTTTGCTGCTGCTGGAGAGGCCAGAAAGAGTTTTGAGCAAGTAGGAGGAATCAGCTGTTGGAGGAAAACCTGTTCCGTGGATAGATCGGGGATTGCATTCTCCTGAGTCAGCACAGACTTGAGTGAGCACAGTGCTCATAAGCACTAAATTAACTTTTCTTTTTAAAAGTACATGTGCAATATTTTTTTTAATTATCGCTGGCAATATATATACTGTTTCTTTTGCAACTTGGCAATTTGTTGTACATTGTAATTCTTTTTTCTTCAGACTTTTTAATTAGTATTATAATTCCTATCCCGTGCTACAGAATGCCACTTCCGTTGACCATCAAATCTTGTATTTATTTTGTGCGAATTACATGGCTTATATTTCACTAGAGCAAGTGATGGGGTTATCTAGAGTAGGACACTTAAGTGCTCCACCTCCGTGAGTGTAATTCATGACAGGATCTGTGCCACTTGCATGCGTAGCCCAAGCTATGCCTGTAATGCTCAGGGTTTGTGTTGTTTCAGTTGCAGAAGTATCTTTTCAGCAACATGTACTGACACATCTCTATTATGCAGTCTCCCTAAATGTTTTATAGGTTTCCTGAGGCTTGATAACTAGGATGTACTGATCTACTAGCAAAACCCATTATCATTTACCTAAGAGATACTCTTAAAGGACTGATAGAATGGTGTAGTTTGATCTTGCTGAAAACTCTTGGATGAAACTGTTCTAAGTTTCCTCTTCTATACTGTGTCAATTACCTTGTAGTCAAGCGTGACTAATTCATGAAAGATGTAGGATAACAGATAATCATCTTAGATACACTAACCTGTCTTCATCATGTGCCTCATCTCCCTTAATAACTTAATGCCTTAATAGATGAAAGTCCCAGTCCAGGGAACCTCAAGTTAATAACTGGTTCAAATGGGATAGAACAGATAGAAGTATAAACTCTATAGTCAACTGAGGGTAAATCCATCTTCCATTCTGATGTTCAGTCTGTGATTTGCAGCTAGTCTGACCACTGAAAACTGACCTCTGAAGGTGGGCAGGATGGGCTGTGTTCAGCTCAAATGTTCCTGGGGCAGCCTTTCAGAGCCTTTAAAATGACTGTGAATGTTCCTTTGCCACTGTGGAAAGAGGTATAAAACAAGAAGTATCAAAGTTATAAGCGCAGCTTTCGGGCAGAATCTTAATTTCATTTGTCAACTCCTCAGTCTTCTCTTATTAAGTACTGTATGTTTTAAAGGGAATTTAAATCTATCGTTTTTAATGGCAAATGCAGATTAGAGAAACAAAAACATTTGATCTAATGAATACAGCAGAGAATTGGAAAGAGAAGAGAGATGAGCTGTAATGTTTGACTATATGTTTGAGACATAGTCTTTGCCTGTCTTAAACAGATTATAAATGATGTTATTTATTGCCTCTGATTTAGGTGGGGCAGATTGCTTTTTAGGGGAGAACTAGATACACACGCTAAGGTCATAGTATTTTTTTTCTGCTTTACTAAGTTAAAGTTGGGATGTACAGGGTAAAGAAGCAAAAACCTGATTTAGCACATGCTGGTATCGCAGATGTGTGTATACTGGCAACTTAGCTAACAAGTTGTTGTTGCATATACAGGTTTCAAAATGTTTTGAAAATAGATTCTCCATACAGAGGTTGAAAGGAAAATAAAATTTGAAGAACTGAACTAGAAGCTATGTTAAGGTTTCAAAGTAAGAGACTTGTCTTTTAAGACTTAAGCTTTTCATAAGGAAAAGACAGCAGACATAATGTGAAGTTAGCAGTGGAATTTTACTGTTTGCTTCATTTTATGAAATTGCATCTAAGGTTTTCTGATGTCTGGTGTGATCAAAGTGCACAGAACACCTAGAGTTGGACAAGGTAGGAAAGAATTTGTAGGATGAAAGGAATAGGTTTTGAGAACGGCTTAATTTTAGTGAACTATTTGCACCTTCTGTTTAAAAATGTAAATGGACTTATTCTGAGTGCAAGGCTTATTTAAATTGTGTGGAAGGTGGAAGACAGAAATTTGTATAGGTAGGAATGTTTGGCTTTTTTCCCCAAGAGAATTGTATCCTTTAATAATGTTAAAAAAATTGTTTTTATTTAAATGTTGAGGCAAACACCATTCCCTATTTAGAATTGGAAAATAAAAGCACATTATGTGGAGAAACGGTGATGCAGCTGAATTGTTCTTTCCCGATACTCACTAGAGGAATTTGGAGCTGCTGATTCTGTGGCCGAGGTTGAGAGGCTGCTGCAACACCCAGCACCATGCAGCTTAATGCTTCAAGCTGTTCTCCCTTAAGCAGGCACTGCAACAATGTTAAAATCTGCTTTGTAAATTTCCTGGTTACACAAATCCTTCCTTTTTTTCCTTCTTCCCTAAACTTACCGATGCTTTCCACATTTGATAGCCTTTTCCATGTTTGATACCTCCTGTTCTGAACTCTCACGCTCCTTCCACAGGCTGGTTTGCCTTTTTCATCTGCTTGGGAAACCGAAAGGCGGCTCTGACTCCTTCAGAAAAACCCTCTGGCTTCTAATGCTGGTTGTTCTGTGGAAGTAGGTTACTAATAGCAAAGTGACGTAATACTTCTCTTTCCATTTAAGAGTGGAAGTGTTTTTTGGTTTTGTTTCTTTCTCCTGGAGTGTTTTTTAACATCCAGCTGTTTGGTGACAGACGCGTGGAGAATATGCCAATAGTTTATTCAGCAGAGCAGCAGGTTGAGGAGAGCTGAGAAGAGTGACATCGCTTTGCATCGCTGTCTGCATGCTCACAACCTCCGTGCTCTGTGCTGTGCAGTCTTGGTATTGAAGGGAGGGCTTGCTGTGGTCATTACTAATCAGGTTCAAAAGCTTCTGTGTATGTAGTGTGACTTTGCCATACCCATGAAAGGACACTGTAGCAAGTGGGGGTTGGTCTCCCAAGTAATAAGCAATGGGACAAAAGGAAATGGCCTCAAGTTGCACGAGGGGAAGTTTAGAATGGGTATTGGGAAAAATTTCTTCCCTGAAAAGGTTGTCAAGCATTCGAACAGGCTGCCTGGGGAAGTGGTTGAGTCCCCATCCCTGTAGGTATTTAAAAGACAAGGTGCTTAGGAACATGATTTAGTGGTGGACTTGGCAGTGTTAGGTTTACGGTTGGGCTTGATGATCTTAAAGGTCTTTTCCAACCTAAACGATTCTATGATACTATTCTATGATTCATTACTGGGCATGTTTTGCTACTTCTGACTGGCTGACTTGTTGGAAAACAAAACAAAAAACTTCTATTTAAGAGACAGTGTACAACAATTTACGAAGTTCTTCATCTGAGAACCAAAAGTAGGTTTTATTCTTTTATAGGTTTTTCCTTTTATTATTCATTATGTTTCGCTTTACTTTTATACTGGGGAAAATAGAGGTAAGATGATGGAAACTACTCTAGAGGACAAATGGCAGAACTAGGCTTCAGCACCCTCAACATTCAGTTGCAGAAGATAACACCCCATTGGTACCAGGTACTCCAGAAGCACTTTTTGGGGCTGCTACAAGGTTTCTTAGCATTCAGGATGTCAAGAAAAGAAAGTAAGTACACACCCTATCACCTGATCCCAGATGGAAGATTCTTAGAGAATAGGGGTTTCTGAAAATAGATCTGCTTAGCAGAACACTGAGAAAATCCCAACACATACATTAGGGGGAGGATGGAGAAAGTAGATTTCAAACCTAAATCTGTTGGAATCAGAAATTCATTTGCACTCTGGAATCTGGAAGTTAGTGGAGTTCTTTTCTTTTGGCGGGGGTATGGCATTTTTTCAGTAAGTACAGTATATGCTAATTGTTACATGCAGTATATAAGCATCTTTGAAGATGAAAAATACAAAATGAATTTGATATTTATATTTGTTAGGAAGCAGTCTGTGCCAACAGACCTGAAACAGACTCCCAGGTCTACTAGGTATGGCTACAAAAAGAGCTTTCTCTTCTAAAATTACTGTCCAGTCAACAGAATCTGATTAAACTAATTTTTAAAATTGAGGGGTTTTTTTTTTTCTGAAATTATTTGATGCTTGAGAGAACAGCTGTAAAATTGTCTTTGATTCCTTTGACTGAGAAAAGTGGGAATCCAGTTTTGATAGTTAATTTAAATTAACTTTTGGGTCTGAATAAAGGTGTTATGGTTTTGGTTTTTCATTTTCCTTTCACAGAGCGAACTGCAATCATACCCAGAAGTGGAAATTACCAGTTGGTTTTGGTTATGTTTTTGTTTTTTAACTTTAGATCTGCTACTTTTATCACATGAAGTTTCTGTATGTTTTAGGGGACAGCCCTTGGCAATGCTGCACATGATAGATGATGATTCCTGTGGTGGTATAACAGCGCTCAGGATGCAGCTGAGCTGCATAAGAAAATACTTATTTTCTTAAGAACATCTTGCATTAATCACAGAACTTCTTAAGGCTGTTGTTTACAGTTGCTGGTTAATTTTCTTGTGTGATAAGCTGTTGTAGTCCTCTAATTTGAGTAAGTTTTTGTTCAATTTCTGTTGGTATTGCAGTGATTCAGCTTTGCCCAAATACAGAATTATTTAGAAGAATCCTGCTTCAGTCTTCAATATGATCTTTAATTAGAATATTTTTTTTTCCTGCAGTGCTACTTGGATTTTTACATTAACTTTTTAAAAGGTAGTTTTGAAGATCTCCTTGACAGTCATTTTTCACTGTAAGGTAAAAGTGAGGACTGACAGCTGACAGATACAAAACAACTTAGGAACCCTGCTGTCTCGTTGTCATGCTGGAGCATTACTGGAGTTGGTATTACAAGAAATAGGATTTCCTCCATAATAGTGGTCAAGTACCTACATCCACGAACAGTCTACAATTCTATGAACAACCCATTGCAGGTTTTGTATTGTTCTCCGTCATCAGTCATGGAGGTGTGATGTGGCGGGGGGGTGTTGTTTGTTTTGGTTGCATTTTGCACCCGATTTCTGTCCTGCTTAATAAATTTCCTACCTCTGGTAATCTTCCCACAATGATAAAACTAGCTGTAGTGGTCTAGATTGATCTTAGTTGCCTTCCGTGTGGCTTCTAGACATCACTCAAACCAACTTGTTAACTCATACCAGCCTCAAAATAATTCCAGTTCTGATGAAAACCAGTATTACTGTTAGATGCTGTGTCAGTGCTGAGGAATTCCAGAAAGCCATCACGTAACTTAAGCGGGCAAAAACGCAGTAGATGAATGTCAGCATAGGTAAATATAGGTTTTTAAACATAAGGTTTTTCCAGTAAGGAAAAAATTATACTAAACCATGTTTGTGTGATGCTGAACTCAGAACTGAGTGTTGCAACTTGGAAAAGAGACCTTGTGGTTGTCATTGACTGTTCTCCAGAATCATTGTCTGCAATGTGGAGCAGCAGCAGCTAAAAAAAAGCCAGAAAACAGTGGGCAGTGCCTTTTGGCATCATCAGAAAAAGGTACTGAGGACAAGAAATAGGTGTCATTTTGTTGGTATTTAAAACACTGGTGTGCCCACCACATTTTGAGCACTGGGCACAGTTTTGGTGTCCACATCTTAAGAGGTACCCTTAATTTGGGGAAGGTGCAGAGAAGGGGCAACCCTCAATCCAAGGGGATACTATCACTGCCTTGTGTGGAGTTGTGTCATTTAAAAGGCTTGATTGAGAAGATGAGAGGCTGAGAGGGGCAGTATGATCAAGGTTTACAAAATCATGAAGGTGGTGGGTAAGGTGAACGCCGAACTCTTGTTGACAAAAACCTTGCAGTACCAGAATTACAGGATGCTTGATGAAACTGGTTGGGAATCAGTTTAAGACAGATTAAAGACAGTATTTGTTTACACAACAGGTAGTCAATTTATGCATCTTGCAGCCAGAGGATGTTTTGAAAACAGGCTGTGTAGGCAGGTTCAAAACAGGGTTAGGAGAGTTCATGGTCAACAGGTAGAGTGTGAGGGGAGTGGACCACAGAACATGGTTTATGGGTTCTCTCTAAATAGCACCTTTTCTGCCGCACTGGAGACACATTCTGGACTAGATGAACCATCAGCCTGACCCAGCTGGGCATTTCTTACCTTCCTGAGCTCTCAGGCTTAGTGGGATCTTTTTGTCATTCACTCAAAATTATATTCTCATTCACAGCAGGGTTAGATGGGAGGCATGAAGGTTCTGTCTTTTTTTTGTGTTCAGTAAGCTGCACCTCCAAGGGAGACTCTTGATCTACTTGCTTAAATTCATTGGTACTGCAAGCTGAGGTGGCTATTGTTTCATAGTAAGTTTGAAAAAATGTCCTCCTTTCTAGCCAGGAAAAAAATACTGGGAAGTCCATCTGGGAATGTGATTCATCTGGATCACGCTCATCATTTTCCTTTCAGATTACAAGGAGAGGTTTAGGATAGTGCTCAGATGATAGCGATAAGATTTTATTTAGACTTAGCTGCCTTCGGTTTGTGGTGGCAAGCAGGTACACTGCTGTTTATGCAACAAGGCTCCAAACACACTTTTTATCACTTCATCGCTGTGACATAATCCTTGGTATTTGGTTATGTCCCAGTGTACATTGAGAAATGTATGTTCTTCATCCTCTGCCTCATCTCAAAGTTACCAATGCTGCACATTGATGCAGGTACATGGGCGGACCTTGCCCGTGAGCGAGAGTAAAACCCACAGCTGGAAGGCATTGAATTATAATTTGAAGAATGCGAGTAGTATCTTTGTTAGAGTCCAGGATAGTATATTACACTGTTTTCAAGTAAATGTGTTTTTTTTAAATCCTCACAAAGCTAACTTCAGTATAGCTGTGGCTTGTAGGGTGGTAACCACTGGTAACTGGAAAACAGTGAGCCTAGTGCTGTTAGTGGTTTTCTTTGTTATATTTTTAGAATTAATTTGGGTGGAAATCATCTAAAAGACAGATTAATAAAGAGAACTTGGAGGTTTTGCATAATTTTAAGACTGGAGAGACTGCAAGGCTGAAAAATAGCTATTTGAACAAATGCTAAAAATGGCACAATAAGAAAAATAGAAAAATGGTGAGGGCATTCCTTTCAAAAGTGGTGGGTTTTGGTTTTATTTTTAACTTCAGTTTCTTGCAACAGAGAAATAAATGTCCCATTTTTAATGTACTGTTCTACAATGTGTTTTATCCTGCAGGAAAACTTCATTAATGAAAAGAGCTAGGTTATATCGAAATCTGGACACAGTCTGGCTTCATCTTAGTCTAGTGTCAAGCTGCTCTAGAATCCATCACTAAGAAAGCTATGCTAGCAATAGCTATTATTCATATTGATTTATCCATCTGAATTTTTCTTGCTGGGATATAGTTGTCTTGGAAGAACCCTAAGTATGAGTCCTGTGAGAACTTGTCCTGCTTTCTTCCTGCCTTCCCTGTCCCCCTCTTTCTCTCTTCCTCTTTCCATAACTGCAGTAAAATTTGATAGCTCGAAGTGTAAATTAACCTTAAGTTATGTGAAAGTCTTTCGTTGAAAGAGGCTGTAAATCTCAGCTGTACACTTCTACTTCTTAGAATACAGAAAAAGAGCCTCTGTTTGGGGAAGAGGGGGGGTATTGATTTTTTTTTTTTTTTTAAATACTGAATACAAGTGTAGAATCATAGAATCATAGAATCGCTTTGGTTGGAAAAGACCTTTAAGATCATCGAGTCCAACCTTTAACCTAACCCTGCCATCCCACCACTAAACCTTGTCCCTAAGCACGTCATCTATCCTTCTTTTAAATACCTCCAAGGATGGGGACTCTACCAGAAAGTAAAGCTTGTTCAGTAACTTCACAACCAACCAATCAACCAAAAAAAACCCCACCAAAACCCTAGCTTTTCTTTGGCCAAGAGAATACTTCCCTATTACATTATTAAATACTTACCTTAAAAATGTTAATATTTACTATTCTGTGAACAGTCTTTCATATTTACTGTTTGAGCCAGCTCTGTACCTTTTTTTGTTCATTTTTGAGAGTGCCTAGTGTTCCACCCTGTGCAATAAAAATACTCTTAAATGTTGATACTGTATTTAGTGATCAAAATCTTCTAATTTGCATTAAACAAGTTCAATGATGTTATCTAAAAGCCATTCTTGGTGGGTGAGAAAAAAGCACTGAAGGAATACAGAGTGGTTGGTAAAATGATGAGCACTGACACTGGAGACCTGAGCTTAGAAGTGTTAGGATTTTGGTTGGTTTGGTTCCAGTCATGGCATGCAACAGGGAAAAACAACTCTGTGGAGAAAACCTCCTTTGCTTTTTGTCTCTGTCTAGGATGCCCCTGCCTGAGTGACTCTTGACTTTCGCTACTCTCTTACCATATTATTGCCCTTGTGATGGGGAAGGGGGATGATGATGATGTAGGTTGTTTTGTGACTTCTTTTTGCTCCCTGGAAATTATCAGCTGTAAGGAGTGAAAGAAGTAGGTGGGAATGAAGTCTTCCTCAAACTTGTTTGGTTTTTTTATGGAAGGCCACAGTATAAAGCTCCTTAGATTGCTTTGTTGGTCCATTGGTAGCCCTACCACTCCTTGAAATACTACATTGCTACAACTTGGTCTACCCAGGGACAGGGTCCCGGTCACCTCTGAGGGTAAGGTGGAGCCCACCTCCATAGCACAGGGAAGCCTGTGGAGGCCCGCCTGATCCTGTGTGTTGCACACAAGTACTCAGGGATAAGCGTCAGCATCTTTTGATCAAGGGGAGCTGGAAGTACAAGTCTGAGTATGCTTTTGATGGAGAGAGCGTTTAACAAATGCAGCATAAGAGGAGGTGCAAGGTGCTGAGATTCTCTCTGTGGCTAAGTAAAGCTGTAAACCGCATACCAGCAGTGGCGAATTCAGTGCTCTCAATATCCATTCAAGTGGCCCTGCTACTTAAAGCATAGGTATTACTCTTCTGCGGATGGATGCTTACACATAACGTTACAGCCTGCTCACTACCAAAAGAAGAGAGCTAGAGCTCGCAGCCTAGAAAACTGAGGCAACTTTGTTCAGTTTCTTAGTTTCTATGGAAGTTGGCTTTTTTTCCAACTATATTTGTAGAGCAGAAACTGAAATCCAGTCCAACTTCCTAATATATATATATATGTATTCCTACTGGCAGTTGGATTTGAAGCTTTGCTTGGTTATTTAGCTTTGAGAGGTTGGCAAAAGCTGCCTGAAATACTCTTCTCTAATAATGAGGTAATTGACCGTAACATAGCATGTCGGGAAGGCTTCTTGGGCAGCTGCATCCTACAAGCAGCTAGAGGCATAGGAGAGGCAGTGGAAAACATGCGGCTCCAAACCAGCCAGAAAGAGGGGACAGACAGATCTACCGTCCCCAGCTGCTGCTGCAGGCTGCAGTACGTTACCATGAACAGAAAAGATGCAGTTTGGTTGTATCAATTGTAAAAGGAACGTGTTAGAAAGGGGGAAACCCACCTGATAAATGGTAAAATAAACTGTATTCTGAGTTCTGACTAGTGCGGGGATGGCAGCCTATCGGTTGCATTTGAGGTTAGAATGGAAGAATTATTTTAGTAAAAAGATGAAGTGCTGAAGGCTACAAGGGTCTGTCTGCAGGCTGGATCCCTGTCCGCTCCCTGTCGCAGGTTACCGGTGCTGCAGAATATCAAACATCGCAGTATTCCCATGGCAGCCTCGCTAATCCAGCTGCTGCAGTTAGGAGTGACTGTAGCCCGGTCACATGCAGAGATTACTGAAGCTACTAAAGTCTTGCCATTGATATTTTCCACAGTCAGGTTCTCATCCCTGATGTTCTGTGAGCAGAAAATTCCCGCTGTTACTCTTGGAGAAATATGTGAAGTATCCACATAATCCCTTCAGCCTCTCTGTTCCCACAAATCACGGGGTGCTTTGACGGGCATGGTTGTTCTTTCCTGGGTGTTCTGCAATAACGTACTCATTATGAGTAGGCTTGAAGCCTTGTTGTATGGTTTCAAAGTTAACTTTAACACCTCCTTGGAAGTTATCTCAAACTGTGAGATTTGTGGCTTTTTATATTTAGCTCAAATTGTCTGCTATAATTGGCATTTAGACTACTTATAGAAGGGTAGCTGGCTCCCCATGAAATGCGCTTGGATTTCATGTTACTTAAAAACAGGCATCTGTCTTTTTGTCATCTCAACTCTGCTTTGTGGGGTAAGATTGATTGGCATGACTCTTAAATTTACTTCCTTTATTTCCTTACTTGAGTAGGAATGAGATCAGGCTCCCCCTGCATCTTCTTACTTGGCTACACACTTGTCGTGACACCCCACCCCCCCGATGGCACTCAGCTTGGCTTCTAACTTTAGTTTCACATAAACAGCCAGCAGTGGAACCTAGAGGTATTGGTTTTCATTGAAGCAGATAGGAAAATGCCAGCAAACATGGAAGCCCTGCTGAAAGTGACACACGCAGCTGTGCTGCGGAGTACACCCTTCCGCTCTGCTGTGGTGGCATGGTGACTCGAGGTAATCTTTTCCCCGACATATCCTAGCTTCTAATTATAGAAGACGGCAATGTAATTGCATAGTTGCTTGACTTTGACTTTTTAAGAAAAATGAAAATATCTGTATGGCTGTGATGTTTTGTATTGATAGCTGTTCTCAATGCCTTGTTCGTGCCTTTGGGTGATATGGGAAGAAAAATTAAGTTGATGAATCCCTTCAAAATATTCTGTGAACAGTGTGAAAACAAAATACAGTGAAAGTCAGAAGTTTCTGTCTTTTTTTTTTTCCCCCCCAATAAATGTTTTTTTATTAACTTGCAGTTCAGTTACACTATCTCAAGGTTAGTTGTGGTCTTTCCAAAATTACAAAAATAGATACATCTAGAATGATCGTTCCCAACTGATGTGCAGGGACATGCAGGAGAGCCAGCAGGCTGCTAGATATGCTTTGAAATCTGAAGTAATTATAGCTGGCTCTCTGAAGTGTTGCATTCAGTTTATAAGCACACTTATGGAAGGATATTGGCAAATGCGTGTAGGTATATCATGAAACAGTTAATGAACAGTTAAAGGATGGAGGGGAATGCTGGGAAGAAGCACTGCTTGGGAAGGTTGAGATACATGGGTGTAAGGTACTCAGCTGGTGTGAATCTTGATGCTTTGTTTTGTAGTGGTGTGAACTCATGTTGTTTCTTCTTAGTATAACTTAGAGTTCTTATCTTCATGCGAATGTTTGCTTGTTTGTGGTAACTAGAAAGATTGCAGCATAATGATCATATTAGTGACACGTATGATACTCTTGCATGTGGTTCCTATAAATATCTTGCTGTACACAAAACAGAACTAACACCATCTTTTCCCTTTAAAAAAAAAATCTCCCTCATTTGATGATTGTGCACTGTATTAGAAACCCCAACGCTATGGGTTGCCAATATCAGTGTAATTCTTCCCTTGGAAGAGCTATCTGGCTTATTTACACTCTGTCCATATGATCTTTGTTCAGTTGTAGTGTAGAAATAATTGTTAGTGCGTACCAAAACATAAAGGAGGTGCGGCAAGGTTTCTGAATTTGATTTGCTACAGCTGCTGGGCAGTGGTTGCTACGTCCAGATGTTTACCAGCTGCTGAAGTGTGCACATAGGCACATGCGCCCCGGTTTAACCTGGTATTGCAGCCTAGCTCTTAGTGCTTGTCTTGTGCTTTGAACCCGAGTATCTGCTTTTTCCAAAAGAAAGGTGTACATGAAATGATGAAAGAAGAAGATGAAGCAGAGGACTTGTTAGTGCTGGTGTTCTGCACTGCAAGTCGAACGTGTTTAGTTAGTAATGGCCTTTCAAAACTATAATCAGCATTTTCCACAAATTTCATAAATACAATTAAAAACTAAGTAATCCATTCCAATGTTTTTGACTTCTCACCACCCAACTGATAAGTTTAAAAATAAAGTAGCTGCTGCACAAGGAGCCGCACGTTGTGAAGCAGGGAGTACAGTTAGTTTCCCGAGCTGGAATGGGGCCAAATCCGCAGAAGGTGAAGAGGGGCTGGTGGGGCCTCTCTGCTGTAACTTAATCCGAAGAACAGATAAATTCTTTTCAAAGTCAAAGCAAGTAATGAGTTCCCTCCTGGTATACCAGTGTTACACCAATTTATAAGTGGCTGCTGTTTTCATGTTGTCTTTACAGCCTGTAAGATGGAGGGGATTTAATTTTTTTTTTTTTTTTACATGTGTAGACACTAGATTAATTTTTTGTATTTTATTTTATGTTGGCATATATGGGTGCTAACATTTTCTTTGATCTTCAGAAACAATCACCACCAACTGCAGAGAATGATTTAAAACTATAGGAGGACCAAATATTGCAACTATACTGAGTTATTAGAATCAACAAAACTACTGGAAACATTATTTGCAAGTGAGTTGCCAGCTCAATTAGTTGTTAGCAGCAGCTTATTTTGTAAGGTGGTAGCTGAGATATCATTTGGCAACTACAGGTAATTTTGGGATCATGCGAAAGAAAATCATTGATTCCTGTTGACTTCAAGGTAGGTCTGCAAAGAGTGAATTGATATTATTTATGAAATATCTGAAATCCCAGCTGCAAGTTCGGTGTGGGTTTATTTATGAGAGTCTGCAGACATACAGAAGATTGTATCTGTGGGTTTGTAACCGTGTCTGTTCTACCCTTTTGGGGAAACCTAGCTTCTTGCATAAGCTAGCTTCTTTTGGCTACTGCTGTAGTGCAGGTTACAGAATTATATTTGAACGCTGTTTTGTGGCAGATGAAGGCAAAAGGTAAGCTAGTTCAAAGTACTTAATGGATTTTGAAGCACTGCTGATCACACAAAGACTGTCCCTCGACTGCTCAGTGATTTCAGTGTTACTGTTTTACCTCCGGAAAGGTTAGCCTGTAAGCTGCTTCAGGACAAGAGTGATAAGAGCTTTTAAAGCTTCTGGATCATCTGGTTTGAGTGCATTATTTTCTGATTGATAAATCTGTGCACATAATTTTTACCTGTAGTTGGTACTGACATGGAAGATGGCACGTACTGTAGGCATTTGAAGGAAATGCTGAAATAAATCTTGCTTTATGCTAACACCTATATCATGTGTGTACTTACATGTATCAGGCTGTGTGTGTATAGATAGAGGGGGAGAGAGGTAGAGGCTGTTTTGTGGCAAATGAAGGCAGTATCAGGGTGGCTTGGGTGATGGTACTGGGTACTCTGTAGTGGAGTGAAGCTTGCCACCTTCTCCCTGCCACCTGGCAAGCAGTAACCTTTATCGTTGCCATACCCTTTGAAGCACCTTCTCTACTCAGACTGCAGACTGAAGTTTAGTTTGCGTAATATTGCAGGAAATGCAATGTTTTAAAACTATTGTTGTTGGTTTGTCCTTCATTCAGGCACAGTATGTTTTGGTTTGTATGGAGAATATTTTAGAGTGGATGCTTTAGAAATATAAACAATCGGAAAAGGAAGATGCAGCTGTTTTCTATTACTGTTTAATATCATGCTCATCTCTGGCCTCTAAGTAACGGGTACTTGTTTACAAATTACAGAATATGGATTATAATTTTATAAACATACTGTTTATAGTTGCATATTGGTTTCCTAAATAAAAGAAATAAAAGCAATATTGGCTTATAGAAATACTTGCACCAAGGCAGTCATTGAAGTCAAAAGAAGCCGCTGGTGCACAAGGGTTGGGAGCAGGAGTCGGTGCTTCATGGAGTCCCCTTCCCATAGCTCGGGTACTGGCGCTCTTCACGCTCACATCTGTTTGTTACTACTAATGACATTTGTCTACTAAATTCAGGGTTTGTTGTAAATGAGGATTGCAACATTGTTTTCCTGTAACTTAATCTGATTTGTAAACCCTTAAGTGAAGGGGAAAGTCTTCTTTAAACCTTTTAAAGCAAAACATCAGTAGACATCTGTGTTCTTCCCTGGTTTAATCACTACATCTACATGGCAACAGTGGGATGTTTCCAAAACCCTGTTCTCCTTTCTTATATTAATGTTAATGTTGTGATCTCACTTTCAATGTAGCATGGCTTTGCTTAGTGAAGTGGGTTTATATTTTCTATATTTCATACACATCATATAACCTAATAACCTAAGTGGCCAGTTCAACATTTAAAATACACAGCTTTGAAATCTCATGCATATCTGAATATATTATTACTTCTTGTTGTCATAAGATTGCTCTGACTGAAAGAACAGTGCAGAAGAATGTGGTGGTTTATTCCTCCTTGAGTGTTCAGGCTGAGAAATAATATAGCAGCAGCAAGGAGACATCTGAGCACGGAAAAGGAAATAAGAGTATGGAAGCATGTGTAGATGTATTCTTAAGCCCATCTGGAGGAAACTTGACAAATAAAAATAGTAGTGAAAAGAGAATTTTGTGGTTTGGGTTGGGGTTTTCTGTTGTTTGGTTGTTTGTTTTTTTTTTAATAATGATTATGTGGTGCTCTATAAGGAAGTTTAGGGTATTTGAGCTAAGTTGCTTATTCTTTTGAAAAATGTATATTACAAGAAAATTTTCACTGAAAAAGTCATGCAAATGTCTGCATTATCTGCATTTTGGGTGGTAAAATAGCAGAACATCGAATGTGCTCATATTTTTGACAACTTTCAGTACTTAAGGCTGAAATTTCCCATGCTTGTTACCAGTCCCCTCCAGTCAAAATTCATTGGAAAGCTTTATCTAAAAGAATTTAACCATGCTCAGTGAGGTGAGAACACTATTCCTTTTTTTGTCCCTTCCAACCCATACTTTGGACAGCTCTGAAGTTTTGCAGATTTTGAAGTAACCTTGAAGTTTGGAGGGAAGTAATCACTACATTTCAGGTGTTGTATTTGTTTGAAAGCCATGCTTTCTTATGTCAATACTCTTAAGTAGCTGAAAAATGCCGCCAAGTTGCATTTACAGTAGAAGTTTTGACACCTTTCAGTTATTTTTTCTAAAACCTGTGGCTCCCACTGTGTGTGCTTCCACAGACCCTGATGCATCTTTTCTTAGCAGCTAGGACTTCCAGCTAGCAGAGAATCACAGACAAAAAGGGAAGTTTGAAAGGTTGTTTTACCTTGCTGAAATACCACGACTCTGACTTACAGAAAGAAAAGGTTCTTGTGTTCGTATTGCATTGTATTGTCTCTGTAGAACAAGATGCCTACAGATGCTGCAGCAGTTCTGACTTGTGACTGTCATTATTCTTAATTAAAAATAAACATTGCATTAAGCATTATGAATAGTTGGTAACTAGAAATTAAGTGAGTTTGAAAAGTTGAAAGGAATTTTCTTAAAGAGATACGAATACGCAACTATTGAGACCGGAGAAAATGTAATAGAGAACAATCATTACCAATGTAGGACATCTTTATCTGTAGAAAATAAGTGTTCTTTCTTTGGTTTTCCGTTCTCTTCCTTCCAAGACGATTCTTATTTCTAAGAGTCCTTGGAAATTGAACTGGGAATCATAAACTGTGTCTGACAATATGGAAGTTTGGGGTTGGGTGTTTGGGTTTGTTTTTTATCTGAGGCAGGGAGCTGTCCTGGTTTTGGAGTTTTTTGGGTTTTTCCAGTAATGCAATTGAATTTTTTTTCAATGCTACTGTAGCCTACTTTAGCTCCTTTTTGTGTGTATGCATACTTACATTTTGTACAATGCATGTGAGAAGTAGAAAACTCATGTTGCAGAAGAGTGTGATAAGTAATACACCTTCTGATAAAATTCTAAACTGGAAGGTATATATTTTTTCAGTATGACAACATAGTTGCAAAGTTGTTTTCTTTTGTTCCTTATGTGATTTAAAATGATAAAATATACCTTCAAAAAAACTTTTTAATAATATGGAAAACCTGCTGTTACTCGGAAAAAAAGATGTATAAAGTAATATAGACTGAGATCTCTTTGGTTGCCGTGCTGTGTATGTTGGGGTTTTTTTCCCCAAAAGGCCATAAAAATGGAAGTTTTATAGCAAAAATACTAGCTTTATCTTAATTAAACACTTAATTTAAGAGAACTGGACCTAGAATTAGGCTTGGAGTATTTTTGGCTCTGGCATGAAGATACAGATGTAAAACAGAAGTCAAGATACTTTCTGCCATTCTTCATGTGTTCTCCTCACTGTAGCAAGGACATTCAGAGTCCCTACCACTGGAGCTGCAGGGAGTTTCAAACACACACAAGAACTTAAAAAACAAATGCAGTACTCTGTTGGATAATGGGAGGGATACAGGGAGAATTTCATATAGATAGCTTCTGAAAGCAGAAAAAGTTTTATAAGGGACCATGCTGTAAAACATCCTTACTGTGGAGCATTGGCTTTGGAACTTAGTACCTAGGTATCATCAATGGCATAGCTGCTTGGTTGCAGTCTTACTGTGGTTTGGGTTACTTTTATAACAAAGAACAGAGTGATGAGAACTTTCTTGAAATTTGCACTGTTGCTTGCCACAACCACTGATACTTTTTATTATCTTTTTAAATTTTATTTTATTATTTCCCTCTGCTTTTCAAGCTGCCTTCTACCATCTCAGGCATATGTTTGGTCTGCGCTTGCTCCTTGAAGTGTAATGCAGGCTTCTGTTTTTTAAGTTATATCTATAAGGCTGAATGGAGCATTACCCTCCTCGTTTGACCTCCCACATGTGATACACAACCCATTAAATCTCATGTAATATTTAAGAATTTAATACATTCTTTGCATAACATAACAGCGATAGTACTGACAAAACAGTGCTCCAAGCAAAACTGCTTATACAAACAGATGATCTGTGAGCAGTGGGACTAATGAAGCCCTGTTTCCTATAGATTTGTCTTACATATATTCAGTGGCCTTTTCGTGCCTACAGTACACCCTGTGCCGCTTCTCCTCTGCAGTATCTGCCAGACAGTGCTGGGGCTGTGGAGGAGGTGGGTGTAGGGGGCTGATGGTGGGTGCTGAGCCTCTCTGCTCTTTGTGGAACATGCGGGTTAAAACTGTGCCTTGGAAAAGGAATCCTTTACTCAGCTGTGGATTTTTACAAAATGTACAGTGGCTTAGTGTATCCGAGACTTCATGCCTTTGCCAGAGTTAAACTGAATTTTGCATCCTGTTTAGAAGGTCTATGCTCTATTTTACCGATTACATAAGCTCCATTTCTTCAGGAAACCAGACCAAAGAAACCAGCGCAAGCTAAGGTTTACTTGAGTATGGCACGACATACTGTGTCTTCTTGGTGATGGTGTCACTTGTGCTGCCCGTACCCTCCTTTCCTCTCCCGTCACTTCATTGTCTTTGGGTTTTATGCTGACTGTATTTTTACTTTGCTCCAAATGAATGTCTTTGCCCCTTGACTGGCTTATGTTTAGCTGCCAGTTGAGCAATCCACTGAGCAGTCACTCTGAAGGAAAAGAAAATATTTATGTGCCTAGAATAGTTATTTTCAGGATATTTTAGTCAATGGCTTTTCTGTGGTATGGCTGAACTACAACACAGACTTCAGTAGTGGGATACACAGTTGTTAGAAGACCTGATGCTGAAAGGAAGCACGAGGTAATGTCCGACTCGGTAATTTGTCTTGAGGACCTTTATTTCTGTATGCCAAAGTTCATCCTTTTTCCTAATCCTGCTTGTTTTTCCTGGCACATTTTAGTTTTTGAACTGCTAAATGCCAAAAGTATGCCTAGTTTTGGACACTGAGGAAACTATGGTCCATCATCAACGCTAATTTAAACAGTACTATGGTCAGTAGGACTAATAGTTCAGTAACTGCTTGTCACATACTATTTTGTCAAACCATTTCTAAAACTGTTATTGGTGCTTAACTAGTATAATATTAAACTTCGTGTTTCAGGAAGAGACCTTGTTCTGTGTAATGTGTGTTTTGAGTAACTCTTTGAATTAAGTTCATATTAAAAGATGATTAATATAATTTACATTGTAGAGAGGTTTAAATGTAGCATCAGTTCCTTTTGTAATCACTGAGACTATCAGCAGTTCCTCTCTTGGTTAAGAAGACTGGGTGGCTGGTGGTAAAAGTTCGTGTCGTAGGTTATGAGAACATGGAGAACTTTCCATTTTATGAGATTGTATAGTGCAGTCAAACAGTGTAATAAGGCTGAATTTTTATATATTTCATCAAGGTTAATGTTTAGTGGATGTTTTCAATCATTGATTAACCAAGACATCTTAATGAGATGTGATATCATGTACAGATCCTTTTGTGTGCATGCTAAGCCTTTAATCTGTATCACTATATGCTTTTAATTTTCAATTGATTTATAGTAATAGCTTCTAAAGGGTTATCCTTAATACTAGATTTGACAACTGATGGAAGATTTACATGTCACAATAATGCAGAGTATATCATCTAGTGAGATCCTTACTGATACTGGTGTGAACAACTTTCATTATATGGGAAAAATTTCCACTTGGCATGTTTTTGTAAAAGAATTTAATTAAGAATTATTGAATTAAAATGTCTGACTGCAAATTCTGAGATGAGAAAAATTTAACCTACTTTGACTTTTGCTTGTATAATTATACAGTTTCATAATGCTAGATTGGAGTTAAAATTATATCAGATAATTAACGTGACTGTTGATTAGCTTCCCATTTGAAATCATGGCAGCTGAACAAGTGAATATTAGTCCATTTAAGCTGTTAGTAACTTTAAAATATAATAATGGCAGTCATTCAGGCTTTTAGGGTTTCACTGGATGAAACTCCAAAGAAACGGCAGTAAAATACTTGGTCTGTCTGATTGGTCTTTATAATTTGGATTTAATTCACAGCTGTATCCAAATAGGGCTCCCGCCCCTCCCTGAGAGCCTGCCAGGTGCTGCTTCCTCTGTCCATGTGCTTCAAACTTGAGATAGCTCCATTGTTTTGAATCAAAATTACATTTCCTTTGTGCCTTTTCACCACCCTGTGTTTACTATTTTCTTGTTACTATGGTTTCTGGAAATAAATTGGATGACAGTTGTTTTGAAAACCTAATCTATATACAAACAAGTATTTCAGTGTTTAAATGGTACAATGAATAGTTTAGTCATGAACTACCTCAGAGCTCATTAAAGTGCTCAGCATTGTTTTTGAGGTTAATCCCATTGCAGTCCAGAGTATCTTGATTGCTAAATCAGTGGGAGTAGAAGGGTAGAGCTCTTGCTCTGCACTAAAGGCTTATTTTCTTATGTTGGAATTTTGTTTCTTTTTCCAGCTAAAAATTCTATTTGCATGTAGATGAACTTTATAAATCTATTCTAATGTGGAATAATGCTTGGCAATATATATAGTCACAAAACTCTCAAATGTTATTTATTTTCTTATGCATTGATACTTTTGCCCCCACCCTCGTAAATAGGCATTCTTGTAGTTTAAGACCATGTAGTAAGAAACTAATATTTTCCACATACAAAGTATTATTCTTCAGTTTGTAGGCAGCGTTCAGGCAGCAAAGTATTTTTTCAGTTCTTTTTATTCTCATCAATGAATGGCTGGCCCGATGTCTTATTTATATCACCTTGTCCAGATGCTACCCTGCATCTGTCGTCATGTGGGCACTGTCAAGACACTGATTGCCCTGCTGTCTGGCCCCTGGCGCAGTCTGAACTGATCAGTCAGGTAGCAGTTCTCATCTCACAGTCAAGACGCTGAGATACGGGAAGATTAAGGCACTATCCTAATTCCCTAGATGTTATAGTGACTGTGTGTGTTTGAGACATCATGACTTCCTCCTCCTCACAAGAAAATTTCATGCAGAAAATAGAGGGGGTAGATGTTTTATCAGTGTCACGTGAGACCAAGACAAAGTAACTTGAGTAAAACTATATAGCAGATCAAGCCAAGAAGCAGATTTAGATTTCAAGTCTTTCTGCATCCAGCTGTGTGCTTGTCCACTTGCCTCTAGGCTGTATACCCCAGCCACAGCACTTCATTGTTGAAGAGCTCTTGAGCATGGCCAATGCTTTGGATTTCAGTTGTCAGCTTAAGTGTCAAAGGATTCTGAACATCAGGTTTGAAGTGCTGGGAAGAGGAAAATGCCATATGACTCCACCTAGAGAAATTTTGCAATTTATGGCAGAGAGAGAGAAGGTTAAAAGGTCAGGTCAAATGAGTGCAAGTTACTAGAAACTAGAAAGAAATTGTGACTGTATGTGGATGTACATGAAAATACATTCTTATTGAAACAAATTTATGTCAACCATCATAGGCTTGTAAGATCTGTTATCTTTATGGTCTACAAAGGAGAAAACAATAGGTCAAAGCAGTTAAAGTAATTCATTTGACATCAGACTAATGGTGGTATCTTGGGGAAAAGCTAAATCTGTGGTTAAATAATTGTTTTCTAGTCCAGCTTAAAGTTGTAACAAACTTTACTGTTGCTTTTTGCCTTTTACCAAAGGCCTTCTCCTTTTACACTACCTCTGATCTGCTTTCAACTGTTATTTCTGCTGTGTGGCACAGGTTTTGTATTAAGGCATAGCAAACAGTGTCAAAATAACGGATGCTTTGCTTCTACCTTGGCTTTCCAGACTTCTTGTTACAGTTTTGCCAACTCTATCACATTTTGTTTGTTCTTACCGCCTCCTCTGTTTTCTTGGCGTGTTTTTCAGAATGTGTTTTCCAGCACCTCCTTATTATCCTTTTTTGATATTTAATGCGCTGTTGTTGGGAATTGAGGAAGTGTTTCATCCAAAATCACTGCAGAACTTCCTTCCCACGCTGCTGCCAGAAGTGCTGCAGACTAGCTACTTAATTTGCACTGGCAAAATTTCAAAGGGAAGGTCAGCTGGCCAGGTTATCCCCCTGCGGGGCTTCTGTATGTCTTCCTTTTAAATGCCATTTTTCTTCTGTCTGTTCTACTTCTTCCCCTGACTTGTCCATTGGGAGGAAAATGGCTCTGGCTAAGCCGAATGGTGTGAATCCTGGCTTTAGGGTGGAACTCGCACAGTTTAGCATGTATCATGAGAATAGTTTCAAGGTACTTGAGACTATTTATGTAGGGGGGTTTAACATGTTGTCAGAGAGTAGTAAATCTGGCAGAGAATGAGCATTATGAAGTCGTGTCAGAAAAGCACAGGAGAAGGTGGCAACATTTGGCTGCAGGAATGGGGAACCAGATCATAATGCCAGAAAGGCATGTGAAATACAAATCACAGAAGGATAATGAAAATGAAAATTTAGCAGCTGAGATATACTCTGATTATGTGGTAGCTGCACGAGGTGTTATGTGTTGCTGAGCTCTGCTGCTGATGTAATTTAGTTGATATAATATGAGCACAGCTTCAGTGCACTCAAGTTTGGTCAAATTTAATTGTTTATGTTTAAATTGCTAATAATCTGAGGGTGTGTGAGTGCATCTAAAAGCATACAGGTCATCTGCTTCCCCATGGGGAGAGCACTTGTAATGATTCCCAGCATTGGTGAGTTTTACTGAATTCCAAACTGCCATAAAAGTAATTAAAAAAAAAAAAAAAGCTAAGAAAACTTCTTTGAGAAACAAATTGCATAATGAAGTTGTGTTTCTGGATGCCCCTTATTAATATGGTTGATACACGGTTATATGTTTGATAAAGATAAATACTGAGCAGTGTTCTCCTCTTTCAAGCGTACAACCCTACAAAGTGCACTTCACCATTGCTTTCTTGAACTGGGAGTGGGTTGTTGGGCCGTCAGGGGAAGTGTGAATGCCCCGAATTCTTCAGGGTTAGCCTGAAAACTTGGTGAACTGAACAGCACAAATTCCAAAATAGTGAATGACCCCAGTCATTGAATTTGCAAATGTCTTTGAATGTTAAAAACAGAAGCAATGTTGTCCCATGAAGGCTGAAGCTATGAATTAGATGATACACATCTAGGTTTTGATATCCTTTCACATTATTGCAGTCTGGGGGAGGGGAGAAGACCCTGGGCCAGCAGCGGGTTCATCTAAGGGACATCAAACACAAATAGTGCTGCCAAGAGTATTAGAGAAGCATTATGAGAAGATTTGGGATGAACTTGGACTATTGAGCTGATGAGGTCCTGCATTCCCTGGCTTCATAGTAACATCATTATTTTCAGTCCTGAAACAAAGGGAATTTCTCCTCATGTAAGCTGGACTCAATCTAGCCGATTACTCAGTTGGACTATTAGTAAAGGAAGGGGAAAGATCCAGACCTTCAGTCCTTACAAAATTGGAAGAAACAAACATGAGAATCCCACATTTATAATGTAGCACTTTTTAATGGGAGATGCTCTTCCCA
The DNA here is from genome assembly GCF_000687185.1 of Egretta garzetta. Classification (NCBI taxonomy): domain Eukaryota; kingdom Metazoa; phylum Chordata; class Aves; order Pelecaniformes; family Ardeidae; genus Egretta; species Egretta garzetta. The sequence goes on along the minus strand of NW_009259796.1, from coordinate 40,631 downwards.
TATTTTCCATTGCATAAAAACCAAACAAAAATCTACAGGCTGCATCTTGGTTTTTTGTAACTTGCAACTGTTGGACAGTTGTTTTGCTTTATCACTTAGCTGTATCACTGCAAGGAAAGTGGTAGAATTTTTTTTACGAAACAGACCATTGAATTTAAACTCTTTCTTTCTAGACTTAGTCATATCTCATTTCTTTTAGGCTTCAAGAAAAACAAAAACTCAGTAACTTTTTTTCCAAAATTGAAAAGGTGAAATCAGCACTTGGGTCAAGTCACTTTTGTTCAAATCCTGAACTGCTGCTGATTTTGTGTGATAGAGCAGGAGATCCCTTAAATAATTTTTCTACATACAAACCTGGTGAATTCCTTTTTCCAGTATCTATATACCAGTGCGGAGAGCTGTCTCGTTCCCTCCTCTTCACAGGTGGAAATGGGCAAATCTGACCTCCGGCAGCGTCCCTCTGCTGTGCTGGGTGCTTGGCATGGGGTGGGCAGCCCTTGGCTTCCCATCTCTGGCAGCAGTCTTTCTTGCTGACCTCAGCGATGGGTTTAGTTTTGTCTTGCGTGACTTTAAATCAGGTTGACACACTGTGAAGTTGAAATCAAACATACAAATTCTTTGCTGGGCAGAAGCTCATCCGAAGAACACGTGTGGTTTGGTTTGTGCTTTCCCACTGTACTTACACCCCAGGAAATGGATTCTTAAATGTACGAACCTGGTCCCATTCATTGTCTTATTTTAGAAGCCTCTTAGTTTTTGTTTTTTCCCACCTTCTTTTTCTGGGGAAAAGAGGAATATCTTCCTCTGTGGTGAGGATGACTTTTTTTCAACGTTATACATGAAGGAAGTGAATTTTGTCTGAACTCACAGCAGAAAGACTGTACCATCCATTACTGGTCCTGAGGTTCCTCCACCAGTGAATGATTGCCAATGTGAAAAAGAAAAAGGGGATGAAAACACCAAATTCAGCCTGATAGGAAAGGAATTGGTGAAACTGAATTGTCAGTAATTCCCCACTTATGACATTCACAAGCAAGCTGAAATAGGCATTTTGGGGTACAATGAAGAAAAGCTTATCTAGGCTTATTAAATGTAGATTATAGCCTGTCAAGTTAAATAGCAATGTTGTAATTACCTTGTTTAGTTCTATTTTGAATTCCTTTTGTTAGTACTCAGGCTGTAATTAACATACCTGAGCACCCATTGTTTCTTCTTGCATTCCTTTACTCCTTCAACGGTCCATGTGTAATTGGGGAAACTGTACAGTGCATTTGCATCTCTTTGAAAAGAAGCTATTTGAGCTAGTTTAAATTTTGGTTGATGTTTTTAGTTTATCCAAATGGGATATTTCCTATATCTGTGTGCACATTTGTAATGCCAAGAAATATCTGAACAGACACTACTTATGGTCATCTGTATGTTGAACACAAAAACATGTAGACAAATTCAGCTTTTAAGTAGGTGTGCACTGTTTCATTATAATCAGGTGATGACTCATGCAAATGTCACCAAGACAAGCGCTGCAAGCGGGCTTTTCAGGACTACTTAATGTGTTTGTGTCAGATTTCTAGAGACACTTGGTTATACCTGCCCAGACAAAGGGTGTCCAGGCTGTGTGCAGACCTTGACTTGTGAAATTCTCCACGAGTCTGCTGGTATACTTTCATCACGGCTATCTTTTTATTTTGAGCTTTTGTTCTGAGCTTTTTATTTTTTACTAGGTAGATGTGTCCATTATGCAGTAAATCACTGTTTAATCTACAAGAATAGGATGCTCTATATGATCCTAAAGTAAACAACAAATGCATTTACTTTTAAAACCTTTTATTTATAACTAGTAACTTTGACAGAGAGTGTTCAACCAGTCCCTTGTTCTTCATGAGATGCTGGTGGGATAGGTACAGTTTTGGAGAATATGTTTGGTTTAGCATTGTTGATGGCAGAGTTGGGAAATGATCCTCCTTCAGTAGATCTGGAAACCTCTGCAGTTTCTTCAGTGAGGAGTCATCTTTTCATTGACCTGGCTCTATTACCTGTGGAGTTGTTTCCTACACAGATGTCCAGCTAGCACTGGAAAGGGGTCCCAGTGTGCTAAGCAGGTCTGGTGTTTGGGAGCTGCATTTTGCCCTGGCATATCAATCAGTGACAAAGTAGTTGCGTTTGTTTGCTGAAATGATTGCGGGGCTTCAACAGCAACTCCACATTATTTTACTTGTTTTGAAATGGATGACCCTTTGGGAGGGCATTTCTATTGGTGTTTTAGGGACAAGACACATTATTTGCCCTTAATAGCAAATGGAAGTTTAAACTGGTGACTGGAAAGTCTTTTGCTTGAAGATTGATTGAGTTTTCACTTTTGTTTCTTTTGATATATTTGCTCCTCCTTGGTTACTTTTCAGAGAGAATGGATTGTAAGGAAGGAGTAAGGATTACACTTCAAGTGTGTTTTAACAACACATCTATTTTATGTATGAAAATTCTTTTAACTTCAGGAAAGATATATTATAAAATCGTCTAGACACTCTGCTTTTAGAGAGTTCAAATTTTAAGTACTGCTCTCCTTCTCCAGCTCCCTGATAGTGGAAATGAAATGAAGTATCAACTTATTTTTAGTTACTGGATTTAAGAATGGGACTTCATCTGTAATAGGAACTACAGCTAGCTGTGTCGTATCCGGCCTGGACTAATAGATTTGAGAAGAAAGCATTGCCAGCTGGAACGTGCATGAGTGTTATCTGCATGTGTGTTGTAACAGATGTTGAGCGGAGACTGCTTGTCAAAGTTACCTTGTAGTAACTTTTAAAGATGCATGTTTGTTTCAGTACGTTTTTCTTGCATCACTAATTTTTTCCATAAAGTCAACCACAGACTGCATTATTGGGGACTCCAGCTGAAACTTGTGGTGGATAGGAAATAGATTAAACACAGGTTTTCCCTTTTCTCTGGTTGCCAACAGTGATGTCAGTAGTTTTAATGATCCTTACCTCAGCTCGCTGCAGTCCCTAACACTCTCTGTTGAAACACTTGTCTTCTGCACTGTTTTTATATGTTGTTAAGGAAATGCTGATGGCTCTGATAAGAAACAATGAGGTGTCCAGCCGATGACTTCCAATTCCAAATAAGGTACTTCCACCTTGAAATACACTGTAATAGTTCACTGAGGAGACAGGAGGTTGAGATTGTTTTGTCAAAAATTTAAGAAATATTCTTTTAAGCCTGGCAAAGAGCATTTCTACACTAAAATTGAGGATGGCTATAAGTAACAAACAGGAGTTGTTTGTTGCACAAACAAGAATTCCCTGGATCCAAGGCCTTATAGGTTGACTGTATTTCCAGTGACCTGGAGGAGCAGACTAAGGTCTAGCGATGTGGAAAAGCTGTTACTTGCTTTCCTTCCGCTTGTGCTGTACGTGCCTGGTGGGTTGGGCTCTGGGGCCCTGCTGGTGGGCACCCAACTGTTCCTCTGACCCTGCTGGATGGGAGCCGGGTGTGAAACACCCGCCTCAGATGTGCAGCACGCAAAGCACGCACATTTTGCTCCTCTATTTAAATGAAGCCATTTCTCCTTTGTCACTCGTCTTTATTAACAAAGTATGGTGTTACTGGCTTATTTTAGGTCCAACATAGTTGGAAGCTGCAAAGCTATGTGAAGCTGTATATAGATATTTGGGTAGGAACATTCCAGTAGATTGCAATGTGAGCGCAGAAGAAAGTTGAAAGTAAATAAGAGATCTGTGAGATAATTCTCCAGGGAGTTTTCACAGCATACCACACATCATTTGCGGGGATAGGCTTTCCTTTCACTTGAAGGACCACACAAAGTAAATTCTGTTTCTTGGGCAATTAAAGAATATAGGACAGGAGGTCTTTTCAGGTTTTTTTTTACTTCAGCGTGTCTATGGGAAGCCTTTATTTGTACTGAGGAAAATGCACTGTTTACCTATCTTTTCAGGAGCATGGTTAGTATTGAATATAGAAATAGACACACTTTTATGTAAAATCTAAGTCTTGCTTCATCAGATTTTAGGCAAAACTCCTGAAATGTAAATGGTGGTAGTCCTCTAACCCCAGTTAAAACAAAAATAGTATTCATTTCACTGGTGTGTTGTTCAGTCCCCAGTGGGTATGGCTGCATGCGACCCTAGCGCAAAGAGCGGAGGACAGGGCTGTAGTCAGCGGCGGGTCGGGGACCACATGCTTGTGGGGGTGCGAGTCACGCACTGTGCATGTGTGCGTGTGGCCAGCCATCGCGGTGGGGCCATGGGTGCAGCGGGGAGGCACCCCATGGCACCCCAGCCTGCGACCTCAACTTGCTTCCCGCTGGGGGCCTAAGCATCTGCCACAGGATTGCCGGCAGGACACGAGGCCGATGGGCACCGAGAGCGCCCTGCTGTGCGCTGTGTCACTGGAGACCAGAGCCCTTGTACTGATGGCCTGCCTGTGTAAAATCAACTGAAAAGCAGATCTGGGAGGACTTGTTGACAGGGACCGTGGCACTATGTGCTAGGTCGGGGAGGCGGGAGCCAAGGGATGAGGAGGACAGGGTCAAAGGCAGCTTCTGACATTCATTCCCCACGAGACCTGTGCTGTGCATTATTAGGGCTGCAGGACCTTGTTATTCACCCAGTCCTCTCTCAGAGAGAAGCAGAACGTAGATAACTTGATGGACTTTTAACAGGATTTTCTGGATGCAATTTTTTTTTTGTAACTTTTATGTCAATAGGGAATGGTAATGCTGTACCCCTAACGCTCAGTTCCTTGGTCATCCTTCTTATGCAAGCCGTGGCATTTGCAGGTGGCCAGTAAGCCCTACAAGGAGGCCTGATATCTAATTAATCTTTCTTGTAGTGGGTAAAAATGCCAACAGCAGGCTATGGGTTTGAGCTTTCCCTTCTCTTGTCTCAGGAGCTTGTCAGAATTAATAGGTATGGACGCTTAAATTGTTTCTGCTTAGGTGAATCTTGTGCAAGTTTTAATGTATTTCTGACTGCTTTGAATTTTATTGCCAACATCTGTTTTAAATGCTTTTGGAATTCAGATGCTTGAGTACAGTTCAATTGTGTACGCCGTAATTTTTCAAGGTTTTAACATTTTCAGTTTGGATGGTAACTCTTAAAGAAAAAAAAAAGGAGGGGGAGGGAAACAATTACAGAAAACTTTTAAAGTGCCAATGATGCTAATTTTCTTTCTCTTTCAATTTCAGAATGATGACCTATACAACCTCAGCAAATCCTTCTTTTAACTCATGGGTATCAAGACTATAAATGTTTCATGCTACCACAACTAGGACCTCACTTCCTCTTCCTCCTCCTCCTCCTCCTCCTCCTCCTCCTCCTCTTCCTCTGTAAATGGGTACGATGCATCCAGTTCAGTTTGTTTACTTTACACAAACCTCAGGAGTTAGTTGACTGAGCTGCACATCCTGTGTTGTGCCAAGCAGAAGCACTGTGACACCTGGACAATGAGTCTCTCTTATTTCATCCTCTACCGTAAGGACTTAGCTGGCCACAATGAACTGATGTGCCCACCACTATGTCATGGTGAGAATGGGTATTTTACTAGCACATTTACACAACTTCATTTGCTGCTGAAAACCTGTATGACAAATCATCATTGTAAATTATTACATACAAAACTTAATGTTGGTTGAAGAGTATTAAATATTTAACATAGGTTTTGATTTATACATGTACTTTTTTAATTAAAATGTAACTTTTCCTACAGCACATCTTTTTTGATGTGGAACTGAGGTATACTATATTCTGTTGTAAACAGAGTGGGAAACCTGCTTAAAACAAGGCTTCTAAGAATAGAGTAGGGTACTATTCTTGTTTTAAGATTGTAATTCAGAAAATAATATAATGAGAGTCATTGGTCCCTGGGCCTTGATTGTACAGTCATATTTACTGATACTATCAGTTGTAAGATAACCCTGATGTTGAGTTCTTTCCAAAAGAAAAATAATTTTGTACTCCTTGTAAAATAATAGTGTGTATTAACTACAATGAAGACAAACATTACTGTACATGGTATTTACAAGTGTCAACTTGAATTCATCAATTGCACAGGTACTGACAAAAAAAATCACAAAAAAAGAAATCAAAGTCTTCCATTGTATATATTGTAAAGAGAAAAAAAACACCAACAGAAAACCACAAAACAATGAAAACAAAGAAGGGTGAACTTTTCAAACTGACTC
>NW_009259796.1:0-34397 GCF_000687185.1 Egretta garzetta | reverse complement strand
CTTTCCCTGGAATGAAAATGTTGGTGTTTGTAAATTCTGGAAATCTCTTTCTATATGTAATAAACTAGATACTGTTTTATCTGCTGTAGTGGTTTTTGGGGTTTTTTGTTTTCTTGGTAAGCTGTCTCAAATATCTCAAACTGTCCCACCAGGTTTCTTTGATGTTACCATTGTGTGTAATTGAGAATGGCTGTGGATCCCCATAGCTTAAGAATAAAGTCAAGTGTAATTAGGTGTAGTAGGGAGTATTGCTTCCTTGAATTATTTCACTAAAGCTCTTGTTTCAGTTTTTTTGAGAATCTTCAGGATACAGCCCTCCTTCCACTTAAGTCAGTGGAAGAGTTCACAGAAAGTGAAATCACTGGAAGCCATAGCAAGACTTCAGTATTGAATTTAAAAAGAACAGCCCAGATGGTTGTCTGGAAACCAGTGCAAGAGGAAAGATGAGGAAGAATTCTTCTGTGACTCTCCTGTGCTTCCCTCTGCTTCTGTGCAGATAGAAATTCTTTTGTGCATAACATTTGCAGAGCTTTAATTCTTCCTGGGACTGGAAAAATACTGAGATGATGGATTTCCAAGTAAAACATTGAAGTGCTAATTGAACTTGAAGCCATGTCAGGTCCCTGTTGGTCCCTCCTCCTGCTTCTGTGAAGCAACTCCATGGACCGGTACACATTCGACAGGATTCTTGTTATCAGGAAAAGGCAGGCACTCAAAGCACCAGCTCTCCCTGCAGGAAGGCTGTCAAACCCTCAAAGAAGGGGTCTCTTTCCCCCGAGATGTTTATAATGTCTGGGGCTAGGCTGTGGTTAATGCAATGTCCTCTTCTGACTGCAGTATAGATGAAGGGGCCATTGCACAGCTATTTTTCACCTCTCCTTTTGCTGGAGGCTTACCATTCCCTTAGATCTGCTGGTATTATTGCACATACATAACCACTTCGACCCTGTCAAGTCAAAATACTCACTTAAGAAAGGACTTGCAGCTTAAGAGTACATAAATTATTGCAGATCACTGGGAACAACTGCATGAGTGGTGATGCTGGCTGATTTGAGGATGTTGCACAGTGAAGCTCCAGCCTGAGGAGCACCTGTGACTGCCCAGGGTGCTGCCTTTGGAAATCTTGGCCTTTGGCTGACAGGACAGTCTCCTCCCAAAGAGACTGATACCAATCAGTAAAAGACAGAAGGCTTTGCTTCTTTTTTATGTAGGAAGCGGCAAGTCGATCCACAGTAGGTTGCTTACTAGTCTTGCTGAGCATTGGTGTGTGTTTTTCCAAAGAGCCATTAATATCTAAGCCACGTGCCTCAGACCAGTATTTAAATTTGTAAGTTACCCATTTTCATTTTATCTGAAGATCCTTCTTTTTTGATTTGGTTTTTTTTTTTGTTGGTGGTGTTTTTTTTTAACGGGGTTTAGTTGCAATGAAAACTCCCATGTGTTCTGAAGTAAAAACAACTCACCTCCAACTCCTTTGCCCACAGCTTTCTCCAGCTTAATGAATTAACATAAATATTCACTGTGTTCATTTGGTTGCTAAATATTAGCCTGTGTTGATGTTAAAGTGCCTTGGATAGAACAGTATTTTACGGCCATTGTGCTTTGCATTGTTTCAGATAATTTGCATGCTCTAGCAATTACTGAAATAATAGGTTGGTAGGTACTGGAAGCTACTGTTAAGTTTTAAAAGGCGTTAGTGAATACATTTAATCCTGGTAGAAGTATTTCACAGTGATACATCTATGAGCAAATTTTGTTCATAAAATAGGAATTTTTAAAAATTGTAGGAATTTGCAAAGGTCATTATGGAAGGGAATGGTGGGGGGAGGCTAGTGCTGACCTGGTGGGTTTCCATTTATGTTAATAGGAATGTACGGCCAGAGGAACAGCTTGTTAATGATGTTAACGTGCATTGGTTTTATCTTAATTGTTATTTTTTTCCTAGTAAAATTAAACATGCCTCTTTAGCAAATGTTTTAAAAAGGCTTTTGAAGCAAAATGCATTCATAACCAAACCTGAAACTCTTTGATTCGTTTCTTGCATGGATTTTTATTCTTATAAATGGCAAACTTTAATAAATAGACCATTATGAACTGAACCCTTTTAAATTAAAGTATAAATGCCTCAAAAATATGGTACTATACTTTCTTAACCTTGTATTAATTCTTTTGCTCTGTTTGCCACAGAACAGATTACCATTTCTTTAAGTTTGGAAATGAGCAAATGCGATCAGTTATGTATAATACTATCCACTAGTAAAACTCAGATGCTCAGGAGTTTATTTTGCTTTGAATTTTTTTTCAAGTGGAAGTTTCTGGTTATTATTTTAGTTCCTTTCTGGCTCGATTACTGGGACAGCTTCAGTTTTCAAAAACTCTGTACTGAATGCATTTATTAGTGCTATTGTTTGAAAATGAATGGGGTTGGAAAAAACATTTGAAGCAGTCTCCAGGAGCACAAGCAACACTTACACATTTGGATTTTTGCAAGGATTACTGTGTTCAAGCTCAATTTGATTGAGTTGGCATGTATGTTGTGGAACTCAATAAATTTAGTCCTTCTAGTCTTTGATATTAACCTCTTTAATTAGTATTTAAAATGTTATATGTCTCTAATAGTGTTTATTAAGTTTTTTTCCAAAGTTCCATTCAGAAAGCAAAAAGGAAACTTGAGCCACATTTATAAGCATATTCCAGTGGTGTAGCCATACTTTCTGCATATTTAAGAACTAAGCATCCGTGTCCATCTTGCTACCAGCTGACTTTTAGCTGAAGCTATTATTCATGCCCTCTATTACACTCAAGGGCTGTGTAATGAGTAGTATGTGCTTAAATGGGTCCTATCAACTTAGCCTGTGCTGTATTTCAGCTACATAACTCTACTCAGCAGCAACAGATTAATGCAGCAGTATGAACAGCCTTCACATTTGCTTTTGAAATGATTCGCTGAAGCTAGTACTCGGTAACAGCTTAAGTACAGCATGTCAACTGTTAATAGAATCAATCTGAATAGAGTGCTTTGTTCTGCAACTTAATTCACCTAAGCTAGCTTAGTTTAAATAAACAATACTGAAAATAATGAAGTTAAGACAAATTTTTTGCCTTTCTCTTGTGTGACCTCCAGCCCATCTTTGGGTGCAGCTGATGATTTTTTGGGTTTTGTTTTTCTCAGCCTGCCAAGCCTTTGAGGGTAGTTCACTGGTGTGAAGTGACAGTATTCACCCTCGTCCATATGACCTTGTATTTACCTGCTTATTAGTAATTTCTTTAATCTGTGACTTTGAAGATACCATAAATAAGTTGTTTGTGAACTTATTGGATGCCCTTATGAAATTCTTCAGGCTGTAGGATGGAAAATGGAAAAGAGTGAAAGTGGAAAAAAGTTCAGGACTTTCAGTTTGTAGAAAAGCTCTTTTTTGTCTCTGTACCTCTAAGGTGATACTATTCTCAAAAAAGATGAAATGAGGAAACTGACATGGGGAGGACCATGATCTGTCATACTTGCTTCTTTCCAAATGTATGTTCTGAAAGAATGTTTATATATGAGAGGAGAAGGTGGAGGCTAATCAATGACTACTTGAGAAAGCAGGTGTTACTCTAACTTCTGTATTTAAATACTTTCAGGTTGGAAGTTTTCTACATTTGGACTAGCAGTAACGGGATAATCAAACGTTAGTGTATGCCTGCAATGGGCAGGCTCAGATGTTACGGAAAACAAGAACTCTGCATCTGCACTGTAAGACAGGGGAAAGCCCGGGTGCGAGGTCTCTCAGAGGGAGAGAGGGAAGGGAGAGCGGGGGAACTCCAACACCTTGTGCCTTGCGAAGCTCGCTGCAAACATGTTTTCTGTCAAAGATCCTGTGCCATTCTGAACTCCTGATCTGAACTGGTAGAGGAGTTTATTTTGTGTCATGGCTTGAAAAAAATGGTTATGCTTTTTCAACTGCTCTTAGGCCCTGCTTCTATCTATAGAAACTGAAGCACTGATTATTTAGAGGAAAGAGACCTGACCAGAGAACTCACCTACTAGGTTTGTGGAGAGTACAGTGTTGCAAGGAAAAACCATTAAAGCAGCAATGCCACTACAGAATTGATAAAACATTTAAAAGACCAGATAATGTCTTTCATATTTTTGCCAGTAATTTTTGAAAAATTCTGCCTTACAGCTCTGTTCCTGTCTGACTGTCCAAAGGCTTGTGGCATTACAGTATATTGTATGTGGCAGTCATGATCTCTGCCTTACTTTTATACTTATTTTTTAATTTCAAAATCAGTCTGGCATGGTTTGGCTGTTTGATGTCATGATTGAACCTTCCTGGTACGGAAACAGGGCTGAAAGTCCCTCCTGCGGTGCACGGCCATGCTGGGCCGGGCCAGGCTGGCGGGGGATTTCTGAGGGGCCTTCCTGTTCAACTAGGAAGTGATCACTCCTGTCGTGCATTCTCTTGTTTGTTTGGGGCTTTTTGTTTTAATAGCTATTTACTCATTGGATTGCGTAAACTGTCAGTTATGCGATGCATTACTTATTGTCAATACAGTACAATAAAGTTGAAATGCCAGGGGTTTTCTCCTCAGTTTATTGTGAAACCTGCTAGGTTTCCTCACCGCAGTGGTAGTGCTCTGGTTTTCCGCTATTTTAAACGTTAACTGAAAGAAGAAATGGTAATTTTAACCATTTATCAATTTACTGTTTCACCTTCAGCTGGTGAATTTAGAACAGCATTTCATTTTTCTTTAAACTCTTGTTTGGAAATTTGATTAAGGCAGGAGTTTTAGAACAACAGCATTTCTCACGTATCCTGAATCTCTCTGCAGTCAGCTGAGGTGGGTGCAGGGCAGATTTGTCATTTTTCCCCAGGCCATATCTTCTGAAATCAACAACAGGTTGTTGGGGTTTGTTTTTGAAAGGCTGATAGAAATAAGGTGAGTGTCCAGTTCCTGTGGTCGCAGTTTCAATCTGAGACATGGATTGAACCTGTGAAGGCCCAAAAAGTGGTTATTTGTCCTTTAAATATGGATATGACTAATTTCAGAGAAAAAAGGGTGTCCTCTAGCAACGTTTAGATATTCCTGCAGTTTCAATAACTCGAATTTGATTCTCTTTCCTCCAGAGCAGCCTGAAGGCCCTGTGCACTGAATCTGCATGCTTTTGCCTCCTCAGAGGAGGAAGTCATTGCTGTCCTACCCTGCCCGCCATTTTGCCACATCGTCTGGCTTTCCTCAGCTGTGCGGCAGAGCAATCCAGCTCATGCTCTCAGTGTGCCATTATCAGTAGCATGTTTTGCATTAATTTCAGCTTCTTCACCATGTGTCTGTGATAGTGCAGCCTGCTTGTCGAGTTTTTGCCAGCTTCCCTTAAGTCACTGTAGTCCATCTCCTTCATCCACAATGTTGGTGCCACCTCAGCGGGATCCCACAGGAAAAGGTAAGCTGAATTTCTCTGTGTGAAGCGGTCTGGTAATCTGTTGGCTCATCACCAGTCTCCCAGTCATGTGGCTAATCCTGAGGGTTGCCATCTGAGGGGGGAGATAAGGAGAAGGGTCTGAACATGGCACATGTATGTGAAAGATCAAGAGACTTATGCATGCTCTGTTACTTTTAAAATTAGAGCTAACAATGAGACATGAGAGAGCTGTTTATTCTTACCTCTTCCAAAATACTGTATGAATGTTGATAAATCATTTAATATTATTGCTTTAGTTTTGTGCATGCACAATGAAAATGATTTTTACTTTTGCCACCAAGTTGTTAGGAGGATTAAGTAAAGAATAGAAGTACTCGACTCCTGCAATGTTGGGCAACATAGAAATGCTTGTAAAGAAAATACGTAAACTTTATTGTTGCAGAACAGTACTACTATCCATCCCTTCTTATCTCTCCAGATTTCAGCGTCCCCTTCAATGCTTCCTCTGTTCTTTTTAATATCATCTTGCTCAGTCAGAAAACTTGGATGCTGGAAGGTTTTGTTCTGTGTTTAGTCCAGCAGTCCCTTCCACTTTTGAGTTTTTGTTGTAACTGCTGCACAGTCAAGGTGTTCTCACCAGAAAATAAAGTGTTTTGAGTCCGGTCTGCAGTTCTTCTCAAAAAGCTTCTTTGAAATCTATTAATGGAAGTTGCATTTGACCTTGATTCAGGAGGCTACTGCTATTCAGGAAGACCGGTGCAATGCCTGCTGAAGATTCATTAAAGTGATCCTTACTAAACAAGACCTATAAACTGCATGCAGAAGCATAAGCAAGTATATTCTTAAATTAAGAATGGCTCTATACACATATGTAAGTGATATGGGGTGTCTGTATTTGTTTTTCCAGCAGTTTCATTGTGAGAGCTAGGAGCTCTACGAAATGAATGTCTTCAAAGCTGCCTTGGAGATACGATGCTCTTCTCCACTAATGTCTTGACTTTGTGTTCTGTCAAAACAGAAGGCCTCTTTTAGTCACAGTGAGCTAGTCGTCTTCCTCCCCTTAATACCTCTTCCCATGGATGCTTCAAGGAGGGAGCTTCTTATTGTTGAGCTCCTTATCTCTTCACCTGACTGGTGAGCTCCTCATGCCTTCCTGAAACTCTTTTCTTTGCTTTCCTCTTTTCTGTGAAGCACTTTTAGTGCCTGAATGTTCTTTGGCTGCTGTATGCTGACTTTGGGGACAGTGCTGGCTTAGTGAAACCTTGCCCTTTACACAGCTGCTGCTACTGCACTACCACAACATGCCAGCAAGACTTTCTGGAGAGGTACTGTGAGCAGCATCACTGAATTGACTTGGACTTAAATGACCCAAGAATAGGGGAAGGTGTGAAATCCTTAACTTAATATTGTTACTGAAGGCAGTGGATCCTGAAACTACAACCTCTCCAATTTCACTGTGAGTAAATGGACTTGTAGCATTAAATTTTGGGGGGAAATAAGACTGGGTTTCCACATTATAGAACTCCCTTGTTTTTAAAAGGCTCTGTCCTCTCTGGTGTCTTTGGCTGGAAATGATGCCCTGATGGAATACTAGGTGGTTTTACCTGGTTGAGTAATTTTGTTCCTGACCAGATATGTGGAATGACTTCACTCAAAGTAAGACTCAAAATAAAAAGCTTGCTTTTTTTTTTTTTAAACATTATTTAAGAAATACAATTTATAACATGATTACAGAGGTAACAACGCTACTCAAAAGGCAGATCCTTCCAATGTGATGCGTAGCAACCTATTAAACTTATTCTGGCTTTAGAAGATGAGAAGCAAGAAACTAGAAGACTTGACAGCTCAGAGAACATGCTACTTTCTTTTTGATGGGATCCCAAATGATCTCAGTGTTTGGATTGGAGTGTCTTTTGCACAATGTTTGTGTTACACACCTTGCTAGCTGGCAGTGCAGTGAAATTGTTTCCTAATGAAACATCCATCACTGTAAAATAATGGACTATCCTTGCTAAGCAAATAACATTGCCATAACTGTGTTGGATTCTTAAGCAGGATGTTTAAGCAGGATGTTTGTCCTATACAACAGTAATAGAAATCAATGCTGAAGAGATTAGATCTTTTAAGGAGAGCTATGATCAACATCTGTATGAATTTACTGGCTTTTTGGGGTGGTTTTTGTTTGCTTGGGGTTTTTTCCCCCCACTTACTACGCCTGTGTGCATGCAGAGTAGAAGCCTCTTTCAGGAGCTTGTCAGTGAAGAATCAATGATTGATCCCATCGCAACATACATTCAGAGAGGTGCTCTCTAATAAATTCGTATTTGATCTTTGTGTAGACACTTCAAGAATTGCTTTCCAGCAATCAGCAGCTCTTCTAGCTCCAGGGATCATCAGAAGCTATTTTGGGAAACTACAGGAAGTACATGCTTAGTCTGAAAATAGTTAAGGCCAATTCTTAAAAAGAGGAGTTAAGCCATGAATGACTTACAATTCAAACAGATAACTGTCATTATATTATAGTACTTCCCTAAAAAAATATTTCAGTAGCTATAATGAGAAGGAAGCAAGAAATGAAACTCAAAGGAAATAAATTACAAGTCCAGTGTACTCAAAGTCTCCCTTTGTCATCTTTGCACATTTTGTTGTTTTCAGGATTTCTGCATGTTCTTTTTCATAGCAAACTTTACTCGGCAAGCAAGAGTCAGATTTCTCATGCCTATCATTTGCATTCCTTGGTTTCTTCTCTGTTGTTTTCTAAAGTTGACAAAGATAAATTTAGATTGACTTTCTTTGATTTAACAGCCTTAGTGTTCCAGTGTAACTGCACCTTTATTACACCTGTTTGGTGCTATTGTGGTACTGCAATGCTGTCTCTCTAAGTGTTACACTGTATACATTTTCATTTATTATGAAGGAAAATAATTCAGAAACGAAATTGTGAGAACTCTTAAGGCTTTGCCTTCAGAAACAGGTTTTATCTCCTGTGCTCCTTCACAGGAAATGAAAGGTCAGGAGAGTTAAAACAGGAGTGATGATTTTGCTGCAGTGAAATACAATGCTTCCCTGTGATCGTAATTTTAAATTACTTCTCCAACTTTGTCACTGCCAAAATTAATCAGGGTAACGTATGGCAGAGTGAGCTGAAATACACAAACGCAGTAAGGTATCCTGACTTCCTGAAACAGGAAAACAAAATGTTTGTTTCTGAGAAGACGCTGAATTAACAGAAGATATATCTCTACAATATGAAGTAGCTTGTAAGATATTAGTCTGTTATTTTGTGTTGTTTTATTTAAATAGTGAGGCTTAAAATGAGGCTGCTGAAAGGAAGAGGGAGTTCAGTGTCATAAGGATTCTTTGGTTGGGGGTGAGGGGAAAAAAATCGTGGTTGCCTGCCAGGTTTTTTGTGTGATAATGGGAACCTTACATGGGTTGGTGTGGGAGTATGGTCTGCACAGGATTCCATAAACCAATGTTGTGAGGCACGCAGCACATAAAGACTTTCCACCTTATAATTATTGTTTAGTCAATCCCCTGTCTTAGAGCCAGTTTAGAGAAGGGATAATAGAGGTAACACTTCCTCACACCAGCAAAATTTAAAGGAGCTGAAAGCTAGGCAATAGGCTCAAGCTTGGGCACGTGTTTATGCAGGGAAGCAGTGGGTTAAAAAACGTAGTGAACAAAGATTGGAAAAAGCCTAACAAAATCGACAATTGTGGTCTTTGCCCATGGAAACAGCATGATCAAAGTGGAGCTTGGATACTGAACTTAACCCTGGCTCACACCAGAGGGATGATCCTCTCCGGACTGGCCTGATCTGATCTCCCCTCAGCAGAAGTGACCTCAGGAGTAAGGTGCGCTGCATCATCAGAGGGCTCAGCCAGTGGTCACTGCTGTCTGTGACCGTAGCATTGGAGCATGCGTGCTTGCAAGGGTGATGTGAGGGGTCTGCTGCCCAGACCCCGGCAGTAGCTGCACCCAACCCTGTTCTGGTGAAAAACCATCTGCGTGCTGTTAATCACTCATCCCTGACGCATGGAGTTAGGGGCCACTGTTCAGGTGTACAGTGGTAATGTACCTGAATAAAACAAATGGGAACTTGGCTGCAAGCTTCTGAATGCCTGCCTTGGTCGCAGTAGCAAGCAGAGCATGTCATGACTAAGTAAATTCCTGCAGCCCAAACAGTCAAAGTGGTCCTCTTTCGGTTTTATAATTTATGAATATGTTGCTGGGAATAAACATAGGGCTTGTGTGCTCCAGGCAGTGTTTAAAGCTCTATCTTGCTCTTGTTTCACTGCATAACAAAATCCCCATCACAGATGGTAGCCAGGCCAGAGACAAAGCCTACAATGAATTGATGTTAATATTTTTTTTAACATGTAGAGTTAGATTTTTGTAAACATTTCTTTGTTCGTACCGTCTCCTATATAGAATATCCCCACATCCTCTGCACGCATGTGGAAAATCTGCCACTGCTGCTAGAGAGGTGTGACCTAGATTTTAAAACAAAAACTGAACCCAAGAGGTTTTCAGCTGTAGGCTTACATTTTCACTGGAACTGAACTTTCCCAAAAGTACATTGGCCTTGATCAAGATCTGGAACGGGTGAGCCGAGAAGGGAATTCTTGCAACTCAACCCTGACTTTCAAATCCAGCTAGCATAATTATAGTTTAGCTACTGGCCAGTAGTACTGCTCTGGATAGCATCAAAGCATTCTTGTAAAACATTTTGAACTACTCCCAGTGACCACTTCTGTGGTCGGTATATAGTAACTTCCGAGCACATATTCAACTCAGTCTTGTCCAAAGAGTTATGCAGTTTCTATATACAGACACCAGCACAGATCCGTGTGAATTGCCCGTCTACCAAAAAGCTGTGTTGTAAAGACCGGATAATTTGACTACGTGGGCATTGTGGCATCCATTGCATAACTGTACTTCAAACGCTGTCTGGAGTCCATGGCAGCTTCCCAGGCGGGATCTGTCATATCAGCTAATGCATCCAGAAAGGGCTGTATCAAAAGCTTTAGCAAATCAATGCCTACAGAAATGTAATTTGACTTTAATCAATTTTATTGTTAGAGTAAAAGAGGAAAACGTAGATAAAAGCTTGAAGAGTACAGAAAGGAAAAATTTAATTTGTAGGAAGCTAATTAATTTGTTTTTGAGATGAGTTTTTTTCAGTCCTTTGGTGGAGTGCAGCTTGTTTAAAGAAACTGACTTGCTGGAAGGAAAAGACAGTGTCAATAGCAGTGTTGTTTCTCTATGCAGGGGCTAGTGTAATTTATTTGTGTTTATTTTCTTCTTTCTCTAAGGACCCCAAATACACCAAGGTTATTCAAAAGAAAATAAAAAGAAGGAAAAAGGGAATTGGGTGGAACTGTAGAAAATAAGGAAACAGGAAATGGGAAAAGCATCAGAGAGTGACTGCGTCTAACAAAGTGTGTGTGTATGAATGAAAGTATGTGTGTAAAACCAGCAAGTGCTCCAACAGCACTGACTGGAAGCTAATCAAAAGTCACAAATCACCCTTGAAAACTCACGTTCTATTTTATCCCACAACAGCCATAACATCTGTATTTAGTAGACATTTATTCATCAGTGAATTATGTGAAGTGATCTTTTGTATGGCGTTCAAGTTATGGTTTGCTTTATGTTGTAGTTGTGATGCACATGTTCTATGGGATGTGTTTAAAGATTAATAACTGTTGGGAGGAACTGTTGAATTAGTTGTGTTTCAGAGTTCGTTAAATATTCACCCAGGACGCAATTTCACTAATAGGCTTGTTTCTGTGAGGTGGGGTACAGTTCAGTTTCTGTTGAACCAAGGTAAGTTTGGAGTTATTTTCCTGCAGGTGATAATCATCCCGGGTCTCTATCAGTGTGAAAGACGTCGGTATATGATTCTAGCCTCTATAGCAGGCTGCTTAGTAAATTAGATAATCCTCTTCTATTGCTGTTTGATTTGAGGGATATCTATTCTGGAAAAGACAAATACAGGTAAATTTGCCTACCCATTTAGATGATATCTGAAGAATGTCTGTGAAATTAAGAGGCCAAATATTTACATTTAACTGTAGTCATTGCATATTAATTCCTGTTCATGTTTATAATACTATGTGCAATGGAAGAAATTAAATAATGAATTTCCTATAGATGTATGTAAGATTATCATAGCTGCCAGTCAGCCTATTCTGATAATGCTTTGAATCTGAGCATTAATTTTCAAATGCTCTCCTTTTCCTGATTTTCTGTCAGCTTGCTGCTGCTATTCTTAACTCCTGAGCAGTCAGCTTTTTGGTTGGAGGAAGATGAAAAGTAGGTATTTCATGTCTGTGTTTCTTATTGAGGACAGCTTAAAAGCTGGAGAGGTACATCTGAACATTTGTGGGAAAAACTGAATACAAATCAGAACTAAGCACTATGAATTTCCTATTTATTGTTTTTAAAACAGCTGAGATTTTTATAATGTAATTAGGAAATACTGTAATGCTACATAGAAAATATCTTTATTTTTTATTTCCAGCTTTCAGAATTGGCCCAATTTCTACAAGTGCAGGGTAATGACAGATGCTGTCTTTTACATTGGGCTCTGAGGTTATGGCACGTTTCTGAGAACCAAGCCATTTGCTGCTACTTCTGAAGGTATTCAGGAGTATAAAAAGTTATTATGATTCCTGGATATTGTGAATTATTTGCAAAAAACCTTGTATTTTCAGGAAAAATATTGCAATTCTTACAGCACCACTGAAGAGCAACAGACCTGGGAAAAAAACAAACATGCTTGCATGAGCTATCATGCATTGTCTGGGGATTTAAATGTCTTCTTTTTATTTTATTACGATTTGCAGTGCTTTTTCTGTTTTATTCTGTTGAAAGGAGGTAGTGCTGATAGAGAAACAACTCTTGCCTTTAAGTTAATAATCTACATATTTAAAAGTGTGTGTCTAGGCACATACATGTGCATGCACATAAAAAAAAAATTTTAAAAAGAGAGGGAGGGGAATGCTGTGAGAACTGCCTCAATAACTGCGTGAACTTCAGTGCTGACTGCTCTTAAGAGTTATGATCCTTCTGTTCTATGGTGAGCATTGTTGTAGGGTCATATTACTATTCTTCGTGCTGTATATATTGCCTTGCCTTCTTGCAATAAAAAGAATCCCTGCTTTTATTGTAAGCATTTCCAATTTGTAACAGATCAGCAGCCCAGTGTTGTTTCTTTGGCAGGGTGAGGCCATCAAGAGCCATCCCTTATGGGACTTTCCAGGTGATTTACTAGCTATGACTTTTCCTTCATATCACACTTGAAGTTTCACCAAAATAATTTGGAATGTACTGGGACCAAATAAATGGCATAGGCTAAAGTATCTGCTTGCCAAGGTAACCACACTAAAACTTGCCAAACCAAACATTATAGTTAGAAACATGGCTCGACCATAATGCCTATCTCTGAACTGAAGTGGTAATGGTTTCATGGGAAAAAGTTTGCTCAACAATATTACAGGCTCATAGACCCTACATTTGGAGAAGAGACAGCATACCTAATTTAAATAAGTTTAAACAGCAGCCAGTACTATGGTTTGTGGCTGATCTTTATTACCTGCTGTCTTTTCAGATTCTACTTTTTTTTTTTTAAATGTTGTCTCAAGATAATTCCCCTTTTTGTTTTTCTTTTTTAAACTTATTTCACCCATGGCTGTTTTTGAAGATTCATTAGAGAAAGTAAACCATAATTCCATCAAAGACTCTTCTTCCATTTTGCCTTTGAATTTTGTGACTATAGAATTGCAGAATATAGAGCTGATTTGTGGCCTTTACAGTGTTTGGGGAGTTTAGCTTGAAGCATCACTGCAGCATTTGAAATTACGAAAAAATAGAGGTTATGTGATGAGGTTATTGGAAAGGAAGGGGAAGGAGAGATGGACTGGATGTTGGGCTTATCAGCTTTGCATTCAGTACTGGAGTCAGAATCCCAAATTTAGTAGCATCATCTAAGAAGGGCTCATACCTTTTAAGTGGCTTAAAGGCTGAGGCTCTGAGAGGCAGTTTCCACGCTTTTCATAATCTACCTGAAGTTTGTTAATAGAGTTATGTCGGTCATGGGTGGGAACGACAGGCAGGGTAGATTCCTCAGCATCCAAACCTTGCCCAGCCCCACAGAGGAAAAGCAGCACAAGTTGATAAAGCAGGCTGCTAATTTAGTTGAAGAGTCTTTTCCCTTCATTTTTGTGAATGAAACACTCAGGTGAAACAAGTCCTGTGAGGAGGACAGTGGCAGCGGGAAAGCTGTGTGAACAGTTTGCCACCCAGGGACTGGACTGCAGTAGAGTAGTGCAGTTGCAAAGCAGCAGATCAACAGGATAAAAAGGGATTAAGTAATCTGGGTAAGTTCCTTTTCCTGATAAACTCCCTGGAAACTTTGGTGTTGTTTCCCCTTGTTCTTTAGCAAGGAGAGCTATGATTAAACAGCAGTGCTGAGATTGTTTCTCCCCTATATGGAATTTGTTCCAGCTGGTTCTGAAGAGGGAGAGAAGATGATGAAGTATTAGACTTCTGTGCTTTCAGCTGGCCTTTCCTGTCCCTTTCACTTAAGCTTTTCTATCAAGGATCATCCAAATGTATGCCATCTCGCCTCCTGAATGCATCTAGTGTTTCATTTTGTCCTGGGTTCAAATTCTCAGATGTGGTTTTGGGGGTTTTTCCCCCCCCCCCCAAGCATCAGTGCAGCTCATGTATTGTTCTTCCCATAGTTTTCATCACACTTTGACAAAATTTGACTATCCTTTCACCAGCTTTATTGTCACTTGTCTCTGTATTAACTGTTTCTCAGCTTGTTATTTAATAACTGAAATACTAGGATGTATAGGAACATGGGAAATCACATATATCATCCAGTTGTCATGTTTGGAATTGTAGCAGCTCTGTTGCACATGATACAGTTGTAAATTTAAGTTTTCCATTGACCTGGAGCTTAGAAGGGTATGCTTAGTACAGTATTTGCTTAGTCAGTTTTGCTGCTCTTGATATATTTATATCTGGGTTTTTTATATTCCTATGTCTTACTTAATTTTGCTATGCCTAGTAAAAATCCATTTCTTTGGCATGCCTTTGCCTTTATGGAAAGTGACGTTTGCAACCATTCTTGAGCTTGGGTGAAAGGTTTTTATCGTAAACTGATTGGTAAAAAGTATACAAAAACTTGCGTGTTTTATCTAGGCAGGAAGTAATGAAAGTTGACTTTTCTTAATATTGAAGGAGAAAGGAGAAAATGATGTCTTTTAAAAATGTCTGTATCTGAAATAATTCAGGATAGGAAGGTTTTATGAGACGTGTCTTCATATAATATAATATGAATAATATAATTCATGTGATTTTGGGATTGACATATTTGTCTCTCTAAAATTTAACTACAGTCGAGAAAAATTAAAGATTATGTAGTTTTGACAATATAATAAAAGCTATTTTTAGTAACTAAAAAAGCTTGTCAATAGCACCCTCTTTCCACCAGGACTAGCACATTTGAAGCAAATAAGAAGATTTGAATCCAGCCCAGTTTTGAGTTGTGCCAGGCCCAAGACGGCTCAAAAAAATTTGAGATCTCAAACGCTTTCCGGTTTGCTTCAGACTTTACAGGTAAGTTAAGTTCTGCTTTGGCAAAAGGTCTTGAAATTTTAGACGTGTTGGTGTTACTTTGCTGAAGCAGAGACTGTATGTGTCAAAATCAGTTTTCAAAGGGAAGGACTGTTTCAGCCTTCAGTTCGGAGAGGCTATTGTCTCTTCAGAATAAAGTAATAGATATTTCAGAAGCTCTTTGAAGTTGTGCCAACCTCCTCACAGAGCTGTGAAATCTGATACCTCCACTTTTAAGCTGTTTGTGAAAGTACAAAATGTAGTACTTGTGGAATTCATTCACTGACTTCCAAACTTGAGTCTGACCTGGGAATGGGAAGAAAGAGTTTAAGAAAAAGGGAAAAAAAAAAAAGACTTCAGTAGTATGTGGCAGTTAACTGTCAACTTTGGCATCTTTTCAGATTTGTGGCTTCATGCTTTCTGGAGATAAACTGTGACTTTCCTTAAGGATTGGAGGATTTTATTTTCTTTTCCACTGCAGCTCTTAGCTCCTACAGTCACACAATCCTAAGTGAAGTGCAGAACTACCAGCAAGATGCCTGCCATGCTCTTAGATAGTTAATTTAAGGTTGCAGACCATTTCTTGCAGTTTGTTCCTATTTACATTAGTTTATCAATATTTTCCATTTGTAAAACAGATAACTAGGATCCCTCTGTCCGTATTACCACACTTTGTCATGTTTCATCTGGGTTTGCCTGAAGCCTTTTGTCTCATTAACAGGTGAATTGAAGATTTACTGTGGGCTCAGAGCATTCCTGTGCACCCTCTGCGACAGAGGATCTCGTGTAAAAGCAGAGAAGGAGCAACTGAATCTTGAAAGAGTCTAACTTTCTTATCCTTTTTGTTCTCATTAGAGCTCAAATGTGAGTGGGCAGCAAGGTCTCCGTTCTGCTGTGCAGCCTGTTACTTTTGTTTTATTTCAACAGAGTTGAAGGAAAGTATCCGCTTATGTCTCTCCATAGCACTCTCTGGGCTTGTCTTGACCATGCAGTATGTTTGAGTCATAACTTCAGTTTTGCTCCAGCTCAAGTCTTGTCCAAATGCAGAAACCTTTAAGATTAGAATGGTGGTGTTTTTACTTGAACTGACTGGCTTGTCTGGTTACATAGGCTACAGCTCAAGTTAACACAGTTTGTCAGCTGCTAACGCAGTTATTCTGTGCAGTAATCCAACCCCTCTGTGCAATGCAAGGGTTATTTTGCAGTGCGGCTGCTCTCAGCTAAAGATCCCAAAGAGAAGGAATGCAGTGAGCGATAAGCATGGATTACTACACTGGGGGGAAAAATAAATGGAAAAGGTGCATTTATAAAACTGAATTGCAACTGCCGAGGAGGGAAGAATAGCAAGGAAATACTTGAGTGATCAAGGTGGAGGAAAGTAGAAGTTTATTACTTAACGTGGAATGAACAAATGATAGGTGATCTATTTGATGTCTTTCTCCTTTCAACCACCACAGAAAAGGTGAATTATGACCAGATGCTTAAAACAGTTAATTTTAATAAAAACAGGACTGAAAAGGAACAGGTCAGGTGTACTTGATAGATAAGAGAGATTATGCAAGTCAGCAGGACATGATATGATATCCTATAATATGAAAAATTTGCAAATGCTAAGCTATCTGCCATTCTCTTTAAAAAATGTGGAGTCTCCTGATGATGTCAAGAAGGCAAATGCATTACCTATGTTTGAAAATGCAAGGGCAGCTGAGGGGAAGGAAGTCATGGAGAATTTAGAGAAAGCTAATGCTTATTCAGTATTGAAAATGAATAATGGCATAAATCATTAGATGATACTTTAAAAATCTTTCTTGTCCTTACAGATGTGATAAATAACTATCATGGTGCCACTACCCACTGGTGCTACTGGTCTGGTAGGTTCAGTGGAACCTTTTTCCAAAGACGAGTTAGGACACAGTCCCACATGACATTCTTGTAAGCAAATTAGGTTGGTTTTATCTATCATAATAGCATGGTAAGGTGGGCACACAACTGACTGAGACATCCCGGGATGAACAGGCAAATGGGGATTTAGAATTTCTAATCTGAAGACTGCCCAGGGAGGTCATGATGACTTTGCTGCTGGAGTCTTTTAAAAACAGCGTAGATATATGGCCCTTGATTGTGCCTCAGAGGTGGGATATGGACTAGATGATTTCCTGCCATTCCTTCCACTTCTCTGTTCTGTGTCTCTGTGACGTAAGGCTAACAGGGGAGATATTAACTCAAGTGCAAATAACTCAAGTTAACTGTGCACTGAAGAGACAACCCTCAGCTTAATAGATGTCATTTTAAAACCTGGCTGGAAAAACATGGTTTCATATGTGGTAATAATGTCCCAGGAGGATATCCTAAGATGAATGTTAGATTCAAGAATGATGTGGACTTCCTGGAGAGGCTCCGAAGTGTGAATGATCAACTGACTAGGAAACAAACCTAGAAGATGGGCTGAAACGATTTGCATTGTGTAGAGAATAAAAGACCAGAGGAAACATTACAAAGGGCGGGGCGGGGGGAAGAACCCCAACTATCCAAAGCAGGGATAGCAATGCACTGGAAAAGATTGCTCAGGTGATTATGAAATCTGTGATGAACTTAGAAAAATACCTCTCAAAAAGGACATGGAGATAGTTGCTCCTACTCTGGGACCTGGAATGGACTGGATGTCCTTTCAATATCCCTGTCTGATTTCTTTTTTAGAGATCTTTTTTCACCTGAGGATGAATGCTTTGCCTTGATACTTGAGATACTTGGGGATTAAATTTATTCACTTACTTTTCAAAATAGAATTGCTATTCTCTGTTCCTACCAAAATTGTCTGCCTAGCAAGTAGGGATGTAGCCAGGACTGCATCTAAGGTTTTCACCTTTCTGTTCCTTGTTTGTCTGTGATGAGGAATATGTAGAAGATGACCTGTTCTCTACCCCATTGCAGCCAGCATTGCAGCTTTTGTATGGGAAGAAAGAGGTGCTGTTTCTTTGCATGAGATACTACGAGCTGTCAACAGGTAGGCCACACTGAATATCCAGACATTGCAAATGAAACTGTTCTATGCAGTTGTTGTGTATGTGGATTCCTAATTAGCATTTGCAGCAGTTCTTCAAGTAATGCCTAGACTTGCATTAATTGCACATATTTAGATTCTGTTGCGAGTAGAATCCTCCCACAGCTAAGGCTTTTGTCCAAATTTTCATTGTCTTTTGGGTACTAAGCTGTTGGAGAATGTGATGTAAATTAAAAAAAACAAACCTGGATGCAAAATGTAGCTCATATTTAGGCAATGTCAGATAAGTTTTCTGAGGCTATATCTGTTAAAAATTACAAAATGATCTGTCATTTCTGTTTAGAAGTTCAGAAGGAAGCAGACAGTTTGGATCAGGCAACAGTCATCAGTAATATGTCCGAAACAAGAGCTTTTGTTCCAAACTGGGCTGATGCATGCCACCAAATATGCAAAGAATGCAGGGCCGTTTGTGGTGCTACTACAGATACCATCACCGGAAAGCTGAGCACCCAAATTCCTGTTGAAATAACATTGCAGTTAAGATGAAGACAACCAAAAGAAGGCAAATCCAAAGCAGAAGGATGCCATTGCCTGCAAGTACACTAATGTTTGATATAAAATGACTTCTGTTTTTCTTTGAAATCCATCATTTTCAGACCTCTCCCTCAAGCCAGTACATTGGCTCAGGTAATTAGCTATGAAACCTTTCAGGGTTGAAGGGTCGAGGTTAGTTACAAGAAGGGGGTTAAGAATTTTTTGAATCAGCTAGTGTGATTTCAGTGAAAAATCTATGAAGGCTGCATCCCTTACATCAGGAAATGATGTTTTTCCAGTTGACATCATTTCCAAAATCAAACATAGCCATATATGTGAAAGCTCTTTGTGTAAATATATATGAATTGGAGGAGTTGTTGCACTGGCTTGTGAAAAGGCTTTACCAATTGCTCTGCGCAATTTTCATGCCTGTTTCAGTAGTATTTTTGTAACACCGCCACAATTAACAGTTAAGGTTGCATTCCTAGTTTAAAGTAAAGTGGGTTTTATTTCTTATTAGGTATGCAAATAGTGCTTGGACATAACCAAAATAAACACTGTTCTTAGGGAAAAAGTTTGTCTTTCTGGACAATTGTATGGAAATGTATTATTTCAGGAATTCAAAAAAGCTAAGAGTAACTTTCTTTACATTTTACAACTTCTGTGTAACACTTGAACTGTCAGGACCTTTTAGTGCTTGAAGCTTTAGGCAGGCATAGATTGGAATGCACTCCAGTAGGTTGACTACCTTGAAAATAATTTAAATGAGCAAAATGTCTAACATGACACATCTTTAGTAGTAGCTAAAGAATTAAAAAAACCCAAATCCACAGAGCACCAAATCTGCCAAACGGCACATCTGAACTCTGTCACTTGGCAGTTATGGAATTAGCTCCTTTGAGCAGCTGGTAGAGTTCATCTTCAGTAAAGCAAATATTATGCAGAAGCAAGTTTATTTTTTACCCCAGAATCTGGGGCACAATAAGGACCTGCATTTTGCAGGACCATGACTCAGGAGGTTGCTCTGTGTCAGGATCACCATCTGCTGATGTTTGTCAGTGTGCTGTAGGGGAGGTATTTTTCATCACCCGTAAGGGTGAGCTAAAGTAAATCTCTTCTGCTTGCTGTGGGTAACTTTTAAGAACTAATAAGCGCAACTCAGCAGATCTGGGGAGTAGGCGTTCATAGCTATTAAACATAATGGTCTTGGCTGGTTACAAGTTCCCCTACTGTTGGAGGGAGGATAGAGGGGCCCTTGGCCTGACCCGGGCAGGCACTTCTGATGCGGGAAATTAGAGTGTTAGACATCTGGGTGCCTGGAGGTTACCTGAACAGGTTTCGCAGAAAAAATGCCCTGGAACATACTGATTAATATGTAAAAATAGGCTGCTATTGCAGCAGCGGGGGCTGGCACCAATGGTGGAATGGGAAGCAAAGCAGATTAAACTCCCTCTAGACAGATCAGTTGGTAAAGGCGATGATTTGGATCCCAACCTGCCTATTAACCCATCTAGAGGAGTCACTGCGGAGGATTTCCCCAGCGTCTGTTTTGATGAAGTAGTTAAGTGGTATAAAATCACAAATTCAACAAAACTGGTATTTTACTGTTTTTCATTCAAACCATTTTTCAATTATGCTTCTTTTCCTTAAGCTCTTAATACATGTATCAGATTAACAGATTTTCCTGCCTTTTAAAAAGGAAACTGTGTGCTGATACTAAGCAAAAATTTAGGGAAGAGGGACAATTTATTTCCAATGTCTTTGTCTTCCATCAATGACAGGATGAATAGTAAAAGTTTCTATCTGTTTGCAGAACTGAGTTTGTGTTTTAATGGATAGGTCTAGTCAGAGTTAAAAGGAAATTTCACAATATATTTTTTGTAGAGAAGACTCCCAATGCTAATGAGCAGCCGAATCTGTCTCGGGAAACAGTTTGTTACTAAAAATAAATTGCAGCCTAACGGTAACTAAAATCAGATTGCAGAAACCAAGCTACTCTGATTCCTGATTTCTACTGCAGAAGGAGATGAATCTATTACAAACATCTCTGATTATTACATATTTTAAAATGTGCCGACTGAGCCCTGTTTTGAAATTAATCCACTTGTGAGCTTCTATCAAATACGCTTACAGCATTCTCCGGAGATTTTCTTCAGACTCCCCAAAGCCAGTGAGGAACCAGTTCATAGTTATGAGGCCAAAAGGAAGGCACATGAGCTATTTATAGAATATGAAGCAAAACAGTGTGATAAAGGGCAAATGAAAGCTTCCAACGAGAGGTTTCTTTTCCTTCCCAGTCACGTGGTCTTTACATGCAATTTAGTTTTTACTATACAATTTAGCAGGGAAATTAAATCACTTGACAACAGCCACCTTCTGGTTAGAAAAGAACCTTTCAGTGTTACTTCACTATTTATAATACACTCATTGTATTATAACAACTGGCTGTCACTGTTTGAGAGGTTTTGTTTGCAGAAGTTTCTGCAGGGGCCAGTACTTTTCTGGCAGGTGCCCGCAGAAGAAGTGACCAGAGGTTGCCCCAGGGAACGTTTGGTGCTGCCCAGGGCAAAATGCAGAGTTCTTATTGAGCCCCAGATGTTTGGGACAGCAGAACAAAACTGACCTTTGACGTTTAAAGGCAGTAGTAGAAGCAAGTAAAGGGGAAGCAACCTTTGTGTGCCATCACTCACAGAATAGAAACGTCCTTGTTCCCTATTCCTGCCCTTTTGTTCTCAATGCAAAAAGCAAAGGACATGTCTGTCCTGGGACTTTATCAACCAAGCCTCGTGCAGGTATATTTTGAAAATATTTCTTTGAATCCTAGTTTATTTAGGTCAAGCATCTCTGTGCTCCATCTCCAGGGGCTCCCTTTTAGGCAATTCTGACCTTGAAAAAAAAAATTTAACCTGGGTGCCAATTTGTGGCTTAGCCCCAACACCATATTAAACTCTTTCAGAAATGTAGGAAGTTGCCAATTTTTCAACACTCACTTAAATTAGATACTTTACTGCCTAACTGTGATGCCTCCAAGAAGGGGAATGGTGCTGAGGAGAAATTGCATGAACTGTGTTCCAGAGGTCCAGGCAGATAAAAATAGGTGGCTTCTTGGATAGATTTTTTTGTTCTCTTTCCTTTTTCTTTGTGTCTGTGATAAAGTTTGAGGGAGGCTGAAGAAACCGTGTAGTTTATCTCCCAAATACAGAGAATGATGATGTAATTTCAGAATATTTCACAAAGTGATTTATGGCAGTAGCCTTTTTTTCTTGGACATCAGCAGCACATTTGCAAGTTTGCTGTGTGGGTGCTACCTGAGCTCCCCACCACTTCGGTAGATCAGGCCATCACCGCCATCACCCAAACTGTCCTGTCTCACCTTTACCAGATTCCTCTTCAGTCTTTGGAGCTCACGTGTTTGCTTAAAAATATTAATACTTCACAGACTCATTCTGCATTGTGACAAGTGAAAGAGTGGATAAAATATCAAGGCTTTAACACCTACTGATGCTGTATTGGAGCTAAACACTGCAGCTAGGAAGCTGGGTAGCAAGGATCAATGAATGTGATACATCTATCTGTATTCCCATATGTCAGTCTCTCAGACAATTTCACAGATTTGCTAATGGGAACAAGGCTTTTCATTAAAGCTTCTTCAGGGCCCTTACAGAGATGTGAATGTACTCCAGAACCTTGATGAGTGATAAGAGGAAACACTGAAAGACAAATTTCCACTGCTGCTTCTCAGACACATAAACTCCTTCATAAGTCAGGAGTCACTCTGAGTTTAAAGAAATCAATGCTGGCTTCCTCCCAGGATGCGAACTCTTAAGAACTCTGTTTGTGTGTGTGTATGTATGTATGTATATGCATATATCATGTTATTTTCAAATACTCAGTGTAAATTTAATGGAGTTGCCGAAACGGAAGAGTGGAGGAGAACTAATTCTATATCCAGCGCATAACCCAAACGCTGCCACTGAATTGATCCCCAAGAGGAAGGCAGGGCAGTAATGCAAAGCCAAGAGCTGAGGGGCTGGGGTCTGCCCTACAGAGTTTGGTCCAGTGTAACGGCTAGAAAAATCCCTACCTTCTCCACTCCTCTAGTGTTCTTGCTGCACACTAGAAGTGACCTAAAAAAGTAACCTTGAGCAAAAATGGAAGAAAAAAGAAATTGGAAAGCATGGAGGAAAAAGAGAAAGGCTTATTTTCATCAATGTGTTCTGTGGAAGTTTTACTTTACTGGGCAAAACTTAAAATGGTGATTTTGAACTTCTGAGGTATGCCGCGATGGCTCGTTGCAGTTGTTCAGATATGTCATGCTCCCCTTTCCCTCCACACTTTGAACTTCCCAGTCAGATGAACAATGTCTCTGGTGTGATGTTGCCTTTCCACACAACAGCCGCACAGAGATGAACACCTTCCCACCTTGCACAACCGAGCTGAGCATGCCCAGCTCGGTTGTGCAAGGCGGGAAGGTGTTCCTGCTCTGTCATGCCCTGTGCAAGAGCAGCAGGGACTGGGCACCCCGGTTGCAAGAGGTGGTGGCAGGCATGTGGAGTGTGGGCCTCTGGACCTGCCTGAGCTTGGCTTTGCTTCCCTCAGATAGGTGTTTCTGAGTGCATTATGAAGTCTCAGCTCATCTGTTTCTTTCTGCTGTGGCATCGCTGATATTTTTTCACTTGTGGTTATCTGTGCATGAAGGCACTACAGCTCTCCTCCTAAGTTATGACCAGAGCTACAGTCAGTAGGTTATATATGGAAAAACCAAACAACCCCCCACATGCTAGTTCCCTTAGCAACAACCCAGAGCCAAGGGTGACTCCAAGAGAAGGGCTTTAAAGCTGTGGCATTTGAGGACAGGTGGACACAAATCTGCCTCACCGTGCTGCCTGTCTCAGCCTGAGACTTGCCTCTTGTTAGCGTGGAACAGGCTGATCCCATTCATTACTGTCACCTTCAAATATAAACCTGCTGGAACAGATAGCTCTTCACAAAGCTATCCCGTACTCCCACTATGTGCTAACAAACAAGACTGTGCTTGTAAGAGCACACCATAAAGTGGCAGAGTGGTTGGGGTTTTTTTGTTGTTTTTTTTTTAAAATATGATCAAGAGGGTCAAGAGGCACAGGAGACCAGCTTAAGGATATTCAGATCACAAGACTTTTTGATGAAGGGAACATGCAGCTGACTGCATATGCTATTCCAGAAAAATAAACACCGCTTGTAAATATCCAGCCCTCTTGCCATCTCTGAAGAATTTCTGCCAGCTGATGTAAGTATCTGAGGAAGAGTTTGGAAAGCTGTTGCCCCTAGGCTGCCACCCCTGTGTGTTGGCAGGGTCAAACGGAGCAGCCTGCAAAATCCGGGGCAGGGGAGGATAAGCAGAAGGGACTGTCCTGCTCCTGGTTCTGCTGGATCGTGTGTTGAGTCACACGTCCTACTGAAGTTCACACAAGAAGTGTATGTACAGGCACACAATTTACAGCAAAGACTTAAAGGATAAATCTTCATGGGCACAGACCTGTTTCAAGAAGTTGCTGAAATTACCTCCTAAAATATGGGACTGCATTGCATGCTCTTGTGTGCTCTCAGCTATCTAAAACTGGCTTTTCTCCTGACACTCCAGATGCAGGGTAGTCCCCCAGTATAGCTGAGGGGGGCTGAGTACCTGGCAGAGCAGGGGGCTGGCTGGAAGGGCACCCAGCACACAGATATTTAGATGAGCTTTCAGTCCTAGGAGCTCTTTGGACTTGCTATGAAGTAAAGCAGCCTTTACTCAGAGAGACTTCTCTGGCACAAAAGCAGCACTAGAACTGGGAGACTTCCAGATCTGCAAGTTTTACTGTTAATAGACATGTTTTGAAGCAAGCACTGATTTGTAAAGTATTATGTAAAGCGATAGGTCTCTCTCCTGAAGAGTGGCTGAGGCTTCAGAACAGAGCATTGTGCCTTTTATGTATTTCTCTTTCCTTTGCTGTTACTGTTACAAAGACTACTGCAAGAAGAGTTTTAGTTTTGCTGTAAAAATTCGTCTACTTCTGCCCCTCATTCCTCATCTGAAGTCAGTGAAATGAAAGTTCGAGTAGTTATCCAGGTGTGCTTACCCAATTTCAGATCTAAGGGTTTCCAAAATACACCACACTTGCTGCCTTTGGACTCAGCTCACAGACATATGCGATTCTGATCCAAAATGTCTAATTCTCTGCATTGTTACCTCCTTTTTCAGTGCTTTGCTTACACTGCAGTAAGGTTGAATTAGGCTTAACTATATCATGAGTCATACGTGAGCACACGTGCAGGTCTGTATGTACAAAGAAACAGGGAGACACGAAATACACTATGACACATACAGTGCTTAATAGCTATATATTTGCATAACAAAATCCAGCCTATTCTGTTTCCATTTTTACACAGACTTGTCTGATTACTTAATCCAAAGCCTCATCCTACGCTCAGTTACTGCCGAGGCTAGCCAACAGGCAGGAGGCAAGCTGATCTGTGTGTGGTTAGTCCCCCTGCAAGTTGTTCTTTCCTTCTTTTCTTCCCCTGCTTTGCTGTTTGCTTGCTTTTATTTATTTTTTTGCTTGCTTTTTTTCTGATATAGTTTTGGTGGTTTTTTTGGTCATCATTTTAGATTATGAGCTTCTTGGGTCAGGAGGTTCTTCACTTACACGTTTGCATTGCCCCTAGTAGTACTGGGCTCTGATCCCAAATTAGGGTCTGTGTGCTACTGCAATATAAATAATAATAAGTGTTACTACTTTGGCATGCCATCAGGTTGGAATCACTGGAGCTCTACTATGCTTGTGGGCACTACCCATTGCAAGACTGTTTTCTGAATTTTTGCCTGATAGTTATGCTGTGTACTCTATGAATAACCCCCAGCACAGCAAAATAATAAACAGCAACAGCACAGCAAAAACTTAAAGCTGTGCCAATGGTGAAAGCATTTTCTTGCAAAAGTGCAAATGTGCTGTAAGCAATTCTTGGTTTTCTAGACATCTTGAGATGTGTAAATATAACTAATCCCATCTAGGTTATCATAGAGGGAGTTTATTGGTGAGTCTGAGGTCAGAAACCCCCTAAGGCTCAAAGGATAAGGGAAACAGGTGCTTTCCCGGAGCCTTAGAAGTTAGGCTACAATTAGTTTCTTCCTTTCCTTTGGGCTTAATAATATTTTAAAGTTGGTATATTATAGCTATGGTAACAATTATAATAAGAAAATATGCAAATACAGCAGCAACATAATTTTTCCAGGCTGCTTAGCAAGTAAATGGCTGTGCACAGAATGGCCTTCAATCCTATGAATATCTTTCTGTCAGAGACAGCTCCTGTTATTTATGATGGCAATAAAACTACTGATTATTATTGGACAAATTTCTCAGACATGAAAAAAAAAAGCTTCAGACATTTTACTTTCAAATATTTCAGTATGTAACAAAAGGTTTGGGCTTTCAGAAGTTTAGTCCCTGAGGATAAACAAAGTTGTAAAGAGCACACCTTGCTAATATGATTACTCCTTATTAGCATAATAGTTTTCAAATAAACAACCTGCTAATGTCTCTAATAAGCAATTACTCTATGATGAAAACTGCAAATGGAACCCACTGGTGGGTAGCAGATAACAGTAAAATCTGTCAATAAAACAAATATTGTTCTGCCTGAAAAGCACTCTCCTTTACTCCAAGAGAGCAACAGAGCTGCCTAGGTATTTTCATAGGCTGATATTTGACAGCCAGACATGTTACAGCACTGCTCTTCTGATACGTTGCTATGATGTTATGTGGAGTCTTCACAAGGTCAGTGTTGTAACAAAATAAGGCAGAGATCTTTACTTAGTTGGAAGCTACCTACTTTGAGTGCTTGAGTCAAATAAAACCACAGTAGGGTGAGTGTTTGCCCAAGAGTAGTGGTTTGCCAGATTATTAGGGTTTTCTTTCTTTCATATACTGAAGATCATAATTAAAACTTTGGAATCCATCCTATGTCTGAAACATCCTGTCTCTGCAAATGAATGGAAATTGTGTCTCAGCATTCTTTTCTTCTTGCTATTCTAAAACATAAAAAATCATTTACAGTGGCAAAAATTGTTAACTATATGGAACAATCTCACTTTCCCAAACACTGAAAAGTGTGAAAAAATTCCATAATTTTTCAAGCATAATTGACAAACTATTTTCAAAACATTTGCAGACATAATTTACATACTTGCCTAGTTGCTTTACCATTGATTAGAAAGCTGTGTTGTGCTTGCTTTTGTCTTTGTATTTCTGCAGTCATTTTCCCCCAAATCATTTTGCATATGTGCTCTTAGTTTTCAGGAAATAAGGATATGGAATATGAGAGGGCCACAAATGCCCAAACCTGGTCCTTTCCGAATTCCGTGCTGAGTATTAGGTTTTTATAGATATATAGCTTTGGAGAAAAGGGGTCATTTGAAGGAAAATCTTGAGCCATTCTTATCTTTTTTCCACTTCTGGATTGACATCACGGTATGAAAATGCAAGGAATGTACAGTAAAGCCTGGTGTGGGAAGAAGATCTTGGCAGAGAGATGATTAATGGTGTCTAAAAGAGGGAAAACAGTTATGTAATAAATACAGCCCATGAGATTCAAACTGAAGAAACCATCACAGGTGCAGACTGTAAACAGGCCCTGGAAGAAAGAATATTGGTCTTTTAAAGGTGGACTCTGTAAACAAACAGATGAGGCATAGGAAATACCCTTTCATATACATTTTTATGGTACAAATCGGTACATGGAGCACATAAGCACCATAAGTGTTTATAAAACTCAGAGAACATCCATACTGCAGTAAAGCTGTGCAAATAGTGCCGCAGTATAAATTTATATAGCATGGGGAAGATGTGTGGTCTGATGGCTCAGTTTGTCTTTTTGACTTTCGCAAATGACATGATTTCTGCCTCTCTGGTTTTGTTTTGTTCCATTTAGCTGCTCTCAGCTACATAATTGTTCTTTTAGCTTGTAAATATTATGGTCAACCTCCAGCAAAGTTTAGATGAGGCCAGTCCAATGTAAACAACTGTGTCTGCACCAATGATGTAAGCAAAGCCATCTCTTGTGATATTTCCTCCCCCTTTTCCTAACTCCCCTGGGACTGCAAGAGCTTTGCAGAGCCTGCCATGGTAGCGCACAGCCTGGAGTTCAGTTTAACTGCCTGTCTGGGATTTTTTTTCTTTTCTTTTTTTTTTTTTTTTTTTTTTTTTTTTTTTTTTTTCCTGGCTTTTAATGTAGGAATTACCCAGTGAAAAGAGAACACTGGACCAGAATAACTTCTGGGGAGTGTCCTTGTGTCTGCCCATGCTTCTGTCCCTGGCCCAGAGATCACTGCCTGCAAACTCAGCACAAAGTTAATACAGGTATAATGTGCAGTGCCGAGGGGTCGGGAAGGGTTGAGGATAAGTAGTGACTCCTGATTAGCTGCGGCCTTATGCAATGTTGCAATGCTATGGCATGACACGGTGGTGTTGCAACGATGCTGTGCTATGATCTCAGCCCCCCTGCTTGGCTCTGCTGGGACTGCAGTTTTCCAACAGGGCTCAGGCTAACCTGTGATGCTTTGCACTGCAGCGGATAGGAAGGCCAGCAGCGCCACGGGTCCTGTGGCTTGGCAGCACTGTCAGAGCTGTTATGGTCCAAGGGGATCAGGTGCTCTTACAATAGTCACTGAACCCACTGCTTGAAAGTCTTTAAATATATATATATATACATGTATACATGGCATCCTTTTTACCCTTGAATATTACCTTTGAGTAAAGGGGTTTCACTCCACGTTGCTCTACTGTTTCAGCCCAAACTCAGACAACCAGATCTGGCAGCAAACTAATCCACTGTCACTCTGTACAGCCCCCAACCTATAGGACATGCTGTCAACACAGTAAATTAATCCAATGGGCTTTCTGCTGTGTAAATGCAAACACAAGCTTTCAGGTAGGTTTTCCCTGCTTGTGAGCTGCTCCCTGTTGCTTTGGAGTCCCTCGCTGTTGTGCACTGAATACAGGCACTGCCCTCTCCCCTGCGCCCAGCCTTTCCCTGTCTCCTGGCCTTGCCTTCCTACCCCAGCTTTTTGTTTTCCAAGTGCCTAAATCCTGCTGCCTTTTGCAGCCGTAGCAGTTCAACACAAGTGGCGTTAACCTTATGTCACGCACCTCATCCTCCCGTAAGCAGTGAGCTGTATTTGGTGACTCCTGGGTCATGATTTGTGATTAGATATAAGTTAACCTTTAAGGAAGAAACCACCAAAGCAATCATTGCAATGCTATTGATCTCTTGGGAATGGAGCCTGGGAGGTGTCTGACATTTTGCATTATTATCTATGGGAGAGGAAGGAGCTGGGCTGTTTTTTCCCACAAGAAATGTATCTATTTTTGAGTGCAAAGTACTTTCTTTGCCATGGGACCCAAAACAGTTTTCATTCACTGACTCACGGTCTCCGGAGGCTTTTTCCCTGAGCATAGGAGGCAAATGCTTTAGTGATTTGTAACTGGAAAAGTGACAGCCCAATTACCTAGAACTGTTAATTTAAAGGTAAAGATGCTAACCTGTTTACAGCCATCTTGGCTTTGAAGAACCAAATTATTTCCACCAGCCCCGTTCCTCTGTGTTTACATACAGAGTTGCTGTAGATTTGATCATAATAGCTATTGGGTGAGAATCTGAAAGCAATATATCAACAGCATATGATTTATTATGTAGTTCTTGTGCAGAAAGCAAAAATATGATTTCATGCTTTCCTGTTTCTCTTCAGGGTGCTTTTTCTTTTTTTATCTTCTTACGGTATAAAAATCATTCATTATCTATTTGCTATTAAATTTGTCCAATAGCCTATTTACTTAATTATGGATAAATAATTACTGATTAATCTTTCCTTCCCAAAAGCAGTGCCATAGTGAAGTGGAAAGAAATATTAAAAAAAAAAATTCCTGCAGAGATCAGGTCTGTTGTTGGTAAATGCACTGCTTTTGCTCTTGTTGGGGGGTTTTGTTAGTTTGAATTGTCTGTCTTAATGTAGCTTATGTTATTGACAGTAAAGGATATTCCAAAGTGGCATGTTACCATGGAATATTTTTTCTGTTGATATATAATAAAGGGGTAATCCTCATTAATCCAGAAGTCGAAATGCAACTTCACATTTCTTACTTAGAAGATGATATCTTAATTGAGCTCCGCCTGGGAGATGACTGGGTAAAGTTCATGTGATGTTTTTGCATAAGGTGTGGCTGTCAGGTGCAGTTGGTTGTTTTGAGAAACATGGCAAAGAATTTGTGTGGTGAAACGTCTACGTGATTTTTAAATACCTAGCTGTATGTTGTAGTGTATGTTATCAAACAAGTGAGAGCTCCTTGCATCACCTTTTTTACACTGATGGGCAGGGTATGGGAACATAATGGTCTGAAAGGCTATGTGTGGCCAGAACTGGCAGTCAGTACCTTGTGTCTTTAGTGAAGGAGCATCTTTGGTCCCAATCCGTGTGAAGTAACAACGACTGTATGCAAAGGACCTAATGTGGCTGATCATGTGCTTTTTCCTCCTGTTCTTTTGAATCAGCCTCACGTGCAGAATCTTTGCTCAGACTCCTCATGATGTCTCATGTTTTCTGCTTTCCATTATTTGCCAACTACTAAAAGGAGGTCTCGTAACCAATGCAGCATTAAGAGTAGATCTTAGAACAATCAGTAGTTTCAGCAACTCTTTCTATTCTCCCTGCTTTTGTGGCTTATTATAAAAGTGTCAATCTCTCACTGCTATCTAACAAACAAACTTCTGCCCTGGATCCATTTCCTCTTGGGCGGTTTGCCAGGAATAACAAATTTAACTTCAGCTCTCAGCTTAAGAAGTTTCACTTCACTGAGTAGAGTTCAAGTACAGTCTATTACCCTGACTAAGTGATAGAGGAGTCCTTTGATGTTTGCTTCTTGAGTGGCTTACGCAAGCCAGGGCTTCCTGCAGGAAAAAGAACTGCAGCTGAAGGAAATACTTGATTGATCAGGTAACCTCTTCCTCTCACTCTTGCTTGAGAGTGTCTGAGTGCCCAATGACAGAATTATGCAGAGATATAAAGAGAGACTCGGTACGTGCCCCACCAGCAGAAGTCACATACAGTTTGCTGATGTTTATCAGGTGAGAGGGACCAATCCTGCTCCTGCCACCTTCCTGTCCCCCACTGCATTCTCCTGCTGCTTTCCCTGCATCAGCTCTGGTGCACCACCATGGCTTGCTCAACCTGCGTAGTTTGTGAGACTTAACAACTGAAGTTAAGTTTTCTGCCATGCCAATGAGCTGAACTGGAAAATTATCAGGGCTCCTGCCACAGAAGGGGGTGGGCTGCAGAGGTGGCACCCAGAGTGGGAGGGACAGGGGAGAGGGGAATAACAGGACAGGGGAACAGGAGTCCTCCATCTGCAGCTGCTGGCCAGCAGGGCAGCCTGGCTGCATCACTGACCCATGGACTTGGGGGGCTCATCCAGAGCCTTCTGACCTTCAGCTGGGTCCCACTCCGAACTCTTCTGGAAGATACTTGTTTTTTCCTGTGATCGCCGGGGACTAAGTTCACTATCTCTCATAAACTGTTTCAGTGCCATGTTCTGTCTCTCGATAACAAGGCATAGTGATGCTTCATTCCCAGTGATTCTGACATGGAAGTTGGAGAAAGAGGTAGAAGCTGGCTAGAGTATATAGAGGAAAAATAGGGAGCGTGCATTAAAAAAGGAATCAGAGCATAGGGACTGGCTAAGAACATGGAGGAAAGGGAAGAGGTACCAGAAAACTTTGCATTGTGTAAGTTATTTCAAGATACTCACTGTTCTTTGGTCAGTGGTCATGAACTGCTGTGCTTGATCTCTGAGTTTGTGTATTTAAAAGCTCCCTTTGTTAGCTTGTCACTCATAGATAATTGTTTTTTCTGGGCCAGTGTGGGTTCATGACAACTTTGCCTCTCCCTGATCTTTATAACTGTGGCCACAATGTGTGTGGTGAGTGCAGCATTGCTTTCCTGTCCACACTGGAGCTCCTGGGCACAGTACTGACTCGCAGAACTCTCTCCTTTAACCAAGGGGACAGCTGAGCAGTTTGTGAGTAGCACTGCAGTGTCAGAAGTGGCTGTGCTAAAAGCTCAGTATTACTGGCAGGAGAGGTCTTACTCCCCTTCTTAGCTCCTGGCCCTGCAATTCCGCTATTTCCCTTGAGCTGGATGTGTTGGGTGCCTGTCAGATTATTATTGAGCTGATTCAACTCACTAACCCAAAAGAAAACTATCCCCATATAACATTGTCACCGTTGGCTGAAAGGAGGGCATGAGGAGGTTTGGAAGAAAACAGCCTTTATTTTGCAATTAGATGTTGCAATACCTGTGGATATTGCATGTTCCACAGTGTTGCAAGAGAGTCCCTTGAGCAGAACTCATTGAATTTGGTTTGTAAAAGCTTAAGTATGGGCATTGGAAGTTGTGAAATTACCCATTATTCAGTGCATGCAAAGTAACAAGATATTTCCTACACTATTTTTTTACAACTTTGGATTGTGTCAAAGTGGCTTTTCCTTCAGCCATATCCATGCCTGAGTTCTGGAACAATTTGCATCCTGAACGCCCTGGCTCTCCTGAGCTCCTTCGTTGTATAGTTAAACACTTTAATAAGGTCTAATTATCTGTAGAAATGCACATGTTGGAGATCTCAGTGTTTTCTCCCTTTGCAGCCTGATGTAGCAGGCAGTTTCAGAGTACCCTCAGGATGACGGAATAAACCTGGGAATTGTCTTTTTCCCCCAAGTGATCTGCTGTTGTGATTCACCTCACAAGATCTAGAATCCCCCCCCTCCCAGAGAACTTCTGAAACTTTTTGCAGTTAGCCCCAAGAGAGTGTCCTTCACAGTGGACACTGACATTTTCCAATCAGCAGTGTTATTTTTAAGGTCTGCCATGTCATCAGCTGGTCATGTATCTTATTGCTTCACAGACCCCGTGGCCTGCTTGTGCCAGCAGGCAAAGCTAGCACAGGCTAGGGGGAGGGTACTTCTTCTTTTTCTGCCTGCCCCTTCCCCTCTTACATCCCAGAGGTCTATTTCTAGCTGGGAATAGGGGCTGATTTTGAAAGGGCAGGTGACTATGTGTGACTATATATGACAGTGCCCTCTTGAATCCAGACAGCTCTGCTGGGTCCCTTCCTCTACTACCTGGCATCTCTGAATCTTTTCCGTAACCCTTCTTCCCCCAGTGGGACTTTTGGCTCTAGAAGTGCCATCAGTTTTCTTGGGAATTATTTCAAAAGGAATTAGGATTTTCCGGTTGTACACCCAAGATGTGCTTTCTGTGAAAACCCCATGCACTAAACCACATATGGGCTGCAGAGGTCATTTTTTTGCACTTTGGTACTCTTCCTGCCTTCCCATAGAAATGCTGCTCATCAGCTAGTTCAACATTTGTGCATTCCTTTCCTTGTCCTAGAGCTCAATGCTATTCGTTCCTCAGTCTGAGGATGGATAAAGCGATGGTCCCTCACTAAATGGAAACATATTTTTCCCCTCAAGAAGAAAAGACAAAAATACCGGAAACAGAGATGAGAGCTGAAGCAATTTGTTTGTCTGACTGCAGACTCACTCTTACTTCAAAGTGCAGTATGCTTGCGTGGTCAGCTTGTCAGGTGCATGTCCTGAGTGTGAGGAAATGAAGTTGCGGGGAGTGACTGCAAATGGATAAGCTTTTAAAAAAGTTGAATTGGCTGAGTCTCAATCACGTTTCTCTTGGTTCTGCTCATTAAAAAACATGTTCTTACTTTCTCATGAACTCTCTTCTGGATGAAACGTTAGAATGAATTCTGTTATGCTCATCCTATGCAGGTAATAAATATTGCAGGACTACTCTGGAAAAAGCGATAGAATTCTGGCATTTCTGCCAAGATTCTCATTTTTGCATTCAATGAAACACATTCCAAGGTGGTGGAAAACAGTTTCCGGTTTGTACAAAATTTTATTGTTGGTGGTTTTTAATTTGGTTTTGGACCTCAATTTTTAGGATCAACTTTGAAGCAGGAATCCAGGCTGGGTCCTGGCTCATCTGGCTTCTGACCTGGGGAGGGTTTGGAACAAGGTATTTCAAATAAACAACATTTTCTTTGGATAAATTCTGCCAATTTAAAATGTCTAATACTTCATACTGATGGTCAATTGGATTTATTTTGCAAGAGAACCAGACTCCATCCCATCTTCCTGGAAACCTTGATTTTCCCTGGGTGTGCTCAACGAGACACAAGGGCAGGCACCTCAGCATCTGCCTCCAGAAAGTCACCTCTGCACAGGCTGTGGTATCTCCCCTTGTAGCTGCAAGGCTGAAAGTGTAGCTTTTGTGTCTGACTGCAGCTCTGACGGTAAACATAAAATATACTATTTACACTGAGAAACAAAGCAGCCCTACAGCAATAGGACTCCTAACTGCCAGCATTTCCATAGTAACTGGGATAAGGCCTTAGGGGGAAAAAAACCATGACAAGGTGTAT
Source organism: Egretta garzetta (assembly GCF_000687185.1). Taxonomy (NCBI): domain Eukaryota; kingdom Metazoa; phylum Chordata; class Aves; order Pelecaniformes; family Ardeidae; genus Egretta; species Egretta garzetta. The sequence continues at coordinate 319 of NW_009259796.1, read as the reverse complement.
TGGGTTTCTGTGGCAAGGTCTTGGGCCTCTGGGATAACATATTTAAGGAGGAAAAAAAAAACGGCTCAGTAGCCAGAGAGAGAAGAGAAGTGAGAGGATGCGAGAGAAAACAGCCCTGCAGACACCAAGGTCAGTGAAGAAGGAGGGGGAGGAGGTGCTCCAGGTGCCGGAGAAGAGATTCCCCTGCAGCCTGTGATGAAGACCATGGTGAGGCAGGCTGTCCCCCTGCAGTCCATGGAGGTCCATGGTAGAGCAGATCTCCATCTGTGGCCCATGGAGGACCCCTCGCCGGAGCAGGTGGATGCCCGAAGGAAGGAGG
>NW_009259795.1:1488062-1492057 GCF_000687185.1 Egretta garzetta | reverse complement strand
TGCTCCAAGTGGAAAGGTGCTCTCTTGTCAGGGGACAGGGAGAAAGAGGATGCACCTTGGCGACAGAACCAGAGCCTGTGCAGTGTCCACAGAACTGCACCTTTGGCTTTTTGTCTTAACGCCAACTATTTCACACCAGCTTTGTTCTTCACGTGATGGTTGGGCAGGCAAGGTGGTGGTTCGCCCTCTCCTTTAGACCCCAGCCTCTAAAATGTCGTTGGGAAGCTCCAAGCAGCAAAGCAGAGCAGAAGAGTGCAGCCCCAGGGGTTGCAGACACGTCCTGCCCACCTCCCTCTCTTCCTGGACCGATACTTCAGGCAGTGGGCAGAGGGAAGAAAGCTGCCCTTCTGCCTTCTCATGCCAGCCTTCTTGTCTCGTTGGCTCCAAATGCATGGAGCTAAGTCAGGAGAAGCTCAAAACCAAAACCTGAGCTGCTGTGTGCCGTTTTGTGGAAGGGAAGGAAGGGAGGGAGGGAGAGAAGGAAGGAACGACAGAAAGAAGGGGAGAGAGGAAAGAACGCTAAAGAGTGAACAGCACTCTCTGTGAGCTCTCAAGGAGCAGTGGTAGGAAAGCATCTCCAGGCCTGCAACACCTCCCCCTCAGGCAATGTAGCTTTGCCAAGGTGAGTGCCTGAAGAAGGATGCATTGGCTGTCTGTGGTGGTTTGACCCTGGCTGGATGCCAGGGGCCCACCAAAGCCGCTCTATCACTCCCACCTAACCGGACAGAGGAGAGAAAAGTACATCAAAAGGCTTGTGGGTTGAGATTAAGGCAGTTTAATAAAGGAAAAAAAAAAGCAAAAGAAAAGCAAAGGCTGCGCGTGGTACCAAAAGGAAAGAAAACAAGGTTTTATTCTCTCCTTCCCATTAGCAGGCGGTGTCCAGCCACTTCAAGTAGGGAAGTAGGGCTTCAATATACATAGTTGTTCCTTCCCAAAGACAAAACGTCACAAAAGATGAATGTCCCCCCTCCTCTTCCTTTTCCCTTAGTTTTCATATCTTAGCTGATGTCACATGGTATGGAATATCCCTTTGGTTGGTTTGGGTCAGGTGTCTTGGCTACGTCCCCTCCCAAGAGCTTGGCCCCTTCCAGCCCACTGGTGGTGGTGGGAAATATTGGAGGCCCAGCCTTGATGCTGTTTGAGCACTGCTCAGCAGTAGCCAAAACACTGGTGTGTTACCAACCCCTTTCGACATACCAATAGAAAGCACATCCCTATGCTGCTCGACCCAATATACTGCCTGAAAAGTAAGATAGGGGAACACACACCTATTTTATCTTTGCATCTGCCACTGGCATTTTGCAAGGGTTTCTTGTGGGCACCAGTGAGGCTGGCTTTTTCGACTCCTCCTTCCCATCAGTGCCTTGCCATGTCTTGTGGCTCAAAGCAAAGCCTCACCACTCCCCGTTGCAAGAGAAAGGCACCGTCACGGTCAGGACCCAGACACAAGCCTGGGCCTTCTTGTCACTCAACAGCTGAGCCCAGAGCCCATGGGAAGGTAGAGGAGATCAAAGGAAGATGGGGGCTTGTCTCTATGTAGGAGGTCTGCTCCCTCCTAGCCTCTGTGTGCTGGCATTGACAGCTGCCCCCGAGGAAGAAGGGACCTTGAACGGACGGAAAGGACCCGGTGCCATGTCAAGCCATCACTGTGAGGCTCCCTGCTGCCTGGACTGGGTGCACTGACAAGCTGTAGAGAACCACGGCCTCTGGAAGAGGATCTCTTTGTCTACATAAAACCACTAGCTGCTGGCGTTGGTGTCCTTAGTCTAGGGCATGGGCTGATGCTGTGCAAGGAGGGAAGGACCAGGGCTTGGTCTCTTGCAACCCGTTGTGCTTCAGGGATGGTGTGTCTCCGTCATCTCTTTGACGACGACTTCTGTGCTGGCTGCCAGCATATGTGGGGACTGCTACTGCTGGGGGTCTTCTACCACAGGACTGGATTGTGAGCACAGGAGTCTTCAAATGTCCACCTCTGCCCACCAGAAAACCCTCCATCTTCCTGAAAGTTAACAAGTTCTTCTCCATCTGCATTGTGGCCAACACAAATGTTCTTTGGTTATGGAGCATACCTTCACCCTTAGAATTCTTAATAGGCACTTCCAAATTCTCTCCCCTACTCTGGTGTTTCTACATGCTTTGCTCCTCTTTGGGTTTCTTTCTTGGTTTGGTTTTTTTTTTCCTGTTTCTTCTTTTTTGGTAATTGCTTCATTGTACATGTGGGAATTTTCAACCACATTCAATCACTATGGCAGTAGGGCTATGCAAGGGAGGAATATGCCAAATGAAAACACTCCTGTAGCTTCAACAGCACTATGCTAAGGTATAAATTTTTGGGCTTCTGAATGTGACCATCCTGCAGTGTCAGCACAGGAGTATGTGCTCAAAATAGAATACGTCCAGTAGCATATCCAGAATGCAGTATAAGGAATAGTCTCCCTTTCTTATTTGGATGCCAACCAAAATCATGCTGTTTCTGGAGTTTTCCTGAGTTTGTGCCTTTGGGACCTGAAGTCCCAACCTAGTCAATAGGGGCGCTAAGGTTAATTTTAAAAACAAATAAACATCATTAATGATCTGACCCCCCACCAGCAGTTCTGCAAAGAATGCTGAATTGAGGAAGAGATTTGAAGGAACGTGTATGGTACTACTCAAAAGGAAGACATTGGCATGAAAGAAAAGAATTAAAAAACGTGAGTTTCATTCAAATCTATCGCAAAATCTCCTTACGCATTGGTGAGGCCACAACTCGCTGCTTAAGCCTCCATTATTTACCGGGGCTGTAATTTATCTCACAGGGAGTAGCAAAACCAAAAGCCTGAGTGACTCTTCTCAGTACCACAAAGCCATCCCACAGGTTCCATATTTCAGTTTGATTCAGGGAATTCTTAAAAAGGCTTCATACAAGTCCTGCTACTACAGGAAAGCAGTGCGACTCCCCTACACCAATAGGCTAAGCAGTAGAAAGGATTATCAGGGCACAACAAGGCACTTCCCAATGACTTTCTCTACAAAGTCAGGAAGATTGAAGTGGTGTAAGAAATTATAGCAAGGGAGAAGTGTAAGAAGTTAGGACAGAGGTGAGATATAAGAAGTTCTAACAATGACTGTTAGAAAATTGGAGAGAATGTGTATATCCTTTGGTCTTTAAAATAGCTTGTTTAATACTAATATGTCTGAAAATTACTGAGTAAATATATGACCTGAAGTTAGAATATAAATGTAATACCATGCTGAAAGACACTTCCTAGTATTAGACTGAAGTGCATCAAGATTTCTACTATATTTGGATTCTGACAAGCCTCGCCTTCCTCAGTAGCTGCAGAAGAAAATATAAAAATGCACCGTCAAAGTTGTTAAAAATGTTAAAATACTGTACCAGTCATTCATAAAATTAGAAGACCTTTTTGCTTCATAAGAATTGATTAAAATATCCAGTTCTGAAATTTCTCTTAATTAAATCTTATTTTAAAAAAGAAAGAAAAAATTATTCTACAGTACCACCTGTAAAAACAGATTTAGTGATTTTCCTCCGTGAAACAACCCAAGCCGCCTCTACAGGATGACCAAGAAGAAACGATGTCTGTGCTCCCTCTTCTGGCTCTGCAGCAGCATTGACCTAAGTAAATCCTAACCATGCTGAGATCAGGGCTGAGGCCTGTGCACAATAGAGAAGAAAACCATAAAGCACCATGCTGTTTCAGCTTCCTTAAAAATTAAAAGCTGCTTCAAATGAAAATTAAAATGGTTCAAAAAATACTTTATTTCCAAACTTCTTGAAAGTTTTTTTAAAGATTTGACATTTGAGAATTTAAAAAAGGTCTTGCGTGATGGACCACAACACTTTCAATATTTTTAATACTGCAGTAGTTTTTAGTAATCCAATCAGTACCTTCTGCCACTTGCAACTACTCTTTTCATTTACTACAAGCTCGATTATGACCTTGAATAGCTGAGCCATCTCGGAGGCAACGGATGTTCACATCGTAGCTCAGGAA
>NW_009259795.1:1482255-1488022 GCF_000687185.1 Egretta garzetta | reverse complement strand
CTCACCTCCAGCGTGGTGTACCACGCACAAACGCTGGCTCGGAAAAATAATTTTTCTCTATGCTTTTCAATTTAATGGGAAGGTGGGCTGGGCATAAGGGCTAGCAGGAAGGGCAAAATCAATACCCTGCTTGCTTCTTCCTATGGTTTGTGTATAACTAACATCTGAAAGGGACAGGATACTGTGTCTTCTGTTTCTGCATAGGATTTGCATACCAAAATACACTAGACAGCGCTGACTCAAAATCTGCCACTCCAGCAGTCAACAGTCCACGTGCTGTGCAATGTGGCCCAAAACTGTAGGCTTATGATCAGAAATGGGGGCAGAGCATTACCTGGTGTCTAAGACACACAGTAGACAGGAGTTTGGAAGTAACATTTGGGAGGGACCTACTTAATTACTAGGAAGCCAGCCTCTCTTCCCGAGCAGTAAATCCCACACCCAGAGCATGTGCTTCATGACATGAAAGCTGAGACCGCAACGCCATCATCAGCGTCACAGCTGCCTCCAGCCTTGGCCAGGCTCATGGAGCCACTGTGTTCCTGCAAGGTATGGGGGCTTCGCAGCTACCTCCATCACAGCAGTTTGCCTGAGGGAACTGGGGAACGTGGGTGGCCGCTTACCCCCCTGTGCCGACACAAATCCAGGTGTGGCTCTACTTCGTAATCGTTTGCTCGTGCAGACCAGAATGACACAGTTGGTTACTTGCTGACTGCGCTATGAAGATTTCTGGAAGATGAAGCTCTGCTGGTTGGTGTCATAGGGGCAGAGTTATGAGCTATGTCTTTCCTGCTCCACCACATTTTGGGAAGAAGATGAGGCATTAATTACACCCTGGGCCCTTTCCCAGTCATCCTTCCCACAGGCACAAGCAGGGGCTAAGCTTAATTTTGCTGCCATTGGCAAAGTGGAGCAATCCTGTCCCCATGTTAGTACAAGCTAATGAGCAAGTACACAACAAGCTGTCCCCGCGTTAGTACAAGCTAATGAGGTTCCAGAACACAAGCATCTTGTGTTGCAAAACTGACCCATTTTATTTTTTAAAACACAGGGTCATTTAGAGATATACAAATTAGACTTAGTATAGTGTGACTTCAGAAGTGTGATGTATGTTGTTAAATATCCACTACCGGTAATGTCTCTATATTTAAACAATAATAGAAAACACAGAGTTTGTAGATTTGAATTTTGACTATAACAACTTGGTCTGACCTTGGCTTTCAAGAAAACCTGTTTAACAACTGCTAATGTCAGTTCAAAAAAGCAACACTCAATTCTATGACTTGCAATCTCAGGCTAAATGCTACACGCACCAGGTACAAATACTTCAAACACCTGTGGCTTTGGGACACTCTGCTAAAAACCTTTCACAGAATCACAGGATGGTTGAGGTTGGAAGGGACCTCTGGAGGTCATCTGGTCCAAACCCCCTTGCTCAAGCAGGGATGCATAGAGCCCTTTTCTCCAGCTACACCACCTATGTAGACTAGATATAAGGAAGAAATTCTTTACAATGAGGGTGGTGAAACCCTGGAACAGGTTGCCCAGAGAGGTAGTGGAGGCCCCATCCCTGGAAACATTCAAGGCCAGGCTGGATGGGGCTCTGAGCAACCTGATCTAGTTAGCGGTGTCCCTGCTCCTGCAGGGGGGTTGGACTAGATGACCTCTAGGGGTCCCTTCCAACCCAAAACATTCTATGATTCTATGTTCTTCCTGCAGCAAAAGAAGCAGGAGAGATACACAATCCCATTGTTTAGGTCTGTTGTAGAGGAAGACCATGGTCATAGGAAGTTGTCTAATGTCCACAGCATATTTCACATTGCAAGATTAGAGAAAGACATTCAGATCTTAAAGACCATCTGCTCTGAGAGCTTTTACAGGCCCCAGTTTTCAGACAGCAATGGCTCAGTTTGATTAAATGCATTATGCAGGACTCAACAGTAAAAAAGCAAAGGACTAAACATTCATATAAACATTGATCTTTTTGAGGCAGTCAAGTAAGAGTAATAGGAAGCTGACCTGCTGCTCTGTTGAAGCACTAGTAGGTGTATTTACAGGGAAAGGCAGAAGCGCCTCAGCTTTCAGATGCTCAGGAATTGATAGACGTTTGCTATTTGTGAAGGACAGAAGGGGGAGTCTTCAGGTCTGGATCCATTCCGTGACATTATCTTCAAAGCTCATATTGATGCCTCCTGAGATGAAAGTCACTGTAGAGTAGACAAGGAGTATCATGAGGAATATCATTTGACCGCTTCTACACAGAACAGAGGCAGTACATCTACAGATGTACATCTATCCATATCTAAATAGCAATTAACAGCAAAACTCAAAGTACAAACTAAAAATCTGAACAACGTACAAAAATGGTTTTGTTCTATCAAGCCATCCTGATGCCATCCAGTTTCATCAGCCCTGCTGTTTTAGACCATGCTCTGATGCTAAGGGCTGCAGTATGCTGCAAGGATCATCCACTCAGATACATCTGAGGCCTGTAATGCTTAAATGTTTTTTCTGGGAGACACTAGGGGCCCCAAGTCTGGAACTGGTGGACTACATCCACTATGCAAAACCGGAATCACATTTAACACTACTAGAAAACTTACAAACAGAGATGAATGTTTAAATCCAATTGCAAATGCAATTGCATTTCCCTAAATAAAAAGAAGAAGCGTTAGAAGGATAGACTGAAGAATTTCATAATGCCAGAGACCAGTCTGGCAGCTTCAAAAAAATTGAACTCACTTAAAACAAAAACAGAAATAAAAAAAAAAGAATAAATAACCTTTTTTTCTGTATGACCTAAGCACTGACTGATGAAGGTAGGTTTGGCAAAAAGATGGATGTGCACAGAAGCTATTCTCTTCTACAACTACTTTTTGTATTAAAAAATTAAAGGGCCAAATCTGAGTTAAAAAGACATCTATGGACATTAAAGAAAACATCAGCTTTCAAAGAAAAACCTTTTAACACTTGAAAATTGCAGCTTTACACATTGACAAAGATTGTTTATGAACACAAGGCCAATGGCTTTGGAGAGGCATCAGTGGAAATAAAATCTCAGAAATCTCACAAAGGATTGGTATCTCTGTCTTGGCTGGCAACATTCAGCTCTCATGTGAGTAGGTGAAACAATAAAAATGTGAATAAATACAACCTATTATTTTTAGATGTCAAAGGTCACTAAATTGAGTTAGATAAGACTACTGCAAACAAAGTGCACAGCAAACCTGTGAACTTTGGGAGTTATTATATATGAAAACATCTATACTACTCTGAAGAACTTAACAAAGTTTTTGTAAGCCAAAAGGAATCTGTTATTTATGTTAGGAATATGTATGTTAGGAATCTGTAATTCTGATGCATGAATAAATAAGGGAATTAGATTTGTGTTACTTTATTAACATAACAATTTATTTATATATTAAGATTATTGATGTTAAAGTGCACTTTTTATATTAATCTACAGAATATATATGTCTATTTTTGTACTTTTGAGATTTGTATTATTTAGTTCATATTAAAACTTTGCTATCCATAGATCTTTTAAATGAAGGTGTTAAATTGTTGAAACCTAAGAGAAGTGTGTTCAATTCCTCTCTACCTGCTTTCCAATCTTTTCAAAGATTCATTTTTTTCCTTGCTATCTTCTTCGGGGCCTTAATTGTACAGGTAGGGATGAAATTTATGGTATGTTTTATTTTCCCTTGACAGTTAATGAATTTTACATTGAACAGCTACAGGAGAAAGAGCAACTTATTTGTCTCATTGAAATATGGCATCATAGAAGTTAATAATTACTTTGACCCTTTGCACGGATTCTCTATTGTGTTGCATTAAACGAAACATGATCTTCAGGATTTTTTTCAGTTAAAGTACTGATTTCACATATGACTGAAGTTTGAATTAAGGAAAGACTATTCCTTATTTTGTGTTTTTAAAATTGTTATTAAGAACTTATTAAGAATTGTTATTAAGATGTTGTGTCTTTAATAGAAGCCATCTTATACATAGAAGCCACTTTGTATTTCAGAGGAAATGGTTTCCTCAGATCCAATAAATACTTTTAATTTGTACTCCTCTAATTCCTGCCATGAAATGAAACTAAAATTGCCTGAAAGATGCTACAGAACATTGCAGTCACTTCTGAAGACATAGGATCTAAATCTTTTCAAGTCTGCAAACACTAGAACTGGGAATGTCAGCAGCTTTATTTATTTATTTATTATAGTTACTCTGAATATTGTCACAGAAGTGTGGTAAAACCGTATTTCTATCGACACAGTAATGTTAAAAAATTACCGCATGCAGACAAGTCTTATCCAGTGCATAAAATGTATTAGTGAAATCCTTTTGCTGATCACAAATTTCATTTACTTACAGCACTGTGCTTCTGAATGGCTGGAAAGCAGTTTAAAAAATGAAATGTCAAACATAGAGACGTTGCTACCGTGATCGTATCGATACATTTTATGTGGGGAAGCCTTAGATGCTGTGTTTTCTTGCTGGCCATTGTATATTCAAGGATCAAAGGTAGTTACAAAGATAAGAGTGAAGTGTACTGACACAGTGCTTGTCTGAATTATTTCCACTAGACACTGCCTTTTGCAAAGGATTAAGGGCCAAATCTAAAACCAAATTTAGATTCTTATCACAATGCCTAATTTCTATGTGCCTGTCCTTTCAAAGACCCATCTGAATCCCAAGCTTAGTGACCCTTTTTATGTGTTCAGGGGGAGTTAACTTACAAGTTGATGACTGTGAGCCATGGACTTTTTAGATGTCTACAGGACAGTCTCCAGAGAATTTTAGGCTCTGGCAATTTTCTGTCTACTGGCTGGATATGCTGCTCACTCTCCAATATGCAAGGAAACCAAAGCATGTCTTGTAATTGTGAAGTTCTCACTGAAGCAGCTACTAAGCTGGCAGTTTATTTGGTTGGCTTGTTACACTCTCCAGCTTTCAACAAACATTCAGGGATGATAATCAAGCCACAAATAATCGCAAGCAGGCAGCCTTAGCTTCCTCCAGCTCTTATTTAGCTGTCTCAGATACCGGATTTCTTGGCAGTCTCTGATGAGTTCAAGAGCTGCTTGGTGGCATGCAAAATAGTAAATAAGGGTCATGATGGCCCATGGCCCTTGCCTGTTGCAGATGCAGCGAAGTAAAGTTGAACTTTTTCAAACGAAGTAAGCATTAGCAGTCTGTGGTGGGTTCCCATGGGCAGGATGAAGCTGGGGATGGATCTTCTAGGAGTTCCCATGCTGGGACAACAGGCAGGCATCCCCTTTATATCCAAATACGTCTTCTTGCCTTCACCCCTGCTCTCTAGGGCTCTGACTACTGTTATCCCGACTCCGTGTGACAAAGGTCAGGATGCTCATAAATTGACAGGTCAGCCAAAACCATGGTTGCTGCCTAATCTAACCTGATTACATTAATTTTCTCTCTGAGAAAAATCAGGCAGACAGCTCAAGAGTCATCCACTCTGCCCTGAGAAAAAGCAGAGCGACCGATTTATTTGAAAGACTCGCCTTTGTTCACTGGCTGTGCCAACCACCTCACTCAGGAGCTCAGGTGAGACGCCTGTCTTTTGGAAGCCCACCAAACTGACAGAAGTAAATTCACCGCGGACATTTTCTTTCAGTGCTCAGTTAACCCAGGGTACACGAAAGCGGCGGCGTACATTTAACTTTTCACGGGAAGGCCCCACACTGGCAGCAACTGGTTTTTGGGAGGCCAGTCTGTGCGCCCCCGCTGCGCTGCCTCC
>NW_009259795.1:1464501-1480489 GCF_000687185.1 Egretta garzetta | reverse complement strand
GCCGCTCTGGATGGTGGTTAAAATGATCATAGAAAACTTCGAGGCGCTGAAATCCTGGCTCAGCAAAACCTTGGAGCCCATGTGAGTAGTCGCGACCCTTCCTCTTTTCCCCCGCCCCCTCCAAAATAAACCTTTCCTTGGAAAAGATGGGGATCCTCGGGGGGAGGGAAACGCTGCGCCGGAGAGGCCCGTGAGGGCATCCCGGGAGGTGCCCGCTCTCCCTCCCTCCCTCCCACCCAAAGCCCTTCTTCCCAAAACCCTTCTTCCCCAGCGCCCTTCTCCCCCGACCCTCTTCTGTGGGGGCCCTGCGCGGGGCTGCGTCGTTCCCCCGCTCTCCCGGCGCCGTCCTCCGCTGGGCGGTCGGACCGTCTTTCTCCGGAGGATGCAGCTTCCCCCCCTAGCGACCGCCTTCGTCTTTCCCTTTGTAGCTCAGAGAAAGCGGGAGATAATGTGTCTGCGGGTGCAGCCTGCTGTTCCCCGCTCTCAGCCCCCGTAGCGGCCGGGTTAATAATCGCCGCCTGCCGCCCTGTCCAGTGACCTTCTCCGAGAGAGCTCAGGTGCCACTGGGATGTTTTCCAGGATCCTGGGATCTTCCCAGTAGCATTTTACGCAGGCTAGTTGCACGCCATTCACAGTAGTTTTGAATATTTGACGCTCCCTTGTTTTCCCCCCCCCCCCCCCCCAGAAATAAAAATTGCATCAGTAGAGTGCTTGGGAATAGGGGCCCCAGAGAATAATTTGCTTATTTGCGCATACCTGCTTGGCCTCTAAGCATAACATTCATGTGAGTAATTGGGGCTCTTCAGCAATTAGTCCATGTTTTCCTTCTCTGAATGATATTTTAGTGGAATTGAGATGTAAACTTGTTTTTAAAGGTTTCATCTTCTGGAAGTATGGTGTCTATAGATATTTTAGATCAAGGCATGCACTTGACTTGTCATTTTGAAGTACCATTTTAATGTGTCTGAATTAAATGCTGGAGCTTGCTTTGAGTCAATAGAACTAGAACTTACAAGTTAGTTCTGGTATTAACTTTTCTTCCCAGATATTTGGCCACTGTTAGTTTTACTCTGAAAAAAGTAGTAGTCTGCTTTATGGCTTCCACAGCCATAGGTTAAGTATACGTATGTACATGTATAGGTTGTATGGTTTATGGTGAAATAACTTGAATAAGTTATAAAGTGCTGGGACGTTTTTAGGAGATCTTCATTTGTGTTTTGGGGGGCGGGGTGGTGGTCTTTTTTTTTTTCTTTAGGGCATAATCCAAACCATACTGAAATAGATTAATCTTGAACTTAATTCAAGTGGACTTTGAATTAGGGCTGCAGCAAATTATGCTGTGAGTGCCTTTATATAAAAGATTTGACCCTTAAGATTGTGGTAGGATTTTTTTTATTATTATCATTAAAAAAATGCATCTTGTAAAGTTTAATTCTGAGAAGATGAATTAATTTTCCTTGGGTCAGTGTAAGGTAATATTAGAATAACAGAGCACATTGTGTTGTGTGGTAATAGATCCAGGCAGTCCGCTGGTGCAGAGTGCTCCCTGTTTGTCTCTGGATACTTTTTTGCATGAATATTTTGTTAATGGCAATCAGCAGTTTGATATCAGTAGTTAGAGTGTGCTGGTCAAGAGGCTTGGAACAGGCAATATTTAACTTTGGAAAATCTTGTCATTTCCAAAATACATGTTGGTAATTTGAAATGATGAATCATACACACTTGCCTCTCAGTTGGTCAGCAGCTGGAGATCAATACGCTAGCTTCGAACAGTTTACAAGGGGTATTTTTAAATTCTGTGAAATCTGAAACTCAAAGTCTGCTAGTGGCGTTTACAGGAAGGCTTCAGTTGACTTCAAAATCCCTTTATTGGGTAAATACATTAGGTTCTTTTGATTTTGCAGATCTGTATCCAAAATTAATTTATACTATTCTGCTCTTTCTTATTACGCATCAGAAGCTGAAGTTTAACTTCTACCAGTGAATAATGAAAGTTTCATATTCACATTATAAAAAGTATCGGAAGTTTGCCAGAATACTGTTTAGCTGGAGGTCAGCATGGTTCCTCCGTCATTCCCCTCAAGCTCCATCCATTAGTGATGTGTAGTAGTAACTTGTTATCCTGGTAAGAAACTCAGGTTGCTCCATGTTTCTCTAGTTTGGATATTGAACTGTGATATCTGCTAGTGATAGTCATCAGTTAAAGGATGAAATTGGGATTTTCAGCTTTCATGATCAGGGCAATTTTTGGCTTTTGGCACTAAAAGGACCTACATGTTTCTGTGAAGTTAAATGTGGGTGTGTGAGCAGTTCAAATGTGGTTCTCATGCTGGAAAACTATGTTGTGGGGTAGGGAATTGCTGACCTGGAGGATGTTGAGTTCTCTGAATCTTTAGCTTTGGGAGGAAACAAGCCAGCAGGGACTGCTAAATTCAGCTGTCATTCAGTTTTGTGCGGTGTCCTACTGTAACTGCATTATTCTAATAAATGTTGGATTTAGTGGAGAAGTATTGTCATTTCCTAGCAGTCAAGTACTCTTGGAGCTGCTTCTGATCTTGGCTATCTGAAATGTGTGCCTACAGCCATAGCTTCTGGCTGTATGAAAATTTTAGTGTGCAGTTACTCCTACAGAAGTTACTTCTAAAGAAGTTACTAACTGCTGGTGGTGCAGTACTAGTACAGTGAGACCCTAAGTGCTGGTCCTTTGGAGGTGAAAAAAATTTTTGACTTGTTTTTTCCTTTTAATGAAACAAAAAACCCGTGCTGACTCTGTCTCGTGTGTCTTTCAGAAACCTTTAGCTGCAAGATAGGCAGCTGAATTTCTTAACTAGACTAAGATAATTAGATCATTATGGAGGTGTTGTCTCCGTAGTTTTGAGGGGAGAAGTGCATTTAAGAAGATACTTAATTGATATAAACATGTATATAGGTGTATATTTATGTGCTAGTTATCTAAAGCTGAGTATTTAGAACATGCTTTATTTTCCAAGTTGCCTGTTTCCAAGTAGCTAGCAGTTTTTAATAGGACGTATAGCTTGGTCCGAAGACCATACGTGTGCTTTTGAAACAGAATGTTTCAGAACTAGAAGATAGCAATATCCGTAAAGACTGTTTCATTTTATCACAAAGTTTTATCTTTAAACTATTTTAAAGCATTGGCAAGAATGCTAATTTTTTTAGTGGATTGAGACAAGTGTGTTATATAATCGTATGGCCTGGCCATCATTTGGTTGTTGGGTGGCTTTCACATGGTGCCTCTGGGAAACACTGTTTGTAGACAAGAGTGTTTGGAGGAGAGGGATGGTGGATGATTTAAGTTTTGGATTTTTTTTTTGTTTGTGGGGGGTTGTTGGGGTTTGTTTCTTTGTCTTGGACTGCTCTAATGCCTTTGGCAAAGCCTCGGTGATCATCTGTATAAACACTCCTTACCTGAGTTTGGTTGTGTTCCAGTGAGGCAGAAACTGCAAATGCTGGAGCATTTATGCAGTCCAGCTCTGCTGGAGGCTGGAACAACTCTAGTAACTTTTCGCACTTCTCCAAAGAGGCTGCTTTTGTGGTTTTGGAAATAACTCTCTGAGCAGCTCAGTTTGGTGTAGAGAGAATTATAAATATACACACAGAACTGTTAAAGATACACTATGTGAATGTAGTACCAGTGTAAACAAAGTGGCAAGAGTACTTTTTTTTGTGCTGTGGCTGCTCTATATTTGACTAGAACTATCTTACACAGTTAACTCTAGTCAGATCTGTAAAGAAGGCATTTGTCAACAATCATCTTTGTTGCTTGCAGACAGCAGCATGCTTATTTCTAGTGTTACACACTTTTTCTTGTCGGTGGCATGGCTTCTGTAAAGTGTTTGAAAATAATGTTAAACTTGGAATATAACCTTATGCCTGTCGCTTCTAATTCCTGTACTAACAAGGTCTTCACTGAGAGCCATATCTATTGTGTTGGGTTTCTTTTCTGCAAGTCCATTCCACATCCTTTATAAATGATGTATATAATTTTGCTGGAGTATCAGGATCTGGCTTGGCAAAGTTCCAAGTAGGGATGTCTTTTTCATTATTTTTTTCTTGAATTTGTTTCAATCTCTACCTATGAGAAAATGAGCTCTTTTGCACTGATGCTGCAGTCACTGTTTTGCCTTGTAAGATGCTGTAATGTTCTCCCCCTTGCCCTAATTCTTTACAGTGGAAAAATTTCTTGGTTTTAATTACTTTGTGTAAAATAAATTTAATTAAAATCTCCTGCTGGCCCAGTGAATTTTACTTACAACTTGATTAAGGCTCCCATATCTAATTTTTTTCCACTTTGCTGTGTTTATGCTTTTATGAAGGTTTGTTCATGTACTAAATCAGACTTGCAAGGAAGATTAAAAAATATGTAAACCAATGTTTATGTGCTATTTAGGCATACCTCATTAAAATGGAAACATTTTTTGCATTGATTAATTCTGTAAGTGATTATAGTGTTGTAACTACTTATGTCAGGGGGAATAAAATCCAAATTGTTATCATTGGAATACTTTAATGTTTATCATTGGAATACTTTTGGCAAACAGTCAGTATGCTCTGGCATTCAGCTATGCCTTCACTGTGCTATTTTTTGTTTGTCATGCTTTTCAACCTTTCTTTGTTAAATCTCTTTTTTTGGCTGTTTGGACCTTTGCTTAATTGTTAATAGGTTACTGGTTAGTTATCTTCAACCAGTTACTGAAGAAAGGTAGTGAAGAGAAAAGGTTTAACAGTGCTGTAAAGAGTATGGTAATACGCTAAGATACTGAAGTAATAGAAATAAGTTAAAATTAAAAACTTCAGCATTCCTTCCCGCATATATGTGGCACTCTGTCCTCCCAGTAACACTCATCGGCCTGCCACAAGGTTTCGCTCTCATTTCCCATGATGCTTCCTAAGAAGTTCAAAAGCAATAGATGTTTCTCTTCATTTCACTTACTCTGTGAACACTTTACATTAAGCTATTTTTAACTAAGATAAATAAAGCACAAATACATGTCATTGGTATGTCCCTCTCTTAACGCTAGCAAAGTTACTCTTCTACATGTGTTATGAAACCTGACAATTTGTTCACCCGACTCTAAGAGAGCTGCTGTATTTGAGAAATTGAGGTTCTTAGAGTGCTGGTACTGCTAAGCTTCTGTGTAAAATACTATGATGGAATCAAAATATGCTATTATAAAGTGTAGTTGAAAGCAGAAAACAAAGAGGAGAAAATTACTCCTGTTACAGGAAACCTTTCCAGTTCTTACACTGAACATCAGCAGTGAAATGGAATCCCTTGGCTGCATCACAAGTCATAGAGACGCTGGTGATTTTTGCTTTCTGCGTCAAGTGCATGTTGGACAACCAGCAAGCTGACAGCTGTTCTGCCTCATGAGAGCTGTCTTGAATCTAGAGGTGGCATTTTAAGCTGCTGTTTCCTGGTTGCAGCTGTATGAGCATGTCAGATGTGGGTATCATGATAATTTAGAACTCTTGTAATGACATCAGTAACTTATGTAGGAGGCCGTTGCATTCCTCAGTGTATTTCTATTACTTTAAGTACTGTTAAAGAGTTAATGAAAGTGAGCATTACAGGAGTGATCGTTCTCATCTACAGTAGTGTCTCAAGATAAAAGTCAGATCTTGCTGAATGAGTCTGTCATTCGTTTTACTTATTGAACACTGTAGCTTTTTATAGATCTTTTTTAGTAGCAGCACAACAGAATGGTACAGCTGCCTAAATTAGACTAGCTACTCTGCCCAATATGCAACATACATTTTTCTGCACCCACTCAGCCCTGCAAATACGAATCATGTCTCTCAGCCTTCAGACATAACCGTGTCCACCTTGGTTAATGTCAAGAACTGAGCAGTACTCTAGAGAAGTATAAATATTAATCTTTAGGCAACAAAACTAGACTCTGAAATGTAGGTTGTAAATTCTCAGGATCAGAGTATGACAAATAACATGCACCTACATGTTACTTCCTTTACAGAAAGAGCATTCACTGCCTGGAGGACCTCAGACATGCTTTTTTGGTGTCAGTGTATTGCGGTAGTTTAAATTTGTCAAGGAACTAGTTTCAGGACTTGCAGCACCTTTTTTGTCCATACCTTCCTTTTAAAAAAACCTCTCATGTAGTTTCTTTTACCACTTAAAGTAGTGCGTGCACACTAGCTGTGTCCAAAATGAAATCTAGATTGAAGGCATTAACTTGAAAGGCAGGCAATGAAAAATACCTGAAATGAACAAGTAGTGTTTTCCTTACAAGGAAATTTTATGGAAGTTTCATTTCTGTCCATTATTTTCTGCCCCTCCTTCCCCCTGCAGACTTTTTCCCCCAAGTGAGTAACTGTAACTGTGTTCACTTCGTGAAAACTGTCAGATTACAATTTGACAGTTTCAGCATGGGATTTTTTTTTTTCTCCCAGGTGGTAAAAAAGTTATGTACCCTATAGTTAAACACTACTTATGTGTATCTCTCTTTGGGAATTTGCATACATTTGCCAGACACTTTCACCAGAGGGTAGATTTTGGAATACTAGATTTTTTTTTTTTTCTTAGAAAAGGCATATAGAAAAGTGTGAATTAAGTTATAGTGCTAAAAAGCTTAAAAAAATCAAGTTCATTTTCTATGTAATGGTTGAGTTGTCTAATAACTGTAAAATTTAAGCAGCAGTTTGTTTTGCCATGCCTGTGAGATTTTTAGCAAAATGAAGGATTATCCTCTTGTTAAACTCATTTCTGTAGCGTTTACTATAGCACCATAGTACCACGTCTGCACCAAATACTGTAGATACTACTTTTAAAATAAATTACCAGAAATACTTACTTTTTTAAGGCTCCAGTTCAAAATGGCTACTTCCTTTATTAGGAATTGACTTAAATGATGAAGTGCAGCATGAGGAACTTCATAGCACTGGAGACTTGGGGTTTTCTGCGAGGAAAATACCAGGGTTTAGATATTTCAGAGCTTTCCTCAAGCTAGTTATTTAATGCTTTAAAAGGCTTCAGCTTGGTATATATGTAGTATACCTAGAATATGTATCTTTACTCATTCTGTGCTTCGTCATGTTGGAAAACGTGATTCAAAGAAGTCCGAATGGAGTAGGATAGGCAATTAAATAAGCCATTAAAATATATGAATTTTTCAGGTATATTCTTATTAAGTTCACAACTGTCATTCTTTAGTTTGCTTGCCATTTTTTAATTCCTTGAGTTTCTTCCTCCTTGGCTTAAGAATTCATCAGGTGTAGGGTTTTTTTGCTGTCAGTGTGAGTATTGTTAACAGGAGTCCTAGTGGCCTTATATTTAGTATTTACTTGGTGGAGAGTTCAGGGCCCTGTCAGGGAGACATGCCCAAAGTTCTCAGTTGGTAGTGAAGTATTTAGTCCAGCAGAGGCTTTCAGATCTGCCTTCCCTTTTGATACCTTTTACATTAAAAATACTCAAATAAACAGCATGTTTTGTCTTTCGTTTTAGTAAGTATTTTTGTACTGATGCTTAAACGCATTCATAGGCACTAACCTGCCAAAATATTTCCTCAGCGTACTGTATTCAAATTTTGTGTTTATTCTCTCTTAAGGCTGAAGAGGTATTTACTGTATGTTTCTGTTCAATATATTTTAAAATGGTTCTTACGAAATATGTATGAAGTTATTTTGCTGGTTTAGCTTATCTGTCTTGTTGAATTACTTTCAGCTGTTTTGGCAGTCAATATAAGCTCTGCTGTTCATAAGGGCTTTTGTATGTACAGCTACACCAGTAACAGTTTTTTGCAAACAAGTTTAATATGTATTCCACATTCACTGAAATCGTAAGTTAAGGCTGATGCCTGTAGTTGCGTGGTGATCATGAAAATCAAAGCGGGTTCTCAGAACGTACTTCGTATTTTATATTTTAAAATATGTAAATTGAGTCTTGGAAATTGACAGATTAAGTGGTATTTAATGAATTGCTAAGTATTCAATTAAAAAAAAAAGTGTACAGAGAAGTGAGTTGTCTTCAGCCAAATTACTTTTCCCTTCTCAAACATTCATTATTTAAAAAAAAAAATACATATTTTTAAGGCTTAAATTTACTCCTAACAGCTTCAGCTTTCCTCTTCTGCTTTATTTATTTTGTTTATTTGAAGTGGTGATTTCAAATACTGACTGCAAAACCAGGTGAGATCAGAAACAAAGGATTTTGAAAGAGGGGTTTTTAACTTTTCTGTGAGGTTTGTTGCAGTTGTGAACTCTTGTTCCTACAGTTGAGTAAAATATTTGATTGGGTGTTACCTTCCTTTCTGAAGCTTTTCTCTGGTGGTTAGCATTGGAGGTATCCAGATAAGTCTCAGAAGAACATGTAGGGCTCTAGCAGCAAAATTCTTCCATCTATGCTTGTATGTTAAATACTGTTTAATAAAGCAGGATTACCAGAGCAGTATTCCTTGTTTAATATAAAGCAGTAGACACTGTGTATCCTCTGACTGATAGAATACAGACTGCAAAAAAGCTTTAGCAGAGGTAAAAACATTCAGCATTACTAGTTGGGATCATATATTCAGAAAGTGGGTGTAAGAAAACATGCTGTGGTGTTGAATTGTAGCAGGCACTGGGATGTACTTGCTGCAGTGGAAAAGAGTTCAGACTACTCCTGCCAGCTTGTTTTTGTTTGTTAAAGAAAACACAAAAGAGAAAACAGGAGGAGAAATTTATGTGATTACTGATGCTTATTACGGCTTGTAGCACATGCCTACAAAAAGTTGAGGGCATGTAGATACGCAGTTCAAAGTTGAGAAATGTTGTTTTACCTGTTAAAATGCACGTGAATGTTTTTCTAGTAGCCAAATTTTAGCATGTAAGAATGAAGTTATGTCTAAATTTGTCACACTCCTAATGCACAGATTCCATTTGTGCTCAGCTCTGAGATTTACTGCACTGTATCCAAGTTAAGCTAAGGATTCAAGCCGGTGTCTGACAATGGAAAATGTGTATCATTCAGTGAACACTAGAATTTAAATAAAAATTTATTTTTAATTTTGAATGCAACTTTAGACTATTTGAAATGTGTAGGTGGTAATCTGATTTTTCTTATTTTTCTGAATTGTCAATTAAGGACTTTTTTTAATCTCATAATCTGCAAGAATATAGCATGATACATACTGTATGATAAGGCCTTGTGTTACACAGTATATTTTGCTGTCACCAGCATGGGTGCCTTTCCTATTTTCTTTAAAGTGACATTACTTAATAAAACAATGTCTACTATAAAGAGCATAAAATACAAGACAGAGAGGTTTAGAAAAAGTGTTAAAGCTAATGGGAGAAAAATCCATGTATACACAAAAAGATAACAGCCAGCATATTGCATATTATTCACACACAGGGTCTACTATTCTGTAAAAAAATACGGTCAAACTAGAGAACAAAAGAACTTGTTTATCGGAAAAACTCAAGGCCCCTGTAACCCAAACCAGCAGATTTTTACTAAACCAATGGATGGACAATTTGTAGACAACATTTCAGAATTCAGTTTGAATGAAAAAGCAGAAAGGAATTGCTTTTAAAAAAGCAGCTGTTCCTCAAACAAAACCATTAATGATAATACCAGAACTCTAATAGCTATAAAGAACAGAAATTTTCAGGCTGATCTGTATTCACAGTTCTTTCGAGCTTAAATTTCTTTATTACTTCATGAGACCAGTTATTCCTCTCTTCTACCACTTCAGGTTGCTAGCAATTTAATTTTAGCATCATCTTAAAAAAATTAAAAGGGCAAAGCATTTTATAAGAGTCTGAAAAGCAGTAAAAGATCAGACTATAACCTTGTTAAATCTAAACCACCAGCTACAGAAGCAAGTATCGTCTTCACAGTAGTGTAGAGAAAACAGATTAGTTGTTTGTGTTTCTTTTCAGGCTTTGAACAACAGATATAGAAGAGGAGACTTCTGTTTCTAGTACACAAAAAAGGAAGTCAACCTTTGGCTATGTAAAGATCATTAGCAGTTTAATTTTAAAAAGTGAAAAGAAATCACAAAATCATACTGTCCATTTACAAAAACATATTTCTCCATCTTACTCTACCGCAACATGCATTGTATTCATTATTGTGTAATCAGCATCAATTTGAGGTAATTAGTCTGTTGGTATTTCTTTAAAAATAGTATTTATTGAATAGCCAAAATAAACACAGAATTTCAACTTGAAAACATGTACGTTCTTCCTGTTGTGTACAGGGGAATTTCTACGTTGACAAATAATAATGGAGGTCAGTACCAGTGTTTTGCATTGTTCATATGCGGTTGTATTGGATGCAGAGTTATAAATGCTAAGACAGTGCCATGGGAGAAAGTGTTTCTGTGTTTTGGACATTAAAAGTAGATTTATGTATATTTTTATTGAGGATATTTTCTTGAGAGTATCTTGGCATTGGGTGGATGGGATTGAAATTCTGAGGTCATTTTGGGGTGGACAATCTTGCTAAGATTTCCAAAATCATCACTGGGGAGGAGGGAGGAAAGCACTAATTGTTTGTTAGTTTTAAACAAGTTTGTTTGAGGTTTTTTGTTTGGTTTGGGTTTTTGTTACACCTTTTGGAGTCTAGGTGGCTTTCCAGACAAGATTTTCCATTTTCTACCCCGCTTATGAGAGGAATTACTTTAAACTGAGTATGAAGTGGTTGTATAGTCACTACTGTAGGAGCTGGAGAATTAAAGTATGTTGCAGTAGCTAACAGCAGTGGGGGTTTTTTTGACTTTTTTCACTAAATAATTTTGAGTGCATGTGTTGTCATTTAAATCAGTTGTAGCAGATCTTGAACAGTGACAGCTGACTGTTTATATTATCAGATGAGAACCAGATTTGTGGAAATTGAAATAAAACAATTCAGCTTGTAATGTTTTATCTGATTTTTGTGGAGAATAGAAAGGAGAAGAAAAGAATTGAGGTTTATCATGTGATAAGTCACCCCTCCCTCCAAAATTGTTTTCCTGTTATGACTATAGATAGGTAATATGAAAATAAGCATGTTAATTTTCTGAGGCATGATTCGCTTAAAACTGGGAGAGGACGGAAAATCTTCCGCTGTGACACTGAAGTGGCATTGAAGAACAGTAAAAAAAAAAAAATGAAAAAATTTTGCAAATTCAAGCATTGAGAAGTCATGAAATGCTGGCTGTGCTGGACAGGAACCCTCACTACAGCCTGATGAACACTCTTCAACATCGGGCTTTCAGATAATCTGCTTGGATGATATGCTCAGGTGCTAGCAGCGCGGAAGAGACCACGCAGTCCTACTGCTCTCGCTGTAGGAGGTTATTTATGTGCCTGCTTCCAAGATTACTTGGTGCTTGGACAGCATTTTCCTCTGGATAAAAAGTTGTAAGCTCTGCCTGGAGGTCAACCAGATGTGATAGTTGAAGGAAAACATTTGAAGAATTTCCAATTGGTGTGCAGTCTGGTTTTCAATTAACAGTATCTATTTGCATTTTGGAAGTTTAGTGTGTGTGGGTTCTTCTAGAATGTAGACTGACTGTGAACTCCCGTCTCCTGTATCTATGAATAATGCAGACTAATACAGAATACTGTGGTATGTCCCCTTGCAGCTCGAGTTGCTTTTACAGCATGAAATTTTGCTATTGCCGGCTTCCTAGAGGATACTGAGTTACGTTTGAAGCTTTGACCCTTAACTTCAGAGCACTCTGTGCTGGGCCCAGGCTATCCAGAGGATCTCCTGAGGATGGATGCTGGCAGATCTGCTTCCTTTGCTTAGTGGATATGTTTGCACAGAGGATGTCGCTTGCTGTGCAGGAGATAGCTTCTTTGGACAGAGGAATTAGGTAGCATGATATGGTGAAGGATTTGGGTTCTTCTGTCCAGTCTCTAAAATACCTGTCATTTAAATGGTCAGCATTAAGATTTATAAATAAGCTTCAGCACTACGATACCGCTTGTTTTAATGTGGAAGAGAGAGAACTGCAGTTCTATTCCATCATCGTGACTGGTAGACTTCTGTGCTGGAACTGTATTTGTGTGATACTCATATTCAGCGCAGCTCCCTGACCACAGTTTAATTTTACTTCTCAGTTATTTTTGCTAGAGAGAATGTACAGTTAGGATGCATCAGTGCATTTTTCTTCCTTTTTCTTAGTTCTTTAAAACACTAGTACTAACTTTGATCACCACCCAAACAAGCTGGCTGTCTGTATCACATGACCAGTGTGTGTGTTAAATCCTGCCCAGTTTTGTGGGGTCTGAGGTCTTCCTTTGGTTTGTGCTAAATAATGGGATTAAATGGTTTCAGAAAATGTTGCTGTTCTGCCTGATAAACCAGCACTTAACCATTTCATTAGTTACTGGTTTTGAATTATGAAGCGTGAAGTGGTTTTCTGCAGTATTCTTGCTTGCTTTGGAAGGTTTTACTCTGTAACACCACTACAAAGTTCATTGTAGATTACTATTCATGAAACATTATAATAAAATTGTATCAGTTTTATTGAATAATGTTCTACTTAATGTGGATATACAGCTTACTCTGTTCTAAGTTCTTTGCTGATGTGCACAAGACCATCGGCCTCTACACTGAAGTGCCCCATACTTAATTTTAGATTGAATGTAGATGTCTAAAATGGATAGTGATCCCCTAAATTTCACTTCCCTGTCTGCATACCTCTTACGGAGCTTTCTGTTATAATACTGTATGAACACTTTTTCCCTTAGGCTTTCGAAATTAAGGTTGTTCTGTTCATCTGCTTTTTATGGTGGTCGTATGTAGGTAGTAATAAGGTTCTTTAAAAGCATATTTAAGAGTGTCTTTCCGAGAGTCTGAATTTTTTTTATAGCTTAGATCACTTCTGCTTTATCACTGTATTCATTTGTAATTGAGTAGACTGACTTTTCCCCATTAATAGTCACTTAGTGTTACACTCAGAATTACTGATTTCATCATTGGGAAATTATGGAAGTATTTGTTGTATTTGTAATTGTTTTTAAGACAGGCGGTTGGAGCTGTTTCATTCTAAATGGTTCTTGCTAGTTTGCTATGAGGTGCTCCGTGGAATATCATTTGGAAGTATCCGAGGCGGTTGCTTCTTTAGAAAAGAACAGTGATACTTAGTGATGTTACATATCTGGACTCTGTCTTAAAAAATACCCCTGAGTGTTTTTAAATTACTTTGGTAGGAAAGGGTTTGGTCCTTTATATGTATTGGTCATACCAGTTTTGCACATCAACTTCTGTAATTTAATTGCTGCTTTTTTTTTTTTTTTTTTAAATTAATCTATTTGCAGATGTGATGCAGATCCATCTGCCCTAGCTAAATATGTTCTGGCTTTGGTAAAGAAGGATAAAAGTGAAAAGGAGCTGAAGGCATTGTGTGTTGATCAGCTGGATGTGTTTCTTCAGAAAGGTATGGTCTTTGTCATAACAATTGAGTTTGATTGAAAAGTCTGTCTTGTTTAAGTCATTCAAACAATCTTTTACCATAGAATTGTGCGTTTATCTCTTTATTAGCTTTGTTACTTTGATGTATGTAATTCAATTTTCATGAAGTAATTTATTTTAAAAAACAGGTGTATAGCACAGTATATTTATATGAGGTACATGTTTTGTGTCTATTGGTATTCCTGGAAGAAAATTGCGGCTGTTAAGAGTTATTTCCAGAATTAGAAGTGTTGGAGCATTGTATATATTGCAGAAGTATTCTTCCAGATGTTTTATTAAAAGACATCAAATAATTCAATGATTGAAAACCTTTATGAAACACTGTCATTGTTGACATGTTTCTTGACTCTGTAAATGTCCTCTTAAAAAATGAGCAGCAGAGTATTTAAAAATAATATTCTTCATTGTTTTAGCTTTTTGGTGGATGTTAATTTTTTTTTTTTAAGTTATTCTTAAAGCAAATGTTAACTGAAGTTTTGAATAATGCATATTTGTACACTCTTTACTTTTAGAAACTCAGATATTTGTGGAAAAACTGTTTGATGCTGTGAATACAAAAAGCTATCTACCTCCACCAGAACAGCCATCGTCAGGAAGCCTGAAAGTAGAATTTTTTCAGCACCAAGAAAAAGAGACAAAAAAAGAAGAGGTAGGCATTGATTTTATTTCAAATTTATGTCTTTTTTTTCTTCATTCCTGTAGTTTGCTTATATGTTTCAACTTCATTATGTTTATTTGTTTATTAATAATAGTTCCCAAACTTATACTACAGCATTAAAATGTCGGGAGATTTGTGCCTAGTATGTTGAGTACTGCTGCACAATTTTCTTAAACAGAAGTGGGTGCTTCAAGGTAAACCAAAGTGGTTCTGACTAGGCAAATGTAAATAAAGTTATTGAGTAGTGTAGGAGTTGCATGCAGTACAACCTACATTCGTTCTTTGCTCAGGACTGCTGTTGCAGTTATGCTGCCCTTTAATTCAGCATAAATCCAGGCTGCCATTCCAAATCCTTATTCCGGCACAAGTGTTTATGTTGTTCTTCGAGCCAGAAGAGTAGGTTTGTCCTTTTCAACAGCAGCGTAGGTTTGGCTGCATGGAAGTGTTTGAGCGTGATCTGAACCAGTTAATCCGCTGGTGAAGAAAAGACCTTACTGTGTCAATTGTTGAATATTCATGTCTTCCCAGATATGTCACTGCACCTTATTATGTATCTGTGGTCCACCTGTAGCAAAAGCAGATTGTATTTTCCATGCGGTACAATAAGGATTACTTACTCTGCTTTATCTTCTCCCAACCCATGCTTTGAATATTCCTAGAAATAGAAATCTAATACAATATGAAGGTTCTCTAATTGCATTAGATTCAGAAGTGTTGTTTCACTTCAGTGTTACTGCTGACTTTGCTCAGCATTTTGAGGTTTTTTATTTGATTATGCAAAATTCTCCATGGTAGCATACTCATGGTTTGATCTAATGTGTATACTTAAAATACAGATAGTTAAAGAGGAAGAGCGAGAGAAAAAGTTTTCTAGAAGATTAAATCACAGCCCTCCTCAGTCAAGTTCTCGCTACAGAGATACCAGGTAATAAATTTAGGTTAGCCTCTTGTATTATATCAGTAGTCAGATGGATTTGGATTTTTATGTTATTACTAAATTAAATATTTTCTTTCTGTATGGTCACCTAATAAGCCTAAAGATAAGACTTTTATTGCTTTTATGCATATGTGGTTAAATGGTGAGTGTATAAGTGACAGTGTAAACTGTTTCCGAGTTGTGCACAATTATCACATTTGAATTTTATGATTAATTTTTATGTGAGATGTGTGGTTAATATTACAACACTTACTCTGCTCAGTATTGAGATTTAATTGTGATAATTTTAATTTAGAAGCCTTCCCTTCAGATAACTGTTACCTTGTTTGTGTTTTCAACTTGGGAAAGTTGCAGTATTGGGCAGAAACAAGAGTTTTACCTAAGTTTTAAAATCTTATGGATGGTAAAAGTAAAATGCATAAACCAAATAAAAACTTTAAAAGTCTTCTGAGAAGAAAGGAAAGGCCATAGTTAGATTACATTTGTAGCTTTTCTCTAATTTTCCGTTGCCCTTTTTTGAGGTTTTTAATGGTAGTTAAGGTTTTAAATTATGGCTTCATAATTCTTGTAATTAACCTACAAAATTCCATGTTTAGAAGCCGCGATGAAAGGAAAAAAGATGAACGTTCTCGGAAGAGAGATTATGACCGAAATCCTCCCAGAAGAGATTCTTATAGGGATCGCTATAACAGAAGAAGAGGGAGGAGTCGGAGCTACAGCAGGAGTCGAAGTAGAAGCTGGAGCAAAGAGAGATTGCGGGACCGGGATCGAGACCGGAGCAGAAGCCGGAGCAGAACACGAAGCAGAGGTACCAACAGTTGGTCTCTAAAATACGGTGAATGTTGCCTACAAAATTTAGACACTAAACTTAAACGCTGTGTTCAAGATGTACCAAAATTTCCTCTATTGTTCTTGTTTCTATGTTCAAATTTAGCTTTGTTTTCTGTGGAAATACAGCTTATATGAT
>NW_009259795.1:1425267-1464481 GCF_000687185.1 Egretta garzetta | reverse complement strand
CTGTGTTGGCCACTTTTAAGCAATGTTGTAAGAGAGGCAGAAAAATCCTAGTTAATTGCATTTCATTAAGTTTTAGGAAACTCAGTCTGGTTTGGGAAGGTACAGAAATTAATACCTATCTACGGAAGTAGAAGTGGCAGAAAGTACCTGTTTGACAGCAAATGACTTGTCAAGCAGAACAATACAGCTCTGTTCTTTTTGTCTTGTCCCTGTCTTGGTGTCATAGGGAGGGGCTGAAATTATTACAGTGCATTTGCATACATCTCTAGGACGTAAGGCCTCAGTACATTAATTTTTCCAAATTAAGCTTCTTTGAAAACAAAGCTGTTTATTCAACTGAAAAGAATGCTTTTACCCCCCAGTACTGTTACTGATGAATTGGAAAAGAGCATTGAGAGTAATTTTATAACTATTCTGTCTTAAACAACGTGGAGGTAAAATTAGTCTGGTTTAAGTCTCCTGTGTATTATTTTTCTTTCTGTAGAGTGGGTCTTAGTAACTCAGCCTTCAAAGTAGGAATGCAGAGTTCCTGAAAACCTGAGAGCAGATATTTTCCAAAAAAATCACAAACAAGCAAGTTAAGTAGTATGCAGCAGTTTAACTAAAAGATTACAATGTGATTGAATCTTAATTTAAGGATTATTTTACATAAACTGCAATGGTAATATCTTGTAGAAAATGTATAGTGAAAGCTTTGTTTCTTTTTCTAAGCACATTAAGAAAAGCCTGTTTTATCCACTTACCTGCCATCCTTAAGACATTTTTATTGCTGTTCCTTTAATGTGGGATTATTTGAGTCTACCAGTTTACCTCATGACAGAGCTCTTCTGCCTTAATCTGGATACTTACTGTTCATTTGATGGTAATATTAGAAAATTAAGACAATAGTTCGTATGTATTCAGAATAAAAGGTCATGTTACTGCTGTATATGTCCAGGAGCATTCAGCACCTGTCAAGCACTATTATTTCTCCAGTCATGAAAAAGCTTTGCATACAATAAATATATGCATTTGAATGCAGATAAAATGAAGATAAACAACACGAAGATACAACAATAACAGTGTTTTGAACTATTGAGGATGTGTAACTTGTATAGTGTTTTCAAGTGGTGGTTACCTTTTTCTTGCCCATTGCTTCCCTTTATTCAGAATAACTTTCCATCTGAAGTTCTTGGAATATATACATCACTACAAAATACGTACTCTGCTTGAAGTTAAATAGTTTCTGCTTTACTGTGGGTATAGCTTGTTATTAAAATACCCCATTGGCTGACTGTCTACTTTTAATATTGTTATTTTTCTCATTAAACCTTTGGAATGTAGAATCATGGAATAGTTGAGGTTGGAAGAAACCTCTGAAGGTCATGTAGTCCAACACACCTTCTCAAAGCAGATAAACTGGAGCAGGTTGTCCAGGACCCTGTCCAGTTGGGTTATAACCAAGTCTGAGGGTGGAGACTACAGGCTCTCTGGGCAACCTGTAGAATGTATCAATTCTAATTTTTATATTTTGAGCTGAATTGATGTGGAATAAAGATACTTAAACAGGTTAGTGGCTGCTTCTGGTGAAAATGTGAAGAAGTAATCATGCAATATAACTTTTTTTTTTTTTAATTTCATACAGAAAGGGATTTGGGAAAGCCAAAATATGATATGGATAGAACAGATCCATTAGAGAACAACTATACCCCAGTTTCTTCTGTGACAAATATTTCATCCGGCCACTACCCTGTCCCTACACTGAGCAGCACTATTACTGTTATTGCTCCTGCTCATCATGGAAATAACACTACTGAAAGTTGGTCAGAGTTCCATGAAGAGCAGCTGGACCACAACTCTTACGGAAGACCTCCGCTGCCAAAGAAACGCTGTAGAGATTATGATGGTAAGTCTGTATTTTTTTTAATTGCTTCCTGCAGCCCTTTTCTGAAAAGATTGAGGTCATTTTCCTTTCTCCTCCTGATCTCCTCTAATACTGTGGGGTTTTTATTACACAGTTCTTGAAGGCAAGTCTTACCCCACTTTTTATTAACTTAGCTTTTAGACAGTTTCCTTTGTGTTTGTATATTTTTTTTTAGTTACTAGAATTATTTTATCTAGACAAAAAATAGTCTATTTATATAAAAAAAGTTATTAAAAAATCCAGTTTTACTCAGGTTTTCTGTCTTATGTTCAAGCCAAATACTGTATTTCATAGTTTCGTCCATGATCAGCACCTTACTGATTTCTTGGGTTTTTTTATTCCATATCTAGGAGACAGTTTTTACCTAGAAAGTTCTAGGGCTGCAATTTCCCAGGCTCATGTTAACCCATTTTTTCCATGTAGGCGTTTCTTAAAATTGGGTGGCTTTTTGTGCTTATCTGTGCCTTAAGCTATCATTTTACATGTCTTGTGCCAAAATCCACGCAAGAGACTGCTGCAGTTGGCAGTGACTTCACTAAATTCAGCGAGTCAACCTGTTAGTTCAGAAAAGTTTAAATTTTCCCCTAAGGTTTTTTTCTGAGGTGGTCTGTTTGTTTTATCCCACAATGGCAAGCTTAAGACCTGGGCCAGTTTACGTTCAGAACTCTGATCAGAATAGAATTTATTTTTAAGTAAAGAAAACAGGAGGCTGAGCCCCCAAGCGTTGGCAGAGTTGTACTTGTGAGGAATAGCTTTGCCATGTACGTCACAGCAATACTGTGGAGCAAGTCGAGATGTGAAAGTGCAGTTTTCAAGTTTTCTTCTAATGCAAGCTGAGCTGCAGAATGATGTGTCATGGTCTCCCAGCTGTACAGGTATTTTTGAAAGGAACAAAACATGCGGGCTAGTATACGTTTGAAGTAACATCTCCAGGCATAACACTGGGACTTCGTACGTTTAACAGTCTGTCTTCTGCAGCAGCTTATTACTTCCAATTTCTGAGTATTGAAGCAAATGATAATGTGTTGGAAAACTGTGATACAGTTGTCCTCACATTTTTACTGTTTTATTTGTTTTCCCTATGTTTCTTACTGTTAAAAAAATCTCTCAGTAGATACCTCTTTGATTTGTTTTTCTCATGGCTCTTTGTGTCTTCTATATTTATAAGTTCATCTCTCCATCTCTTAGTGGCTAGCTGGTTCCAACATACTGCTTTTCCTGACTGCACTTTCACATTTTCTACTTGACCCTCTGCACAACTTATGTTTTTCCTTAACATTTCAGTTTATATGTTCTGTAACTTTTCTTGAAGATGAAGTAATACAGACTACTTTTCGGCATCATGTTTTGAGGAAGTGGCCGCTCAGCTTGCTTCCTGTTTCATCAGAAGACGTTTTAAACTTCACGTTGTGTTGTATTGTATTGGGTTTTTTTTGTGGGCGCTGTTGCTAAACCGATAATCATAGAATAGTTTGGGTTGGAAGGGGCCTTTAAACGTCATCCAGTCCAACGCCCCTGCAATGAGTGGGGACACACCTTCAACTAGATCAGGTTGCTCAGAGCCCTGTCCAACCTGACCTTGAATGTTTCCAGGGATGGGGCATCCACCACCTTTCCGAGCAACCTGTTCCAGTGTTTCACCACCCTCATCGTAAAAAATGTCTTCCTTATATTCAGTCCAAATCTACTCTCCTTTAGTTTAAAAGCACTATGCCTTGTCCTGTCACATCTGGCCCTGCCAAAAAGTCTGTCCCTGTCTTTCCTTTAAGCCCCCTTCAAGTACTGAAAGGCCACAACAAGGTCTC
Organism: Egretta garzetta; assembly: GCF_000687185.1. Classification (NCBI taxonomy): domain Eukaryota; kingdom Metazoa; phylum Chordata; class Aves; order Pelecaniformes; family Ardeidae; genus Egretta; species Egretta garzetta. Next base: position 1,460,773 of record NW_009259795.1, on the reverse strand, counting down.
CCCAGAGCTTCCTCTTCTCCAGGCTGAACAACCTGTCCTTGTAGAAGAGGTGTTCCATCCCTCTGATAATTTTTGTGGCCCTCCTCTGGACCTGCTCCAATCTTTTACTTTTGTGGAAAAGAAAAAAAATGAATGCATATTCATTTTTATTTGTATGTTTGTATTTCATATTTACATAGGTAGGTATATGTAGACATAAACAATACATATATATGTAAATAAAATTTTTTTTCTCCTACATAATCACATTAAACTATGGCAAAGTATTCTAATTCTTTCTGAAATAATTGCAAAAGAGAAAAAAATTGGAGGGAATTTTCTCATGTTGGAATTTTATATTAATATATTAAATTCTAACTTTAATAGGGGTTTTTCAATCCCAGTATCTGCACTTTTTACTTAGAAACACTGTGGTTTTGTTAATGTAAAGACACCTGGATTTCATTCTTTGCTTTCACAGTTTATTGCAATTCAGTGCAGAATTAATTCTTTGAGAAAAATCAAACTCCTATGTTTATTCTGCTAGAAGGTCACTGCAGTCTTCCTGTGTGCTGACTGTTAAAATAAAGTTAAATGGCCAATTTCATTTTATAAATTTCTGCTGGTATGTGAAGCTCTTAATTTACAAACTGTTGCATTACGCATGGAACATCTCATATCCACTCTGAATGAAACTACAGCTATTGAATACCAACAGCAATTCTCTTTGGTTTTGATGTTTCAGAAAAGGGTTTCTGTATGAGAGGAGACATGTGCCCTTTTGATCATGGAAGCGATCCAGTAGTGGTAGAAGATGTGAATCTTCCTGGCATTCTGCCTTTTCCAGCGCAACCCCCTGTTGTCGAAGGACCACCTCCTCCTGGACTTCCTCCCCCTCCACCAATTCTGAGTCCTCCTCCTGTTAACCTTAGACCTCCAGTGCCACCACCAGGCCCCTTACCACCTAGCCTTCCACCAGTAACAGGTAATTAAAAAAGATTAAAACCTATTTTTTAGTAGAAAAGCCTGGTTGTTACTTGGGTTGTATGCAGTGCAAAAAACTGTTTTAATAATTCCAACTATATTTCAGGAAGTTGTATTATGCTCTACTATGGCATAGCTTACCCCAAAATAATTGTTTTTTTATAGTAATTGTTGCATAGTTGATTGTTGTAAAATGTGCACGTTAAATGTGAATCTTGAATATGGAATAATATTTTTGTTGTGTTTAAGCAAAAACATGGCATAGCAAAACTCAATTTCTGGAGTTTTATAGGAGAAGTTGTCTGAAACTGGCTACTGTTAGAGAAGAAGGGAAAATCCTGGGGGGGGGGGGGGGGGGGGGTTTTGAAAATATATTTGGTATTTCAGTTGTAACACTAAAATTAAAAAGAATTCATGACACATCAAATTTACACCTGAAAATACATAATTTGCGATTAATTTTGAAACTAAACTTGCAAAGTAACTGAGAAGTAAACAAGCTGGAGAATTTTCTTCTTCCATTGGGAAGTACTTTGGCTCAAGTACTAAAAATTACGTGAATTTGCTGGCTGTCATTTATAAAATAGCAATTTAGTATTCAGTTCCCTTGTGTGGTTTAAAAACTATTACATTAGTTTTATGTGATTATTCCTTTCTCTTTTTTTTATGAACTTAGATGTCCCACTTGGTAAAATTATTCAAGAACAATTGATATTTGATATTGCTTGAACGTTTCCTAAGCTGTTTTCATTTTCAGTTGGTAGTATATTTAAGTAAGAACTGCATTTATTTATTTAACTTAGTATAGAGAGTAACTGTATTGCTCGGGTGATCAGTTGTGCCTCACATGCTATTTCCAGATCCATGTGGAAAGTCCAAATATGCGATTTGGTATCTTTTCCAAAACGTGGTTTTGCCAGTGATTAAATTGAAGATCTGGCTTGACTGCTTTGCTTTGAAAGTGTTAAGTTATCTGTTGTAAAAAAAGTTAAACCAACCAAAAAAACCCTCAGCTTTAAGAAGGATCTGTTTGATTTTCTAGCAGAGTTGTAGGTATCTTCTTGGGCATTTGGAAAAATAATTTTAATCAAGTTAGTTATTGTAATCATTTTTGTTATACACTATTAAAAAATAGAATTTGTTTCTTTGAGGGGGGGTTTTACAGAGCTTTAATGATCTTCTGTTGGTGAAGGTAAATACTGGCTTAGTTAAATTTTGCTTCTAGAAAGAAGGTGTTAGGAGGGTTGTTGAACTATTCAAATGCTTTTCTCTGTAATCTAAGTTCTGAGTCATTTGCTGGTGGAGAAGGTTTCATATGAATGAATGGTACAGCACTGTCTGTATACAAGCCCTCTCACCCCCTTTTTTTTTAAATAGCCTTAAAAACATTTCAGATCAATTTCCCTATGAGTTGAGTGTAATGTAATCTAGTGGTTAATAAATGAATGCACTGATTTCCTTCGTTCTTGGCAGGACCACCCCCTCCACTTCCCCCATTGCAGCCTGCTGGCATGGATGCTCCCCCAAACTCAGCAACTAGCTCAGTTCCTACTGTTGTTACGACGGGTATTCATCACCAGCCGCCTCCTGCTCCACCCTCTCTTTTTACAGCAGGTGTAGTACTGAGGCTTTGCCCACAAGGTTTGCTAAATAGAATAACATTGATTCATATTATACTGTACTTTTTAGAGATTATAATTTCATAGTTTGGGAGAATAAGTTTAGAATAAGTGTCATTTAGACTGTGACAGTAATTTAACGCCGTATTTCTAACCGAGTTCAGGACGGAAGTAAAATTTGCATGTAAAATGTGAATCTTGACTATGGAATAATATTTTCGCTGTGTTTAAGCAGAAAACTTGGCGTGGTACTTTTTAGGATAGTTGTTGTATAACTCTTCCATTGTAACTATATCTTGTAATTAAATGAAATGCGCTATTTGAAACCTTAGGGGGTTTAACTGCTATTTATTTTAATGAGACAATTTCTTTGTTACCAGAAACGTATGACACAGATGGCTATAATCCAGAAGCTCCAAGTATAACAAATACTTCAAGACCTATGTATAGACACAGAGTACATGCCCAAAGACCAAATTTGATAGGACTCACATCAGGTGATATGGATCTACCACCCAGAGGTATGCTCTCAAAGCTATACTTACTTTGTTTAGCTGCTTTTCTTACATTTACTGCAGACTGAGGCATTTTTCAGAGAATGTAATACTGGAAAATACAGTATTTTTTAAAATCTTTTTGAATTAATAAAAGTTTAATTGAATAGGGAATTATGCTCATAGTTGCTTTGTTGTGTGCATTTTTACAGAAAAAATGAAATCTCTTGCTAGAGTATTGTACGGTTTATACTTGCTTTAATAACTGGTCACTTTGTACATCTTTTATACAGAAAAAAATGTTAATATTTCTGTAGCAGACTCTTAGGATAATTTTTGCTGCGGAGAGGAGGGAATCATTTTTATGGTAGCAGACAGTTACACATGAGTAATCTTAACATCATAGTTCCTGTGGTCCTGAGAAGAAGCAGCAGCATACAAAAGGAGAAAGGAAGAGTGATTAAACCAATTTTTTTAATGTGGGTTTGTTTAAATTTGTATGTATTTGTATTTAATCTTACTATGTTTCTGTTGGTGTATTTTCAGTGAGTCGTCCCCCAATATGATTCCTGTTCTTCAGCAAGAGCTACTCCTCTCCCACTCCATCCCTAAATCTTGCTCTTAGGTTTTCAGTGCTCTGGAATACTGTACATTTCCTATCATGAGCATTTTTGTGTGTGCCATCTAATAGTAGAATGAAGGTGTTAGCAGAAATGGCATCAGCCTCAGGGTATTGTATGGGACATTGTGAATCAGTGAGTGCAGTCATCTTGAGGCAGATGCCTTCTGTCATGCTTCTTTTTTTTTTCTTTATGTATGATGTTACTTTGACAAAATGAAAGCTATTAGCAATTTTTGTCTGTCACAGCATCTGTTGATAGTTAAGTCTGTGACCATGATTTGATCCAGTTTGAACAAGGATCATAGTAATTTCAAAATAGAACAGCTGTGCTTTTCAATGCAAATTCAGAATACCTTTTTACAGTCAAATACACAGAAAATACAAAAAATATTGTAACATGTTTTCATCTGTTTACAGAAAAACCTCCTAATAAAAGTAGTATGAGAATAGTGGTAGATGCTGAATCCAGGAAAAGAACAATTGGTGCAGGGGATGGTGGAGTTCCTACAAAGAAGACTTGGTTTGACAAGTGAGTGCTCATTAACGCAAGGCTGGCTTAATAGTTGAAATTCTGTGGGGCTCTTCTGTAATCTGAAACATATATAAATCTATGTAATTGCAAACAAGTAAACTGTGAATAAGCTGACTGCACTAAAATAAATCACACTACAGAGTGATCTGTACTTGACTGTCTTCTCTCAGAGGCAGTATAGAGATAGCTGAAGTTGCTTTGGATGATACCAAGATCTACTCCCTGAAAGCTGGAATGATCTAAGAAACAGAGAAGAATGGTTGTTAGGGATGCCTGATTTTAGTTTTGAAATGTGAATTGTATAATTTCTATTTTGGATTGAGTTGCCAGGTATGTTACTGACAGAAAATACAGGGTGCAGTGCTTAGTCTGGGGTGACAGAAGGTTGGAAGGGATTTTAAGAGATCACTGGGAATGACGAGAGCCTTGAAGTAATAGTTATTTGAAATGTTAGTGGGGAGATTCTGTGGAATATTGGAAAAATAGTTTTTGGAGAAAAGCAATGTGGAAGTCAGGACTTACAGAAACAAATTATTGTAAATTACCTCGCAGATTTAATCTCTGGGGTATGCTGAGAGTTATCGTGGGGAAAACTGCAGGTATATGGGCCTGTGTGCTGTACTCTTCTACACTTTTCTAAAATAACTTTTTTTTTTTCCCCGAGTCTTTGTGTTTCATACACATGCTCCTAAGCAAGCATATACAATTTAACATTGTGTTTGCTAGCTTGCTATGGATTTCTGGCTTGATTTTTATTTGTTGCAGGCAAAATTTTAACAGAACAAATAGTCCAGGTTTCCAGAAGAAGGTGCAGTTTGGAAATGAAAATACAAAACTTGAATTGAGGAAAGTTCCCCCAGAACTTAACAATATCAGCAAACTTAACGAGCACTTCAGTAAGTTTGGAAACTTAGTCAACCTGCAGGTAAGAGTCAGAAAAGAGAAGGTAGTATGTTTTGATTTAATGATAAAGGTAGTTGCTAAAAGGAGAATGCCAATTGATTTTTAACTGGTTTCCTGAAACTGTTCTCATTATTTTCCTGACTTGTTTCTTAAACATGATCGCATTGTTTTTAATGGAATTGTCATTGAAGAAGCAGAAATGAAATGTTCTAGTCTTCTTTTGGATTTTGAACAAATGTTTTCCTCACAGATAAGACTTTTTAGAAACATTTGTTTAGAACATTGAAAATTGACTGGAAGTGTTTTTTCCTTCAACCCTTTTCTAAAGTTCGGATTTGATATCATAAACTCTGTATTATTTGAGATAAATTGTAAATACAGAAAACCTATCTCTCATCCAGAAAGCAGTCCCGGTGATATAATTGCTTTCTAGTCCAATAGTAGCAGTGGTTTATCTCGTATAATTACTTCATAGTGTGTCTGAGGGACCCACATTTATAAACAGAAATAAGCAAACAATTAGAGAAAGATACAAAAGATGCAAAGAACTAAGGCCTGACTTAAGTTGATGTTACATATTGGAGGCTGTACGTGTAATGTCAGTATTTCATAGGCAGTCTCTAAGCTACTCAGTCTGATCTTTTATCATGTTTCATTATCAACAAGTTTCAGATGCGAGCTAGTGGGTTTATGTACTGTTTCTTGTTTGTTCTGAGAGGTCGAATGGAGAGGTGTAATAAAATATTTTTGTGCGTACTGATACAGTACAGAATAAGCCTCCCATGCCTGTCTGAACACTGAGGAAATTTAAAACTCTACTAATTGCTCTTAAACGTTTCTTAAGCCTTTCCGTAGTTCACCTAAGAATATGGGTGTATTAGCAGGTAGTATGATTCAGTAAGGCAAGTAAAATTGTGTGTGAATGTGTATAGAGAGACAGACAGACAGATACACAGACATTGCCAGCTATGCTCTTCTTCAAAAAGGTATAATTTTGTCCTTTGAAGGTGTCTAAAACAATATGTTAATGCTAAAAGGAGGAAACAGAAAATGAACTTTGTTGTCTAGCTCTTATACTAGATAGGACATTTATGAACTGATGCCTGTATTTTTTGTAGCAATTTTCTTTAATTCAGTGATGTTGCCTCTTGTCTTTCAGACACCAAACTCAGATTTGCAATTATAAATATTGTTTGACTGTTTAAGTATTTTATTTCAGTTTGTTTTGGTTTTTTTAACTATTCTTAAAGCTTATTAGCTTAATCTCATGGTTGCTTCTTGACACCATGCTTTTCAAACAATCATGAACAGGAAGTATTTATCTGCTGACCCATACTGGGTTTAAATTGTAACCTACTGAGCCTTGAAACTAGTGATTTTATGATAATCAAGACACAAATGAAAATCTTAGATGCAGTAAATTTTGTTCTTCTGTTTTAAATCTTAGGTTGCATATCAAGGTGATCCAGAAGGTGCCCTTATTCAGTTTTCCACACATGAGGAAGCAAAGAAAGCTATATCAAGTACAGAAGCAGTATTAAATAATCGTTTTATTAAAGTTTATTGGCATCGAGAAGGCAGCGTACCACAAATCCAAACCACCACACAGAAGGTAGAGGATCTAAGTCCATTCTAGCTAGAATGCTATGTGAAATATAATCTTTTAAACATTTTTTAAAAATCTTCATAAAATGTAAACTAAGTACTCTTGAAATAATGAATACTTCATGTGATTCTTTTCCAAAAGTTACTCTTTAATTCTAGTTTCTTTGACCTCAGATACAAGGTTTAGGATTTGATTAGCAAGATAAGACTGAAGGTATTTAAAGAAAGCCCTTCTGTGACTTACGGAGAATCCCACTCTGTTGCCATCTCCTATGAAACAAGATTTGATGCTACTGTCTGCTGAATAACATCTGTTTTGCTTTAACTAGTATAGGGTTTTGTTTTTTTTCTTCTGGTGAGCATAAGACAGACAGCAGAATTGTATTTCTTTTCTTGGAAGATAATTTCCATTTTCTTCCAGAAGGTGCTGTTTTTCCAGTCTTTTCCTTTTTCCTTTCCTGTTGAGCACACATACTGCTATAGAAAGTAGCAGTAGAATTTGTTTTCCCTCCATGTATATACAGATACACATGCGTAGAGAGAGAGAGAGAGGACATCCAAACAGCAGTGTAAGGAGAACTGCATTGGAGAGACTAATTTTAAGGAAATGGATCAGGAACATTTTACATTTTTAAGTCGAGTGGGAGGTGCTGATCTCCTTGGTATTCAGTGACAGGATGTGTGGGGATGGTTCAAAGCTGCATCAGGGGAGGTTCAGACTTGACATTAGGAAGCATTTCTTTACTGAGAGAGTGGTCAGACACTGAAACAGGCTTCATAGAGAGGTGGTTGATGCCCCATGCCTGTCAGTGTTTAAGAGGCATTTGGACAATGCCCGTAATAACATGCTTTAACTTCTGACTAGCCCTGAAGTGATCAGGCAGTTGGACTAGCTGGTTATTGTAGGTCCCTTCCAACTGAACTATTCTATTCTACATTTTTGGATTGAATTGCACAGTGGAACACCTATTAGTAGTTGTCATGTGCATAGTAACGTTGGCAACTTTTTAAGAATATGAAACAAAAATTACTCTTGTTGAGCTTAGATTTGTAACCTGTGGCAAGCCAAATCAGATTTGTTAGCAGGCTTAGTGGTTCTACTCAAACATAAGGGGAAGCTTGGATTCTCCCAGGCCATGTAGGTTATTGGATAGAGAGTCTTGTCACTTAGCTCCTGGTGTGGCAAGTCCCTCTAAATACTTGTGTATCCTGCTTTACTGGATTTGCTGTCGGTGTGGAACAACCACACTCTACATCTAGAAAATAGGAGGCAGGCTCTGTAGAAGAAATGTTCATGTATTTAAATATGCTGATATAATGAACAAGTGAGTTGTTAGAGGAGTCTTCCAGTCGCTGCTCTAAGTTTTGAACTCCTTCTTTCTCTGGATGGTGTATTTCATTGTTCAGAATCAATGACCCAGTTTTCCATAGCAATCCTGCTTTAGGGCATTTTAGCTAACAGTTACTTTTTCTTGTTTTGTAACAAATGCCCTGCTTTTTATCTGCAAAAATGCAGTTTTAACGATACCTATATAAATTTATAAATATCCTTGATGCTTGATCTGAACTAGTGCTAGTCAAAATGGTATTTATTTTCTAAGCTTGATTTACATCTGATCAGCCAGAAGAGGGCAGTGGAGTACATCATTTGCATTCATACAATCATTACCTCTCTTGAGAAGGATAGCTTGAATAGTTACTGACATCGGCTTATTTGCTGATTAGGCTATCCAGCTTGGAGTATTAACTGTGTATTTCCAAACAAATGTCTGATCTGTACATTTGGGGTTTTTTCAAAACATCAATTTGAAATAGTCTTAAGGTTTTTAGTGATGTTACTAGCTTCCTAGCACACCACCTTTGACAAGTTAACCTTGATGGTTTGAGCATGAATTCCCCTTGGTACCAGGTGACAGTAGTAAGAGTTCCTGCTTCACAAAGGACAGCCTTTCATCATGTGTCAGGAAACTACAATTTGAAGTCTGTTATGGGCAATAGAGGGCACACAGTGACAAGAAAAATCTGAACAGGAAATTAAAATTTTAAGTGCAATGCTTTCATCTTCCTCTGGCCCAAAATATCATATCAAATTGTTGAATCAGTAAACAGGTATTTTTAATTCATAAGCCTTTCAGGAACATGAATATTTACTTCCCTTTTCATTTAAATTAATATTTGGTATCGTATCTACCAGTATACGATGGAATACATGGATACCTGGAAACTCTTCTTGTAGTACTTGACATACTGTAAGTATTTGAATTTTTGTCAAGATTTCTTGTGTATTGATTACAGCTGAATTAATTTCACCTGTATTTATAATGGTTTCCAGACAGATTTTTTTCTCTGTCAGGCACTAAAGACAGACCTTTGATTTTTTTTCAATGTAAAATCATTTGGCTTTTAAGTTGTCCCTTCAGTAGTATCTGGTCTTGCACAATTTCTTGACCATTAAGTCTGGAAATTCTGAAAGGAGTGGAAGTACTTAGTAGAGATGGTGGGAGACAACCATAATAAACCATCAAATAAAAGGCTTCTGCCAGGAAGCAGAAATAATGTGCTCTCCACATCTGTGGTAGATAAAACGAGACGTACTGGGCTTAAAAGGCAGCACAGAAGATATAGGTTAGATATTAAGAAACGTTTTCTAATGCTAAAGGATACTGAAACACTTTCACCTAGAGAGGTGTGGGACCTCTTTCATTGGAAATCAGTAAGAACTAGATAGATACTGTCAGTAATGACTTAGGCGTAGCTGACTTTGCTCTGGAGTGGAGGCATGGATTAAGTGACCTCCTGAGGGTCATAAATATGACAGGAGGCTTGCTTGGAAGCATATTTTTTTTGTTGTTTTAAGTGCTTTAATGTTTTTGTCAAAGAAAAAAAGGCAAGGCGTTACCTGTCAGGGCATATCCATGGTAGGTTCAAAGATTAGCTGCTCTGTTTTCTTTTTCTCAGTCCCATGACTGCATGTCTCCTTCTTTCTTTTTCTATTTTGTCCAAGTTAAACACATAAGAGATGAAAAATGACATATCACTGTAAAAAGCAACAGTCTTTATGGTACAAGTTTATATTCTGCATTTCCATAACTAAATGGTTGATAATGAAAGATTTGTGGAAGGAATCAGAAGACTGCTTACTACTTTTTGTTCAATTCTAACGGGTAGAAGTTAAGATGGTTTTAAGGAGACATAAGTAATATAAATAGACCACAGTTGTTTGATAACTTCTGTGAGCTGTGAGTGCAAAATAGATGTTACTGCTGTATGTGCTACACAAATAGTCAGTATTAAGATTCTAGATCTCATGAAGTGTTTATTTTTGCCATCAGGTGAAAAAGCTATTGAGTGATAGAAAGGAAGAAGTGTAAATCTAAATGCTGTTGCAGGAATTTCATTGTGAGTTTATTGAACTACATATGTAGCAGCCTTTTGTTGTTAATGTTATGATGTGCTTTTTTGGGGGTTGTGTGGTGTTACAGGTAATACAACCCTTAGTTCAGCAACCTAGTTTACCGGTAGTGAAACAATCAGTCAAGGAGCGATTAGGTCCGGTACCTGCAAGTAATATTGAACCTGCAGAAGCACAGAGTGCCAATACTGAAGTCACTCAGGTATGTATGATAGCCAAAAAAACAGTGGCATGTTTTTCTTTCTGTAATAGGTTCCATAGTATATGGGTGTATCCATTACAGTTATTTATATAGTGCAAGTACACTTTTACTACTTGTAAGTGCCTGTAATTTGATTGTGAGTGCTATTTTGATATTAAAGTTTTCCTTAGTGCAATAATATCCAGCTTTCTTACCCAAGCATGGTACTTAATTTTAGTATCAGATTTTTACTTAGTTCAAAAAACCAAAAACACACCCTGAAAATACTTCAGTAATGTGTTAAATTGCTGTAGTTTTCAGATTTCAGAATAAAGTTGGTTTCTCTCCAAGGAACCAAAAGCTATCCTTTAAAAAATATTATATCTGTTAAACAGCTAAAACCATTAGAGAACAAACAATGGTCAGGATCTAAAAGTGTTTTCAGTATTCCTACATCACCCTTAATAAGGAAGAATGTAACCACAGTACCAATATGAATAATGACAGAATCTGGCATGTTACTTCTATTGGAAGTAGCCTTTAAATTTTTATTAGAATTATCTCATTATTAGCATCGTGCCACTACCTTAGTAGTACTTCTGAAAAGGAAGACCACCACACTTCAGAAAATATTTATAGTTTAAATTCAAACAACTTCATGCAGTTGATGCCTGCAAATACCAGATTATAAAACACAAAACCTGAACTGTATTTAAAAGGGCATGTGTAGATAATCCTCTGCCAACTAGCATGTCATGGACCTCTTGCAAAAAATATGTAGTATAATCTTTGATTCCAAATTTGGCTTTACCTTTATCTTACCCAATCTATTTATGGATGTATATTAACTGTAAAATCAGATATCTAAAATTCATTTTATCAATTGCTTTAATATTATTTGCCTTTCATTGTTGGTCAGAAGTCTATGGTTTTCTTAGTTAAAATGTTTTTTTTATATTCCTAACATTTAGAATTACACAGGAAACAATAAGATATTCATAAAATATATTTGAACTACAATTTTGTTTTGTTTTCTTAGAATGTTACTAAATTATCTGTGAAGGATAGACTGGGTTTTGTGGCAAAGCCAGTTACTCCAACGACTGAAAAGGTAAGAGAATGTCTCATGTTCTCTTTCTCTCATGTTTAATTTCAGTAGAACTAATTTTATTATAAAACCCCTTGTGTCAATATTAAGTTTGTTTCTTAACTGTGAATAAAGAAGTTATTTGTTAAAAGTTAGTTTTATGAACTATAAAGTCAGCAGATTCCTAAATTATTATAAGAATAATAACACATGCTAGGACAGAAGCTGCTATTCTGGGGGGGTAGGGTGTAGCATAGTTGGTTCCATTTATTCAGTCATGGAAATAAGTAGATAGGTTCCAGGATCCTGAGTTGTTAGAAGAATACAGAAATAAATTTAAAAAATAAATATATTTTGACACTACTTATCAATCTGTAGAAAGCCTTTCTATAAAAACGTTTTGGGCTTATGTGTGCCTCAGAAGTGACGCTGTAAACATTTACCCTCTTACTTGGTCCTACAATTTGCAGTACTTGTGAAAAGATAAAAGAGGAAATTAATCAGTATAGAAAGGACAAAGCGAGGTAAGGTGGGACAGGTGCATCTGAATGGTGGTTATGAGTTAACATATTTTTGCCCAGTGGTTGCACTTTTCAGAACATGGAGTTGTTGATGTGTTTACTTTAGTAGCAAAGTTCTTGATGTGTGTTTCCAGATCTCTTTAGCACCTTAGGGGACAGACTTCCCAAGTGTTTATAACATTCATTTAAGATGACTTTTGGTAGAAAGGCAGCAAGTTTTACCTGGTAACAAGATTCCTGTGCCTAGGTATATATCCTTTCTATGAGGAATTGGCTTGACCTGAAATAAATGAAGCATCTACTGCATTTCCCCCCACACACCACCTTACAGTATGGCAGTTAATGCATTTAGTGGAGCCTAACAAGCAAAATCCACTCTGAAAATACCATGCTGTACTTGGTACCAAGATAACAATACTTAGTGTTGAGTTGGCAATTGTAGAGGATGTCTCCTTGACTCATTTCAGGCCAAGCAATCCACCTAAATGCACTGATCTTGGCTTCTTCCCTATATTTTGTTGTTGATTTGATTAGTTGTATTCTTGTTGGCTGAATTAGTTGCAGATAAATATCTTACTGTGTATTCCTGAACTACGTTTTACATACATACTGTATACTCACTTTAGAAATAGGAAGTCTGCTTCAGTTTTGCATTCTGTAAGAGTTGAGTTATCCTGAAGCACTTTTCTACAAAGAGTAAATTCATGCTAAAGTCATTTTCCACTGTGCTGTCTTATAGAACAGACTGATTTTGATTAGCTGCTGGGCTGTTGAATGGACTGGTTGTGAAGCAGCAGTTTCCTTTGGCATTTTTAGTAAGGTTCTGAAACTTGGTTTGACCTGGTTTTACCTACTACTGTCCCTTTACAAGGAAATACCTTCCTTAGTTTGTAATGATAATACTTTTTAACCATTAGAAATTAAATTATTGACAGCTGTCAAAAAACATAGATGTCAAGTCCTAGATGTTTTTTTGCTTCTGACTGAGTGCAGGTTTTGACAAGAACTGTCCACTAAAAAAGGAAGTAGCTATACTTCCCAAAGAGCAGGAGGAAAAGGAGATGAAAGAGTCATCATGAGGCCTTTTTTAAGACCTGCATAGGGACTTGCAGTTTATGAACTTGTGAAGAGATTCACACTGCTCCTTCTCTTGAATAGTATTAAGAGGTTTACGAGACATTAATGTGTTGCTTCTTGCTCTTCTGTATTAGTTGATGCAGGTACATCTGCTGTGGCATCTCTCCTTATATTAAAAGAGATGAGGAAGCATGGTTCACACTGCCATGAAGTCAGTTCAGGGCAAAAGGAATGTGTTGATATTTTTGTCTTTACTTGGTCCTCTGTTTATTGGTGATGTAGCCTGTCTTAAAGCTCCTCTGTAATAGAACTTTGCAATTGGGATGTTCGTACACTAATGTGCTTTAATAAGTTAAAAAAAAAAAATCCTTCATCTCCTTTTTAATGGCCTACTTAGAGCATTTTATGTCACCTTTTATAATACCCTGTAACGTGCTTTGATTTTTTTTTTTTTTTTCTCCACTGCACTGCCTACTCTAGAAAATACTGTGGGAAGAAATAGTATAAATAGCACAATGAAGTGAGCAGCTTTTATATGAAGCATTCCTGTTGTAAATTCTACTGATCTCTTGGTCTTTTCTGCCTTTCTAATGTTTCTTGGCTGTCTCTTTTTTTTTTTCCCCCCCCCCCTCTCCTGTTGGTGGGCATTGTGTCTATTTTATGGAGTGCATGGTGACCAATAGCTCTGCATGCATCTTTTAATCTTCCATATATATATAAAAAAAGTATTTTTAAACTCATGGAAATGATACCAATTGCATAATTGCTGTGATATGTTAACAAGGTGGACAAGATCATGCCTGTATTATCTCTAGCACTTAGCCATGGATTTTTCAATACTAACCTGGCCAAAATGTCCTCTAAGGAACGTGATAAGAAAACAGCGTAGTCCAAATCTTCAGGTATTGTGGAGATGTACATAGTATACTTCAGAGAGGTTGTAAAGCAGACAGCTGTGTTCTCAGTAAGTCATGGAGAAATTTTCATACATCATTACGCATGTAGGAAAGAGAACAGAGAGACATAGGAGTCTCTTTTTTTGCTGTACGATGTTCAAGACTTCCGTGTACTTGAGTTACTTCTTGTTGATGGTGCAAACGCTACTTTGCACGAACTGCATATGGAAAGGAACTATTGTATCTACTTTGGACCTTAGTCTCCAAAATTATGTTGCATTTTTCCTTGGAAAATTCATGCAGCCATGAAAAATTGCATTTTAAACTGCAAAACAAAAAAGAAAAACTTCAGTTTATTCTTGGGAAGATCTCAGTCTTCTGTTTCCTTAATTACGCTCAAATACGTAAAATTTTATATATTTGAAACTTGGAAGTACATATGAAATCTCAATGGAAAGGATTTATAATCTGATATTCATAATTTTTAAATACCTGATGTGATGCTGCCTCTTTAAATATTGTTTAACTTCAGCAACTACAAATATAATTGTTACACCAAATTTTTATATTCTATATCATCAAAACAGACAAAAGAAAAGACGCTTATATATTTTTAAGCACTCGTGGTTTTTTTTAAAAAAATTGAAGTTCACTGGCAAAAAAATAAAATGATTTCCTTCTATAGGTTTTATCCACTTCTACTGGCTTGACAAAAACTGTGTACAACCCTGCTGCTTTGAAGGCAGCACAGAAATCTTTGCCTGTTGTTTCCACTTCCGTGCTAGACTCTAATGAAGCACAGAAGAAAAAACAGGTAAATTAAATATGCTTCTTTATAAAATGGACCTAGATTGGGAACTTGTGACCACTAGAGATAGTGCACTATGTATATTCATCTCAAGAGCATAGGTGAAACTAGTTATAACGTTAAATTCACTATAATGGGTTTTTTTCAAAGAACAAGAAAATTCAGCATTGTTTTGTTGCTTTTTCAGTGTATGTTCAGGCACTGTAAACAGGTTTAAGACTCTCTAGAAGTTCAAAATGTGAAACACATTTTCCTAGAAGCAAAATCTCCATGTTGAGGCATGAGTTGTCTATTATGAGTGAGAAGGGAGTATAGTATAGTCACTATTCTTCTCTCTTAAGCTTTTCTGGAATTGGCCTTTATTCTCAGTGTGTTTTGTACTTGTGACCAAAATTGTTTCTTTGCTTGAGAGAACTGAGAACTGTATGAATCTGCATTTTATTGTTTCCAAACTGTAGATCTGCATCCATGTTTATTTTTTGCACAGTACTAGATTTTCTCTTTTTTTTTTTTTGATGTTAGAGAGCAAATGCAACAAAAATGCATTTGGCCTTGAATAGGTCACTTAGTTGTAGTTTAGCTTGCTTAGAATTTTCAAGAGAGGCTAGTAAAGCTCCTTTTTCAGGTTTACGCTTATAATTTAGAAAAACTAAATATAGGACAATGTTTATCTTATTGGTTTCAAACCACAAGAGTTCAGTACTAAGTTAGATTCAAACATAAGTATTGAAAATTGTATAACCATTAAACATAGATTTTTAGCCTATTGGTAAACTTCTGTAACTAATGTCTAATTTAATTTGAAATAGCGGTTTGTAGCTGCATGTCAGTTGTGGTATTGGTCCAGACATTAAAGAAGTAATTTCTAACTTGGGGACTTAATTTCATGTTTGTCCCCTAAAACATGTTTCTCAGAATTTGAGCCGTTACCTTTCAAGTTAAGATGCTAAGTGCCTGTGAAATGGCAAAAAGCTAATAATAAAATCATTGACTTACCATAACCACTGTAGTTGTCTTCTTGAGAGAAGACCTTGAAGATGTGCTAAGTGATTGGCTCTTTTTTTCTTGTGCTCTTGTGCTCTTTCCAGAGATTTCTATTACAATATACTAGTACTTGTGGAAAAACATGATTTTGTGGGACTCGCTCCCTTCTTTCCTTCTGTCTCCCTAGTTTTTCTTAGCATTCATTCCCTCGTCTTCCCTTTCACTTCAGAAAAATGATTGCACGCTGTATTGCAAAACTAACATTTCATGCAGCAGAATTTGTCAGTATTTGGAAAGACATACAGAAACCTTATTACTATTTCTTTTTATGACTGTTGTACATTTACACTCTTTGTATAAGGTAATCCACTTGCAGTCTGATCCCAGTTGATTGGTGATCTAGATGTACAAAATCATCTTCTGCTGCTCCTCTTTTATCCCATTAAATATGTTGATAGCAAAGCTCTTAATTGTTTTCTGCAAGTATCCTTCTATCTTAGACTTACATTCTGTATCTTGAGAGCAAGAAGCAATTGCTCTCTCTCAAGCAGCATTAGTAGGTGCTGAGCACAGCAGCTGTGGCATCTCCTCCTGCTTCTCCCTCTGAGTGCAATGTCACAAATTTATCAGTTTCAATTCATTTTGATTTGCCCATTGCAATGTCAAGATTCTGGTTTTAGCAGGTTGAGTGGTACTGCTTATCACTTCCAAGTTACAGTAGTCAGACACAAGAGCAATGGTTTTCTTTGGGTAACATTTTAATTTTAGAAAATAGAATGTATTTTCTTTTTGCTTGTAACTGTCCTGGAGAATGTGTTTTACTTGATGGGCTTGATTTACAGTTGCTTTCAAGATAACTGTCCTTGCACATTTAAACTCTTGTATGTTGTACCTCTTGCGGTAGCATATTATTGCCTTCCAGTGGAGTTGTGTAAGGGGGTTACTTTGTACGTAAGTAATAATGAAGTCTTCCCAGCACAGATCTAACTAAGAAAGATCATTAGATCCTTCACTAATTTGGTGATGCATTGTTTTCCAAAACAGAATTCAAAATATTGCCTGTTAGTACCTTGAGTTTCTGCTACTACTGTATAGTTGTCAGGTATATGATATTCCTCTGTCATTATTTTTCAAAATCTAGAAATTCTCTGTGAATTTTTTTTTTTTTTTATTCTTCTAGGAAGCATTGCGACTTCAGCAAGATGTGAGAAAAAAGAAGCAAGAAATCTTAGAGAAGCACATTGAAACACAAAAGGTAAAATGTTAACATTGAAGAAAGTCAGTGATTCAGTTTAAAATCTCTGTTTCCTTCTCCAAAATACTTCAGAATTTGTAAGCATGAACTACAAAACTGACCTATAAAATAAGCATTCTGTTAGAATGGTATTACCACATTATGTTAACTTTAGAGTTTGAATCTAACTTGTCTTGTTAGTTCACTTAAAAAAACCTACAAGCTTATGCAATTTAGGTGCAATTTTAGTTAAAATTGCCTAATTTGGGTGTAACACAAATACGGATTTGGGAGAAGTGAAAGCATGAGAGTTCTACTTGACAAGAGCAGGAAGAGATTGATGTAGAAAAGTATGCATGATTGAACTTGGGCTTAGGAGGAGGAAAAGTCCAAAATGTCATTTAAGTTGAAAAACAAATTCGAAATAATTTCAGTATGTTAAGTGAATCTGCCCAAATGAAGATATCAGATGTTTGTTAGCAAATTAATTAATCAGAGATTCAGACAAAGATTTTAATTTCATATAAGCTGTTAAAAGCCCTATAATACTGAGTTTGAAGATCACAGCAAAAGAAATGCCATATTTGTTTTTCCATTAGTTGTAATGAGTACTGGAAAACTGATCTGTAATAGTAGTTGCTAAGTAAAAAAGATTTTTTTTTTTAAATTTTATTTTTAAATCGGACAGATGCTGATTTCAAAGCTGGAGAAGAATAAAACCATGAAATCAGAAGACAAAGCAGAAATCATGAAAACACTGGAAATCTTGACTAACAGCATTACCAAGTTAAAGGATGAATTAAAAGGTGTATCACCAGGAGGAGGGGCTCCTTTAAAAAGCATGAAAACTAAGACTCAGGTACTCAAGTTTTGGTCAGCTTTTTAAAAAGATGAATTCACATGCTTGTGTCAGCATAATAAAAATATGCAGCCACATCAGCAGTATTTAGAATGATACTGGTTTAATTTTGAAGTTGTCTTTGAAGTAAGAGTGGTTTTGCCCTCTTTAAAGGAACATAGTTAATTTTAAAACCATGCTGTTGTCTGAAAGGTTTATCCACTGTTACCACAGATATTGCATCATCTGGAAAATCAAACAAAAACCCCCAAAATCTTGTGTTTATTTCTTTTGCCTTATCCAATCTTTTGTGTGTAGTATATTGTTTTCTTAAATTTTTAATAGAAATCATGAAAATAGTATTTCTTACGCAAAACATATCTTCTGGTCAGGTTTAATACAAAAGACCAAACTGCTTCATGGAACTCATTGACTACTGTACTTCTGGGTTTTTTAATGTCACTGACATTTTTCAATATATTAAGCTTTTTAGATTGAAGATTATACTGGTCACATTTCCTTTGATCTAGCTGTCCATGTTTGGGTTGTACCAGTGAGAGGAGTTTCCTTTGTCTGCTGTCATTCTTGTTAGTATACGGCTATAACCAGTTTCCCAGCTGCTTAAAGAATCAATTGTTACCTTTCTAAAATGCAGTATTTTGCTTTTTGTAGAAGTTCTTGCTCTTAAACAGGTCACAAGGTGATTAAGAATTACGTGAGATTTTGAGAAATCACATTTCAAGAAATTAATGTGTTCTTTTAAATACATTATAAACTTTTCTTGCTTTATCAAGTGAGGAGGTGCATACTGATAAAAGAGCAGATTTTTGTACCGTGTATTTTTCAGTAGAAGACAAAAAGCCTTGCTCTTTTCTTGCTGTTTTCATTCCATTCTTAAATCTTGAGAATGCTTAGCTTTCTCTTGTAATGTTTGGGCTTCTGTTTTAAAGAGCTGGTGTAACATTGCAACCCAGATTTAATTTAAATAGACCATTAGTTTTCAGTTGGAAACAGCATTTCTACTGCTTTATTTTACATAGGAATGTAGGCATTAAAAGTAACTGCAGTGTAAATTACAGTGATGTACAGTTTTGAAAAGGAATATCAAAAAGGAATATTGAAATGACCTGTATGTACTCACAGTAGCTTCTTACATCATTCTTCATCAGACAGGAAGAAGTTGAGGCAGTGTATTTTTATCCTGAAAATGGACATAGATTATAATTTCTGGAAGTCGGTTTATACCTCATAAAACAAATTCAGTTGCAGTGGAGTACTCTACTGTGTTTTAGAGGGGGAAATTAATAATCCTAGAATTCAGACACTGCTATAATAAGATTAAATTCCTCTTTTCTTGGGGGTGATTTTTTTTTTAAGTTTTTGAAAGAGAGTGGATGTTGTGTGGTGAGAAAATGTTTCTGGGAGGTCTGAAGGGAGTTACCTACCCATAGAGTGAATTTGAACTATAAAAGTCCTAGAAATTGGCAATATTTCCAAAGTTGCATTTGATTGTTAAAGCCTCATGTTTTTGAGAAATACTCTTCTGCTGGTGGTGTACACTGCTTCATAAATTTGAACAGGACAAATAGTTTATAACAGTTTTGATCCAAGAATAATGGTTGGTTGTGGGTTTTGTCATATGCAAGGGAAAGAATCCTGACCCACAGAAATTAAAAAGCAAGTTGCATTATGAAAACTTGGTAAATTCTTGACTAGAAAATCATGAATGCAGCTTTTAACCCATGACAGTTATTTTACACTGAGAGTGGTCCAGTAAATTCTTAGAGCAGACAAAAAAATCATCCAATCAAGACAAAATTGCTCAAAATGGTTCTCTGGGGATCATCTTGTTCCATCACCAGGCACCACTACGAAGAGTCTGGATGTCGTCTTCGCTCATCCACACTGGGTATTTATACACATGGATAAGGTCCTGACGCCCTGCCATCTTTTCATCCTGAAGTCAATCTCAGCTCTGTCAGCCTCTGCTCATAACAGTAGATGCTCCAGTCCCTTAATCGTCTTTGACCTTTAGCTGTACTCTCTCCAGTACGTCTCCCTTGTGCTGGAGAGCCTGGAACTGGACACAGCACTCCATATATGGCCTCACTGCTGCAGAGGAGAAAGATCACCTCTCTTGGTGGTGCTTTTCCTAATGCAGCCCAGGAGGCTGTCATCCTTCTTTGCCACTAGGACACATTGCTGGCTCATGTTCAACTTCTCTGCTACCAGGACATCTCAGGTCCTCTTCATCTGGGCAGCCCCCAACCTGTACTGATGGCTGGGGTTATTCTTCCCCAGGTTTAGGACTTGGCATTTCCCTTTGTTGAAATGCAGGAGATACCTCCTGCCCCATTTCTTCAGCATGTTAAGATCCTTCTGAATGGAAATGCAACCAGCTGGTGTAGCAGCCACTCCTCCGAATTTTGTATTGTCCACAGACTTGTTGAGGGCACACTCTGCTTTATGAAGATGTTAAAATATTGACTGCTGGGATACACCACTACTAACTGGTCTCCAAATGGACTTTCTGCCACTGATTAGAACCCTTTAAACCTAGCAGTTCAGACAGTTTTAAGTCAGTCTCACGGTCTACCTATCTATTTAGCATGTCATCCTTTTGGTTCTGAGAATGTTGTGGGTGACAGTACGGAAAGCCTTACTGAAGTCAAGATAAACTTCCACTACTCTGCTCTTGTCCACCAAGCCAGTCATCTCATTGGTGACAGCTGTTAAGGTCAAGCATGATTTCTTCTTCCCTTTCTCCAATCACTTTCTAATTCTTAATATGCTTGGTAATGCTTTCCAAGATTATTTGCTCCTTCATCCTCCCAGGGATTGTGGTGCGGCTGACCAGCACATCGTTCCCCAGATCTCCTTGCCTTTCTTGAAGGTCAGAGTGACACTTGAATTTTCTCAGTCCCAAGGAACCTCCCCCAGATGACCTTTCAAAGATAATTGAAATTGGCTTTGCAATGACATCAACAAGCTCCCTCAGTACTTACGGTTGCATCCTTTTGGGTCACAGGTATTTGTGTATGTCCAGTTTGTTTAAGTGTTTCCTACTTTGATTGTCTTCCAGCAAAGGTAAGTCTTCCTTGCTCCAGGCTTTTCCACTGCTCTTGGGATCTGGGATTGCTGAAGGCAAGTCTTTTCGGTAAAGACTAAGCAGTAGAAGGTATTGAGTACCTTGACTGTTCCTGTGTCCTTTGTTGCCAGATTCCCTTTCAGTTGGCCCACGTTTCTCACAGCATAGTGTTCCTTTTGCTGCTGATAGGCCTGCATAACCCTTCTTTCTTGTTCCTCAGCCCCATTGCCAGAATCAACTTCAGGCAGGCTTTGGCTTTCCAAACCAGTGTCTGCATGCTCAGTTTCTTTGTATTCTTTCTGTGATCTGACCCTGCTTCCATCCCTTTTACACCTTGTATTTGGATTTTAGTTTTGTCAGGAGCTCCTTGTTCATCCAGGCAGACCTCCTGCCACCTTTGCTTTATTTCCTGCAGGCTCTAGAACTTGGAGGATGTGATTCTTGAGAATCATCCTGCCTTTCTAGCAAATGTCCAGGCCCAGGGTCTTCAGACAGGAGACTTCTTCCAGTTGTCTGAAGAAGGCCTTGTCTACTTCTTTTACCTGATCAGGCAGTGTGTAGTCCACACCCACTGCAATGTCACCCATATTGGTCTGCCATCTTAATCCTGACTCAAACTTTTGACTGGCTCATCATCTGTACTCAGGGAGAGCTCCATGTGTTCATACTGTGCTGTCATATAAAGGGCAACTCCCACTCCTCACCATCCTGGTTTGTCCTTCCTCAGAGTCCATATCTGTCCACGGCAAGCACTCCTGACATGTGAGTTTTCGTACAATGTTTCTGTAGTATCAATAGGATTATAGCCCTGTAACTGCACGCAGGCATCTAATTCCTCCTCTTTGTTTCACATGTTGTGCATATTGGCATACAGGCTTTTCAGAGAGGCACTGATTTCCCAGAAAAGAAATGAGATCTTCCCCTGTGATACTGTTCTGTAGACCCTTCTTCATTTATGTGGATTGATACGTGTATGCTTGAGGTGGTCTCCTCCTTCAACCCAGTTTTGTTGATCTTGAGACCTCATCTGTTCATATCATCCTTTGCTTGGCAACCTGGTCCACCACTTCCTTGTGTGATTGTTGGCTTTACTTAGTAAAGTGAGGCAATATGCTAATTTGAATTACAGTTTTAATTAAGTTTTTGAGCTGTTTTTCCATTTCCTTTGTAATATGGAAAGTGAAGAAACATTTTAATCAAACCCATTTCAGAATGGACAAAATACCCAAACTTCAGAAAAGTTGATTTTATTGGTAGCTTTACTTGCAGGGAGACTGTACATTATCTGTGAACATTGTTTTGTTAACATTGGAAAGAGAGAAAGAAAACTATCAGTCCCATTTGACCTCTGTGAAAGTGAGGAATTAACAGAGCCTTCCATTAAAATTTACAACTTTGTCAATTTTCTGGAAGACCTTGCTCTAGGTTCTCTCGCATTTTCTTAGTGTTTAAAACCTGGGCAGCTCAGAAGACCCTGCAAACTTCAAGCTTTTAGGTAGATGAGGCCCGTGTGGCTGTGCCCATTACCTTTACATATTTTTGTCTTGTTCCAGTTCATGCAGATTACAAAATCCTCTTCCCCCTGAGTGTAGAAACCTTTGCTGCTTCTTGGTCTGTCTTGAAGGAGGTGTTTTCTTCTTGAGACCTGGCACAGCTCTATAAAAAGGAAGTCTTCATTAAGAGCACTAGAAATAAACCTCAAAAGTCTAGAGACTCTTTATGACACCCATGTCACTGGCTGCTTTGTGAGTTCTATAACTGCTGGTTTTGCTGTGTCATTGATGTGTTGCAACACAGTGGGATTTGAAAAAAACACTGTTTCTAATTTTGAAAACTTTGAAAACCATCATACAGGAGATAATGAATATTTTTCTGTGATTGCTGTAGATGGGGCTGAAAGGGGTTCAGGTTGAAGTTGCCACTTGAATAATCCAGCTTTTTTTCTTTTAAAGCTTCCAGGAAAAAACAAAGAAACAAAAAAACCCCTTCTTTATCATTCAGTGGTGATACTTGGTTTCCAACTGTCACAACTGCGAAACCTTCATCTCTTTGACAACCTGCCTTTGAATACATTACATGCTGTGGTTTTGAATCAACGGGTGTAAATGTAAAACTGTTTCACAATCATCTATAATTTTATCCTTCATTTGTGATGTCACTGGAACATTTGGCTGCTGCTTTTTCCATTTACAAAAAAACTTCCAGTTTGGAACAGAACTTCAAATAAAATTTTCATGGTCTCATAAAACCTTTCCTGCACCTGTACCAGCACCTGCACCTTAGTGGTTGCAATGAACATGTCTAAACTTGGGTTCAGAGACACCTTTCAGTTTCATACATATTTTTGAACTTTCTAATAATTTTTTAAGGTACTGTGTGCTGGAAGGCAACTCTGGGTACATCAGAGACCAACCTTTTGTTAGCAGAAGTCCTGTTACTGTGGTTTTTTCTAGTGTGTTCTGAACAGAACTACCATTTGTGCTTTCTGCATTTTGGAATTGTGATAAACTTAGATGCTTTTTCTCATTACTGATTATAGATTTTGTATTCATTCATAATTGTACTGCTTTTTTTTTTTTTTTTTAAGTAGAATCCCTTTTTTCCTCATCATCACTACCATATGATTTTGCATTTTCTATTTTGTGTATCTCTAGTTTAGAAAAAATTCCTTTGGGTTTGTGTGGTAGTCTAAAAGCTTTGACATCAACAAGCTCAGAAACATACTACTACACATTGAAATTTTATCTTGCCACAAAGGCTCCTAAGCTTGTGCTTGGTTTGTTTTTGAAGGTGGAAGCCTAGCATAGCAGGCAGTATACCCGCAAAGTTACAGCTGTGATCTGAATTAATAAGCCACGACTTGGTTAATTTTAAAATTTTACTACAGCTTCTAGTTTTCAAATTCCCTTTCCTTAGGGTTTCTAGGAACGTTTTCCAGATAGAGGTGCTGTGGCAGACTTCTGCCTTACCTGGAGGCCAACACTGGCCAATCCTTAAGTCGCTGAGTATTTTTGAAGTAGCCTGCTGATAGGAGTATAGCAATAGATTCTTGGGTTTTATCAGAAAATTGTTTCCTCAGTAGATAATGTGAACTGTGGAACTAATAATGTACCGTAACAATTTCTTAGATGCAGAAAGAGTTACTAGATACTGAACTGGATTTATACAAGAAGATGCAAGCTGGGGAGGAAGTTACTGAATTAAGACGAAAATATACAGAGCTACAGCTGGAAGTATGTTTGTCTCTTCTTTTGTAGCAATTAACTTTTAATCAAATATTTTCATACATGTTTATTAGCTTGTATGTTGTATCATAAACTTTTTTTTTTCCAGAGTGGAATAAGAAGTTGCATGTAGATGGAGGCATTTAGCAATATTATTTTTTCAAAAAATCAGTTTCTGAATTATACTGAGGTAGAGCAACAGTATTGTCTTTAATTTTTATTGCTAATCTATTTAAATTCGGTAACTGTTCAGATGATATGATATTTTACAGATTTGTGCTAGTTATACATCTTTGAGAGCGTGGAGTGTTTTTAAATTGTTTGCCTCTAGGTGGTGGTGTGTTTGATGCAGAAGAGTTAAAAAACACTGCTTGATCTTTTATTCTTGTTTGCATCCTCTTAATGAGATTAACCAAAAAGGCTGAAGTGCCAGAAGTATATTACTACAGCACTGGTTTGAAGAGAAGGAGGACTTAAGAAAAGGAAATACAATGTTTCAAGAAGTGTTCAATGTATAGAAACATGCTTTTTTCTTAAAGTACTTGCTTTTAAAAAAAATCAGAAGGCTGTGCAAGATCCTTCATATCTGTGTCTTATTTTAGAAATTCTGAATGCTGTGGGTGTTATTCTGTGTTATATTGCACTGTCTTGCCTATATGATTGTGTAATATCTACTTAATTGCATGATAATCTTATCTCTTCTTACTGTTAAGCAGGCTGCTGTGTCGCTTAAATCCCTCTTGTCTTATTGAAGTTTGGTCATGTCTTATGTATAACTACATATGAACACAGTGCACATACGTATGGCTAAGTTGCATTAAAATCTTACTTTAAAACTAAGTTGTTATGCAGCTTTGGTAATTGTGAAAATAGGTTTGTTAATAAGCCAAGCCAATTGAATAGAGATGACATAAAAGCTTTTGTTAACTATATATTCCAATGGTGAATAATACTTCATAGGTGTACTGAAAGCTTATTTATAAATTGTACATTTTAGAAAATAGGTGAATTAAATGATCTGTAAAATAGCAGTAGAAAAGTAGGTGCTCGTTCAAGATAATGTTACACTGTAGTGGAGTGTGCTAATCTTACTCCATCTCTCATTGAGTCTGTATTTCAAGTCGAGGAAAAAAAAAATTTAGCTCCACCAGGAAAATAATTTTTTCTAGCAAAATGAATATTCCGAGGCCTTTGGCAAATACTGATCAAAGTCAATGGAGAACAACAGGGTTATTGATAAACCACACCAGTATGTTTCAAGGAACAGCATGAAATTTACCCCTTGTATAATTTACAAGAGGGATATGGGGTTTTTTCCCTTGATGTTTGTTTGATTCTTTTGTATTCTTACAAATTCTTTAGAAAAACTTTTATTCACCCGTTGAGTGTGTGACTTCTACTCCCACAATATTCATGTCTTGCTTCTGTGGCTCATAACCTGCTGTTCTGTTCCAGGTCGGCCTGATCTTACTGTGAGAAAACCCAAACAGTGTACAGCTTGATTGTTGAGTCAGCATAATGTTTTAACTTTTTGGATTATTCATTTAACCATTTCAAAATGTGGAAAAAAAAAAAAAAAAAAGACTGAAGGATTCTCTTTGCCAACAAAAACAAGTGAACTATATTCTATTGTAAAATTATCTGAATAATTTCACGAATAAAGCCATAAGATGCTAGTCTCCTTGTGGATGATACCACAGGCATGCATTAAAGTAGTGCTATCAGTACTTGAGTTGTAAACACTGTATGATACGTTAAAAACATTGTTATGGTGATTTCATTTAACATCTGATTCCTACATCAGATCTATTTGGGTTTGAAAAGATTTTTTTCTTGTTACAAACATTGAAATTAAATCCTTGGAAGTGTTTTTTTGAAACTTAAAATAACTTTCGCGAATTATTTTTTAAATGGCTGTCAGAAATACTGTCATCAGCCTTTTGACTCTTCTTGGAGAGTGCGTGCCAGTTCGATAGAAGGGATACATGGGTATTGTGGGAATGGAAATTAGTGAGTACATAGAGCCAAATTTTTAGCAGATACTTAGTTCTTGGAGGTGCTCATTAGAACCTCTGTTTCATACCTCACAATTCTGTGGCCAAAAGCTATTATGCTAGGTTAATTCTGGTCAGAATAGAAGTCCTGGCTGGACTTTCAGAGACAAATTAAGGATCAAAGATACAGATAAATTAAGTAGTTAGTCACTACATGAAGAAAATTTGTTAAAATTTCAAATGTTGTACTGCAGTTCCTTTCTCCTATGAGGAATTATCCTCACGGATAAGGGCTCTTTTGATACCTGTTTTTAATACCTGGTTCTTTTTTCCTATTTCCATCCTATTTTTGATCTGTTAATAATTAACAATATTAGCTTTTTAATATTATTAACATGTTCACCTTTTCTTATTTTAAGACCTGTAAGCTGCTCTTTCTGAGGCTTGTTTGGGGACTTGTTTTTAGGAAACATCAAAATATGTGTTTGTTAATTTTGTCTTAAGTATTTAGATTATGAATTTTAATACATCAATATGTTATGTATAAACATCTTAGGCTGCCAAACGAGGGATTCTTTCTTCAGTTCGTGGTAGAGGGGTTCATGCAAGAGGTCGGGGTGCATCACGTAGCAGAGGTAGAGGAATACGAGGCCGGGGTAGAGGCAGAGGAGTTCCTGTGCATGCAGTTGTGGATCATCGACCTAGGGCATTAGAAATCTCTGCATTTACAGAAAGTGATAGAGAAGATCTTCTTCCTCATTTTGCGGTATGTGGCAATTTCACTTTTTCTGGGTTTTGGATGACGTTCTTTTATTGAGTGACTTGTTTTCTCTTGATTCAATTCATCACTGAAAATTTTCAGTGCTTTTGCCTAAGTTTCTGAGTTTAAGAATCAAGATGAGAATTATGCAACTATATGCAGATCTTGGCAGGGCAGCCAAAGATTACTGTCTGTTCATCTCTGAAAGCTTAAGAAGTCAGAGCTTTTTCTACCTTTTTTTTCTGGTTTTAGTCTAAAAAATGATAAATTGGCATACGTAATTTTTAGCAAATTTTTCTGTGCAAATATAATGAAGTGAGAAATCCACATGAATTTCTAAAAACCCACAGCAAAAAATCCACCACTATTATACTGGGTTTTTTAAGGTGTCGTGTTTCCAGGAGCTACATATATATATATTTACATGTACATATATATTTTGTTCCCCTTAAATACTTCACATTATACCTCTGTAGGGGAACTAAAAGGGAACCATCATACCCATAAGGGACAAAATTTCTTTCTATAGAGATGAATGACAGACAGAACATTTATGCATACCTATATATAGGTATGATCATAAAACAATCTACTTGGTTAACCACAGAACGTTTCTGAGTCCAGTTTCAATGATATGAGTACAAGAAAAAACTCATTTTTAATCTACAGCATGATACTGTGATTTAGTCTGCCTTATGAATATTGCTAAAGTAAATTTTGCTGGTACCTTCCATATTTCGCATTTCATTGTGTACTTCTCTTACTGACTGCAAAGAATATATAAATGAAGACAGACTCTGCCACTGTTAAAAGCTTGCTGTGTGCTGTCAGTTTATGGTCCTAAATTTGCTCAGAAGTTAGTGTTTTCTTACACTTTGGTTTTATTGTAGGGAGTATTAAACTTACTATCTTTAACAAGTAAAAATATTAACTAAAAAAAGCTTAGTAGCATCAATAATTCTATTCACAGTGTTAGTAGCATAACGCTGAGAAAAAAAGGTTAACTATTTCATTTTGCAGGTTGTTCATTTGCTGTTTTTAAATTTGCTCCAAATTCCACAGAAATGCACTGTGCTGTATTTCTCTTTGTGATATGATATCACAAGACTCTGCACATCAGCAGTGCACTCCACTTGTACAGATATATTAGGCATTGCAGCTTACAGTGATGGCAGCGTTAAAGGTAGCAATACCATAGAGATCCACACAGGAATAGATGGGTCAGATTCTTAAGAAGCTGAAATCGTGTTAAGTTTTGAAACTTTTTCTATTATCACTGTGTCTAATAAATCTTTTTATGGAAGAGTTTCATAGTAGACTAATGGAATCATCTCAAGATCCCTTCTTTCTGATCAACAGAGAAGTACTGAAGCAGAATAACCTCTTTTTCTGTCACAATTTTACTTCATACCTGTATGTTTACAATCAGGAAATCCAGAGGCTACAGCACTTCTGTGTTTTAGAAATGCTGCTAAAAGTAACTGTATTCCTTGCAAAGACAAGTACTCTGGCATTAAGGCTGTGAAAGGTACACTATTCTGATTTTACATGCTTTTTGAGGGCATTTAATTTAGGACAGCATTTTTAGAGGTGGAGAACTATTTCACTAAGCTTTTTTTTTATTTATTAAAAGCAATATGGTGAAATTGAAGATTGCCAGATAGATGACTCTTCTCTCCATGCGGTGATTACCTTTAAGACAAGAGCAGAAGCTGAAGCTGTGAGTATAGTCTTTGTTGAAAATACTCTGCAACGTTCAACTACTTACTAGTTACATTATACTTCTATATTGGATTAAATTTAATACTGCTAATTATTCAAAAACATTTTAAAAGAAGTCTGACACAAAAGTTTAATTCTGGATTAAACTAGTCTGTCAGAGCAGCGTATTACTGAAATCCTTGGGAAATGAGGATGTTTATCACAAACTCAAGTATGGGATATAAAAGAGAAATTAAGAGAAACAGTTGGGAATTGATAGCTGGATATCTTGGTTTATCCTTATTTAATGACCAGTTGTTTTCACCTGAAGACTTGGTACCCTCACAGTGTGCCTGAAATTTCACTGACACCCTGCAGTGTGAGCCTGTATGTTTTGTTTGGGATCAGTTGGATTGACCTTTGCCTGAGAACTTGTCATAGCGTAGATGTGATTTGATGTGATGTGATGTGATTTTATTTTTTTTCTCTTTTTCATTTTTTAGCATATTTCTTAGAAATCGAGGAAATTACAGTATAGAAGTATATGTATAAAAAGTATAGAATTATGGAAGTAACTTTTAGAGACTAAAATCCAGAGTTCTGAGGTATGTTGTAATTCAGCATCCTCACATATGGATCCTTAGGACTTCATACATTTGGCTCAGCAGGACTCCTGCCTTATTCAGTGCATGGTGTAGGCAGTATGTGAACCTGCACAAAATAACAGCCATAGTTGTTCTGCAAATGATTTTATTTTCTTTAAAATCCGTGCATCACTGTTGGAAAGGAGTATTGTGAAAATAATAGACTCCAGGAAGAATAGATTCATATTTACGGTATGTTTGTATAGAACGATTTCCTTTTATATTTATGTTTTGCACAAAGTTTCTGGTTTTGCACAAAGTTCATCTTGCAGTTTACTTGAACACAATTTTCATATGTGGCCAGACTCTCCTCTTTTTGTGTGCTTTATATTGAGACAACCAGTGATGACTTTTATGCATGCGCCGAAGTTGTTTTACAGAAACAGAAATTTTGTGAAACTCTTAGATATAGCAATGATAAGCACTAACTGTACAGAGATTGTAATTATTCTGTAAAAAAGGAAGTGTAATTAATGCTACATAGTATATATTGACTGATAGGGAAAAACGGTACTGTACAACTGTATTGAAGGAACACAGTTCAACTATGAACAAAAGTTCTGTGGAGAATAAGAAATACCTGCTTGCAGATAAAAGCTGTCCTAATTAGTACACTGAAAAGTGGACTGAATTAATGTTTTGGTGCTTCCTGACACTGGGTACTTCATTTTGGAACTTCATATTCTTTGGCATTGTCATATACATAAGAAATATTCTAAGTATTGAGAGGAACTCTGCTTCCCTGAAAATAAAAATAGGTCACCTAGAACAATAATCTCTCTTTATGGACTGTCCAAATAAAGTCTTCTCCCAGGTGGAGTATGATTCACAACAAGGATCTTGATGCTATCTTACTACAGATACTTGTTTATGAGCAAAATATAGTTTATACTGTTATAACTTGTTTTGCCTAAAACTTGGCGTGGAGTTTTTCAGCTGTAGCTAAATTTCTGTACGCAAAAAGCAGGGAATGGTAGTATTTTGGAACCAAACATGGAAGTGTAGAGATAGGAAGCACCTGAAGAAGAAGCTAGTGCAGAAAATGAAGATGTGAGCAGGGGGAGAAGGGAGGTATGTTTGGTGGAAAGGTTGAAGTCAACATTATGTACTTCTCTTTTTTTTTTTTTTTTTCCTTTTATTTATGATGCATTTCACTGCATTTGAAAAGCAGTATGTTTTTCCTCAATCACTCTCAAATAGAATAGGTGGAGTTTTCAAGCTGTATTCAAGGTGAGGTTCAGAATATGCTCTGGAAAGTGAGGATATTTTAGCCGGGTCAGAATTCATGATCGATGTGTGAGATGTCCACATTCTAGTTAGCATTAAAACTTTTAATTATCGAATGACTTTGTGTCTAATTGCACCTTCATTTTTGAATTAAAATTTTATGAAAACTGTTTGATCAAATGTAGTATAATCTGTATTTTCCTTAAGGGATTCTTATATATTAGATATATTTCCACTGGAATTTCTGTGTTTACTACTAAAGCAGGCTTTAAGACTCGCAATTGGAGAAGTTGCAGAAGGTAATCATTAAAAACCTCTGTTGAGGCCAATTGTAAATGCAGTTAATATTTTACCTTCTTAAATGAAAATAGGCCTAAGCTTTATGACCACATATGTTCTAGCCTGGAAGGAAGAGGAGGATTCCCTATTGTAAAATGTTGCATTTTTATGTAGTAGTAATTTCTTCCAAAGATTACAAGTTGTTTCCGGACCTAAATGTCACGTATAAGTATTTTTAAAAATTCTAGTTGTGTGACATTGTGATGAGACCATGGACAAAAAGCTCCTGAGCTGCATTTTAATAAGCATAGAATCTTTTAAATTTATCATAAATTTATATGTACAGATTTAAAATTTATACCTGGGGACTTTAATATCGCACAATTCATGTTCAGATGTCATTGAACATGTAATTGTTTCTACATTTCACATTATGCTGTGCTTTCAGATTGTACTATAAATCTTTTGTGACCATGACGGTTATTTCGGAATGTTGCTAACACTGATTTACGCTCATTCATGTTACTTTAATTTGAACATACTATTTCCAAAGCAGCCACTTAGTGTAGCTGGTACTTAGAAAGGCATGAATATCCCATAAGTTAAAATTTTTTACATTTCAATTATAATGGCTTTACAGGAAGTGGAACATTTTCCAGTAGATTAAGTTGTAATCACAAAGGGGCTTTTTTAGTTGTTCAGGGTTTTTTTTTTTTTTGATACATTAAATCATTTGTATTTGTGGGATGTCTTCTTCCAGTAAGCTACGCATTAACGGGTTTGTGTTTGTCTTTGAAAGGTGAAGAATCCATCAAGACAATATCAAAAACCAGGAAGGTGTTGGTTCAGTGTGTTACCCGCATCACCAAACACTTTATGGTTTTCAAAGCTTATTTTCTTCTGAATATATTTTGATCATGTTCCTGAAAAGGATATGTGAATTCCATGTGCAGTGAATGAAGTTGCATACTGCAACTTGGATTTTCTTTTGAAAAAGCAGGCTGATGGTTTATTTCTGCAGTTAGGTATTCCTGAAGTTTATTTTTCCACTGACAAAGAAATATATAACCAAAACGTTTAAACTTGTTTTAGGCTGCAATTCATGGATCTCGTTTTAAAGGACAAGAGTTAAAGTTGGCATGGAACAAACCTGTTGCTAGTATGTCAGCTGTTGAAACAGAAGAAGCTGAACCTGATGAAGAAGAAGTAAGCTTGCTTTTTCTTCTTTACTTTTATTTTTGTTTTTTGAGATGAAATAATGTAGCTTTTTAAAAGAAAATGATCTGTTGATTCATACTTCTATTTTTTAATCTAACTCGTGTTTTGATATCAGAAAGTGGAGAAATCTATAAATACATTTCTTGTTTTCTAGGCTGTCAAAAGTCCAGATACTTTACTTTTCCTTGCAGAAATGTTTCATTTCTTATGCAATACAAAACTATTATCTAGGAAATGGAAGGAGTGGGTTTGAACTTGCGTAGAGATTGTGTCTTTGTCTGGACTGCTTATCTTCCTTTTTTCTACCTTTGCCACTCTGAAGCCTGTAACTGTTGACCTGAAATGTTCAGAGTTTTGTGAAGTCTATTGAGTTGCTATGTTGTTACTGAAAGAAATTGAAAATACGTTAAAATATTTTGTCTAAATTTCTGTAAATACCTTTCTCCCCACCCCAGTCTTTTAAAACTTTCTATCAGTTTTAAGCTTGATTAAGCTGTCAAAATCAAAATGTCTCGGATTCAGCCTTTTTAATACTGTGGCACAGGTGGATTAAGCTCTCGGATGAAAACAGGCACAGATACTGTGAATGTGCAACGTTTGATATAAGTTTCATGGGAACATTGCAGCTTGGGCATGAATGATATGCTGAAGAATAAGTAGAGCTATTTAAGTATGAGGTGCATATGTCCTGGTCCTTTTGAAGTCCACTGAAAAGGAAAAATACATGTGCCATTTGCCATTTATTAATATATGTGCATAATACATATACATACACTCTACTTTTTTGAAAGCATTGCTGTTTACAATTAAAAAATAAATTTGTTCTTTATTAAATCGCAAGTATCAGGGATTTGTATTTTGCCTTTTATGTCAGAAAATGTTAAAGATAACAGAGTATAATCTTTTTCTCTTGCAGTTTCAGGAAGAATCTTTGGTGGATGACTCGCTGCTTCAAGATGATGATGAAGAGGAGGAGGATAATGAATCTCGTTCATGGAGAAGATGATTCAACTGATCAATGACAATGCTAGAACTGCACCTGTGTTGCATTAGTATTACCTAATGTACTTCTGCATCTTTGTATTAAAAGGGGTTTTGTGATGAAGTTGGATTCAGATATAGACTAAAAAGCAGCTGGTCAGTTATACATTTTGAGAGATTGATGTTTGAGTTACATTTCAGTAAATGATTGCTAAAGACATCATACTAGGAACATATGCAATGTTTTTATTACATAGTTCTACAGAAAGTTACAGAATTCTTTGGGTTCTTTGTAATTTACTGAATTGGTCAAACACAAATGACCAAAAGTTGTTATAACATAGATAATTTTTGTTCTATTCCAGATACGGAATGAAAATTTGCATTTAAAATCTTTGTGAATGTTTTCAGAAATGAACAGATAACAGTACTAAACCGAAGTCTCTAAAGTTATGTATTCATAATATTGCATAGTAGTATGCTTAGGCTTTACTATGTACTAGCCTTTTGTTGGATTTGTGTACGTATTTTACCTATGGGTTTTAATGATAAAGTGTATGACTGCTTTGCATATAAGTCCTTATGACTTTAAGATGTTAAAAAATAAAGAAATGGAATGGTCTTCAAAAAAAAAAAAAAAAAAAAGAAAAAAAAAAAAAAAAAGCAATAACCAAAAAAGCTAAGGCAATGGTCCTTCATAATGAAAAAAAAAGAAAGAAAAAAAAAAAAAGAAAAGAAAAAAGACCATTCCAAATGGAAACCCCCACCCCCATATTCACAAAAGGAGCTCTAATCACTATCACTTACACTAAAATAGTATTGAATATAAAAAAACCTCAACATAATGATGTTTCATTTACATTAACAAACAGGTGTACTCTGTTGCAGAAAAACTTGTGGATGTCTTCTGAATTTTAAGCTGATTTAAGTCAAATGTTAAACAGAATAATATTCCAACAATAAGGAATTTATTCTGTAGCCCTGCACTGTGCAACTGTAGAAGAAAATTTGATCCCACAAAAATACATGCAGTACTGAAGTGTAATTTAGAAAAATACATTAGGTGAAGTGGAATATTTGGTAGGTATTCTAAAAACTTTGTCTACGCACACTAATGCGTCTTTTTTTATTCCAGTGTTTTTATGATTACATTTTTCCATTTCAAAAGTAGTAATCAGCAGATACTAAGTTCACACTATAGTGTATATTCATCATTTAAGAATGTACATACATTAAACGTTAGTAGAGTTCCTATTCCACAGAAATACTTACTTGGCTCTTTCTAATGGGGCATTCTGTTATGTGAGGTCTAAAGTTTCTCCTCTTCTTAGGAAGGGGAACTGGGTTTTATCCTGTGCCCCCACCCCCCATCAACTCTTTAATGAATGCAACATAAATCCACTATCTCATTTATCAAATAGATGCAGGGGGATAGTACTTCAGTTAACCATATATATTCTTTAGTTTGTATTTTTGTCTTTTGGGGGGGAGGCGGGGAAGAACTGCTGCTATAAGTCATGTCTGCCCTTTTGTTTTTAATTCCAAAACAGGAATGGAAGAAAGTAGTAGTATCCCAGAGAGAGGAGCTCCGGCTGTAGAATTTTTGTTCTGTGCTTTTCAGTTATTTGAGGGCTTTTTGAGACTGGATCTCGGTTTAGGATTTTTTTTTTTTTTTTTATGTTTTGGGGTTTTTTTTCTATGTCCCTGTGTGTATGCATATCTTGTTGCAAAAATATGCACTTAAAATTTTTGTATAGTCTTAGTTTCACATTGAAATTTCACAATTGACTGCCATGCTTGTTATAGTAAGTTCTAAATCTTGCCATAAGGAATTGTATTTGGGAAATCGATTTCCTTTTACACTGAATTTCAGGCAAAATAAAATATTTTAAGAACCTTTTTATCCAGTGCTCTGAATGAGCTGTTCTAGTTCACTGAATTGAATACAAACTTTCCTACTTTTATTTTTCAGTAGTTTAGTACATCCGAAGGGTGCCAGACTCACAGTCCGGGAGGGGGAATTTTTTGTGTGTGTTGTCTTACAGAACAGGTACAGCACAGGAAAGGACCATGCGTGCTGCCTTGAGGTGGTTGCGTGGCGTGCTTTGTCCAGTGCTCAAACCTGCCTTTTCACTGCAGTCAATCAACACGAGCTAGCAACAGCTACTAGCGTGTTCTTTACATGGATGCTTCTTAAGAATCACCTGAAATTGCTGTGTATCATGTTACCATTTTTAAAATTAGTCTTGCAAGTTTGCCTGCTTGCTTTGAATTCAGCCTGGTAATGCATCCACGCAAGATTAATTTCTTATTAACTGTTTGCACCCTGGTCTACCTGTAGGGGGATGAAACCTCTTAAAATTCTTTTTACCACCTTCCTCCCCCAAACTTCCATCAATGAAAGGTGTCGGGGGGATTTCTGGCTGGCGTGCATTTTGTCCCCTGCTGTTACCTTGTGATACTGAATGATGGAAAACCACCTGGATCAGAATGGCTTGGTTTCCTTTCGCTTTAAGAAACGAACCCCGTGTTCGCTTCCGTCAAAACTAATCTGTGATTGTGTGCCATTCAGCTTAAGAGAACGGCGTCCCACTTGCAATCTAAGTGGATTCTG